>NC_052058.2:121575412-121875412 GCF_903992535.2 Arvicola amphibius | reverse complement strand
GGGTCTCACTATGTAGTCCTGGCTGGCCTGGAACTCACTATGTAGACTAGGCTAGCCTCGAACTCACAGAGATCCGCTTGCCTCTGCCTCTGCACTGAGATTAAAGGTGTGTGCCACCTCTCCCAGCTTTTGTTCTCAAGATGTTAAGAATGCAAACCAGCCACCTTCAGAATCAAGGAGTCAGGCCCTCTAGGAGAGGCTGATGCCTCTTCCTACCGGCTGTAGTCTCCTTCCGCCAGGACACACCCCACACTGGACACTGCTGTTTCCAGGAGCACATTTATTCAGACCTCCTGTCAGGTGGGCAGCCCAGGGGAGCTACATCTGCCGCAGTTGTGGCTGGGTCAGGGCTCTGGAGTCTCCAGCATGTCAGCCAGGGCTCTGGACAGGAAGACACGAAGGTTAGCCAGCACCCAGAGGTCCTTCAGCCATCATGACCCTGACCGGTTCAGAGTCCCAGGATAGCTCTTTAGCTCCCGGTGGGCCAGCCTTCTCTAAACAAGTCCCTTGAACTGCGTCATCCCCACCCAGCCCCACACTTACTGATACAGGGAGGAGGAGAAATAGTCGATGTAGCTTCCTGGGAGGGAGCAGAGAGAAGAGGTTTGAGGGAGGGGCATGATGGGGGAACACTCAGAGCAAGCGCAGACATATGACATTTGGTGCCTTTCTAATTTAACTCCTGCTTGCTCTCCAGTTGCCCCAAACCACCATTTTTGTTTACTTTGGTTCCACCCACTGGCTTCTGGGAGTACCCTCAACACTGGCTCAATCTTAACTTCAGGCCAGGCTCTGCCTGAGGACCTTTGCTATGGTCACACCCCCACCCCACCCTACCATTCAGCCACAACCAGCAGCTTTCCTGGTTCAGAGCTCAGGTTGGCTCCAACCCCACTTTGTAAGACTTTGCCCCTCCATAGGTGCCTGCTTTGCTTCTCACCTGGAGTGCAGAGGGTTTCACAGACCAGCGGGCAGAGGTAGCAGAATTGGCAGTGCTGAGGACAGGGGGAGAGCCTGGTCAGGGAGCTGTCACGACCACCCAGGCCCGAGGTTGGGTGGAGGGTCAGTGTGGGTGCTTTAGTGGGACCAGCCATCTGGTGCCTGAGCTGAGTCCCTGGGAAGGTCTCACCTGACACTGGTCACAGTGTTCCCCCATGTTCTCCTCATCACAATGACAGCTTTCACATTCAGTACATCTCTGGGGACAGGAGGAGCCTGGTTAGAGGAGTCCCTAGCCCAGAATCCATGTCTGAGCTCAGAGTCCCCCTTCTTTCCAGGTGGTTCCTCACACCACCCTCCCAAGTTTCCTATCTAAAGATAGCTCAAACCCCCCCCCCCCCCATTGAGTGGTCACAGACCTGGAGGGTGACCCTTAACTTCTCCCCACCCCAGCTTCTGGTCCCCAGCATTTATTTTGCTGCCCCTCCCCCCAGTCAGGTTCAGAGGTCTCCCACAGCACCCCAGGGCATGGCAGGCAGATCTGGGCTAGGGACCTACATTGCAGAAAGAACAATAACCACACAGGGACCCTGGCTGGTAGTTCTCATGCTTCTGGGCATCGTGCTGACCTGTGGGGACAGGAGGGCCACAGTGATTCCGGTTGACCAATCTGCCTTCCCCACCCCCACAGAGCCAGGTCACTTACCTGTGACCTCACGGCTCTCCTCCTCGCTGGAACCTTCTCTGTCCACCTCCCTTCCTGCCAGGGGGTTTGGGATGATGGTGAAGGGTAGCAGGTTTTCTTCCGGGATCTCCTCCTCTTCCTCCTCTTCCTCCTCTTCCTCCTGCTTTCTGTGACGGCTCACTGGAGTCCGAACCTCCGTCCTGTCTTCCCTACTCTCTTGCTCATCTTTTTCTTCCTTTTCCTCATCTTCCTGGCTCTTGGGGAGGCTGTGAACCTCCTCCTCCTCTTCACTGCGAGATCCTTTGCTCTGCTCTGAGTCTTTGTCTTCCTCTTGAGAGCTGTGGTCATCTTCCTTCCTTGATTCCTCGGAACCAGCCCCTGTGGGCTGTAGGGGCTGATGATCAATGTCACCTTGGACAAACTCTCTGTGACCCTGGCTGATCTGTTTATCTTGATCTTGTGGCCTGTGACTGGGGACCTCATGGCCAAACTCAGCAGAAATGTCCCCATCTCCCTCCCTGGAGACTCTGTGGTGGTGATGGCCAGGAACTTCTGTCATATACTCTTCTGGGAAGTCCTCCTCCTTGTCAGACTTGTGGCCTTGGGGTTGGTGGCTTGCAGTATGGTGGCTGAACTTGACTGTTACCCCCTCTTCTTGATTCTCACTTCCAAGACCATGGTGAGTATGTCTAGGAGATGGGTGCCAATGTTCAGTGGATACAGCCTCATCTTCCTCTTCCTCATCTTGGTGGCTTTGGTGGCCACGGCTGGGGACATGATAGTAGCCTTCATCTGAGTTATCTTCATCATCTTCCTTCTCATCTCCTTGGTGTCTGTGGACCTGGTGCCCATGCTCTATGGAGCCATCATCATCATCATCATCTTCTTCTTCTTCTTCATCATCATCTTCATGGCCTCGGTGTCTGTGGACCTGGTGCCCATGCTCTATGGAGCCATCATCATCATCATCATCATCATCATCATCATCATCATCATCATCATGGCCTTGGTGTCTGTGGACCTGGTGCCCATGTTCAGTGGAGTCGTCATCTTCTTCTTCTTCTTCTTCTTCTTCTTCTTCTTCTTCTTCTTCTTCTTCTTCTTCTTCTTCTTCTTCTTCTTCTTCTTCTTCTTCTTCATGGCCTCGGTGTCTGTGGGCCTGGTGCCCACGCTCAGTGAAATCACCATCTTCATCATCATCATCTTCGTCTTTGTGGCCTTCATGTCTATGGCTGTGGGCATGATGGTGTTCATCTGAACCCTCTTCACCTCCTTCCTCTGAGTGGCTCTGGTGGCTCTGGTGACCATGGGCCTTGTGCTTATCATCAGAGTTCTCTACTTCCTCCCCATCATCTTCCCCTCCGTGGCCATGGTGATCCTCACTGGAGACAATGCTATCCTCATCTTCATCTTCATGGCTGTGACTCCTCCGTCTGGGGAAGTGGTCCTCAGGCTCCGCTGAGTTCCCCAAATCTTCATTATCATGTCCTCTGTGCCCGTGGGGCTGTCTAACATGCCCTCTGAAGACCTCTTCAGAGACATTCTCCTCTCCAGCCTCGTGGCCAGGGTATCTGTGGTCTTGGAGCCGGTGGCCATATTCCCTGGAGAAATCGTCATCCTCTTCCCTGTGGTCTTTGTCCTTCTCACCCCGATGGCCCCCACGACTGTAGATGTGGTGGCCAAACTCAGCCGACGTGTCCTCTGAAGACCCAGGGATGCCGGCATTGTTGTTCCAGTTGCCAAGGCCCAGCCCAGCCCCTCTCAGCTCCTGGGTCACCAGTGGAGGGAACAGCAGGCTGGCTACTGTGGCCCAAAGGAGACAAGTATACAACCAAGGCCCCTGGAAGCCCATAGGGACGTTTAGCAGTTGAACTTCTTCCAAGCCTGACTTCAGCTGACTTTGATGGGTTCTTGTGCCTTGTTTTTTTTCTGACTTTCAGGTTGTCTCTCTTGGGTGGTGGTATCTCTCCCACTCTTTACTTGTCTATCTTCCTCAGGTCTTGGATGCCTCTCTGAGGATGTCCCCTTTGGAGCTGTGACCCTGGTTCCAGGACCTCCCTTCCCACTGCTGGGCCAATGGGGTCTGTCCCCTCCCCTCCTTGTGGCTAAATTTATCCTCAGCCTAAGTTATTCTGGTCAACCCCTGCCTGCCCCTCCCCTCCTGTTCCTCTGGCTCAGGACTGGGTGGTGGAGGGGTCTTCATGGCCAGGAGGGGGCAGGGACTTGTCTTTGGTCTGTCCAAAGCTCATGCTTGGTAACTTGGAGGCAAAGGCTAGACTACGGCTAGAGTGTGGAGTGCCGAAGAGCCCAGGGCACCTGGAGACAGTGGCATAGTTAGGAGCCCAAGGACCCCTGCAATGCAAGAATTGGGGGGTACGGTTGTGAAGAATTTGCAGCCAGGATGGGACATTTGGTGTGAAAGTGGGTGACATGCAGAGGCTGTGGAAGAGTCCCCAACACCTCATGACCTCCTGTCCCTGGAACTCAGATCTGGGGGCAGGGGACCAGGCCAGAGCTATAAATACAGCAGGGGGAGGCTGCTGGGGACTCAGGTTACTAGGTCCCAGCTGTCCCCACTAGAGGGACTTGGCAAGAGACCAGCGTCACTCTTCTCTGAGCACCACCCCACCTTGTCAACATACTTTTGGGGTTTTGTCCTTTATGAATCAAGCCCCCCACCCCCATAGTCACTGTTTCTGAAAGTCCCTGTTCCTTTTCAGGATTCTAGCACCCCCCCCCCAACTCTTACTGTGTCCTCCCTGCTCTCTCCTGGTGGGTCTCTCTGTCTCTCTCTGATTCCTGGCTCTGTCTTCTACCCTCTCTCTCGGCATTTCTAGCTTTGTCCCTGTCTGTGTATCTCATTCTCTCTGTCTATATGCCCCCACTCTCTCTGAGTCTCTATGTCCCTGTCCCCACCTCCCCACTCCCTTTCTTCTCTGGGTCCCTCCCTTAGTTTCTGTCTGTCTCTTTCTCTCAGTCCGTCTCTGAGTCTGTGTTTGTCCCATGGCCCACTCTGGCTCCTCCCTCCCTCTGCTCTCTCTGTTCGTTCTCTGAGTCTTTGGTCCCCTCTACCGGACCCCATCCCGTGCTAGGCAGCCCAGTCTGTCCCTCCTCCACAGCGCGGGCCGCCCTCTTCCCGCCTCCAGTGACGTGTTCCCTGGGACTCCCCGCCCCGGGCTAGACTGCGAAGTCGTGGATCCGGTTTGGTCGGGTGGGTCAGCGGCTGGGAGGAAATACACCGAGCCCCCGGGGCTGCGGCGGCAGCATGGTGGGCCCGGAGAAGGAGCAGGTATCGCACGGCGCGGGGCTGGATGTGAGCGGGTTCCGGAGTGGCGCCAGCCCCGCCGATCCGGGTCAGATGCAGTGGGCGCTGGGCCAGGAGTTTCCAGATCAAGGGGATTGGGGTCCTGACTGAGCCTGCGGGAGGAGGACACTGAAGTTCTCAAGGTGTCCCTGGGGGCGCGTGGGGCTGTCTTCGCATTCCGTGGGTCTGACCCAGGTTCCCGCCCTGCCCTTCTCGTTCCGGTTCTCAGAGCTGGATCCCTAAGATCTTCAGGAAGAAGGTGTGCACGACGTTCATAGTGGACCTCTGCGATGATTCCGGGTGAGCAGTTCGGGGCAGCTGGCCTGGCAGCACAGGTTCGCGGCCCCTGCCCGCTGCAGACAGGCACCGCCCCCCACAGTCCGGACTCCCCCCTCCCCCACTCAACGGTGATAAGGCCTGCCCACCACGGACAGACCCTTCTCGGTCCCCTACAGACAGACCCCACCCACCACAGACAGGCTCCGCCCACCAGGGGCATTTCCCCGCCTCCACCTCAGACCGAACCTTCCCCCCCCCACCTAGGGCACACCCCGGATTCTGCATTCTCCCCTAGCTGGAGGTTGGGAAGCTCCGGGGATCAATTCTGTGTCTTTGTGTCTCGTCCATGCGTTTCTCTTTGTGTCACGTTGTCTCTGCTGTGGCTCTCTGTGTCATCCATCGATAGCCCCACAGCCCTGCCAGCCGTACCGAGCTCTGCAGCTTTGGGATAGAAATTCCCTTCTTGGGCCATTCTTGTCACCTGGGCACAGAACAGTTCTTCCCTCCTGAGGTTGCCGAACAAACTAAACAAGGTCACTTTGGGACGGTTCTGGAACTCTGCCCACCACCTAATAAACACTCCGAAATGTCTGCAGCTCCCAAGAGAAACGGGCAATTACCACTGTGTGCTGTGCTGTGTGTGGCAAGGGGCACGAGCAAGTCCCATAGTCCCCCAGCTTCATCTGCGGTCTCCCTAGTTGGGTCCAGCTTTAAATCTATTCTCAGGATGGTCTTTCAGCTTGGGGCAGTGGCATCTCTTCTTAGTGTGCCTTTATCAGGAGCCTGTTGTCCCACCACGGCGGGACAGGAAAATGCTGTGTAAATAAACACATATACTGTTTGCTGATGGCAAAGGGCCACAGGCAGGGTAATAGAAGTAAGTGGGGGAAGGGAGCTGGTGGGCACAGGTGTCATTGGGAAGGTGTTGCAATGTGGGCTTGGAAGGTGACTCTGGGCCTTAGAACTGCATGTTCGAAGTCCTCCCTAACGATAGCCGGTGTGTCTTGAAAGCAGAGCAGAGTTCAGGGTGTAAACGTTGTCATGAGCAAGTTGGCCATGACCTCATGGGCACTCAGAGGCCACCTGAGTGAGTGTGAGGTTTTTCTGGGGCTAGGAAGGCACAGTAGGGCTTGGGCAGGCGGTATGTGTGAGCTGCCTGAGGACAGATCAGAGTCCGGGAACCTGAGAGTGGACCCTGGGGACCAGTGCTCATGGGCAGTGTGGCTCCCGGGCGTGCCGTCTGCAGACTAGAGTGTAGGAATAGGGTGGTCGTCACCAAGATGGGAAACCCAGGAAAACACGCAGGTTTGAAAATCATTGAGAGTGTAGCCCTTGCTTCTGTGTGCATAATAGACCTTGGGAAGCAGGGTGGGGTGGGTGGGGACCCAATTGGTACTTAGCAGAAGGTTGAGGCTCACCCTGGGGTCGGAGAGGTCCCAGCTGCAGGTGGAGACTGAAACCACGGAAGTAGATGAGGAAATGCAAAAGCTACCTCCACAGCCAATTTTCTTTCCCTCTGTCTTTTTCTTGCCTCTCCCCCGCCTTCCTTCTTACATGGAGAACTTTAAACACCTGTCTTCAGTGATAGCACACATACTTAACATGTGTTGGTTTTTATTCCCAAGACCAAAACACAAACCCAAGAAACCTGCCAGGTGTGTCGGTACACACCTGTCCTAGCACTCAGGAGAACGAGGTGGGGAGATTACAGGTCTGAGATCAACCGGGCTACAGAAGCAGATCTTACCTTCAAACAAAACCCCAGCAACAAAATACCACCAGAGGTTGGTGGTGAAGAACCCTGGCTGCTCAGTTCCCAGCACCCCCATGGCAGCTCTCAAAATCTAACTCTAGTTCCTGGGGCTCTGACTTCCTCTTCTGGCCTCACACATACGTGGTACCCAGACATACATGCAGGCAAATGCTCTCTCTCTCTCTCTCACACACACACACAGATACACACAAAATAAAAACCAAAACACCCACCTCCCCAACAACCCCCCCCCCGTCATCTCTGACTGGCTTTACGACAAATGCCAACTGCAGAAGCTTCCTAACCTTTCCTTTGGCCCCTGGAGACCTTGGGCTAGAAAATCATGGAGGGCTGCCTGGAGGCGGCATAGTTCTTGATGCTCTGATGGCAGCGGAGGGGAGAGAAAGCTGCCATGGGGGTTGGGCTTGAACTTTGGGGATCAGGCCAAGGTTTCTAGAAGGGTGCATTCCATGGTGGCCAGCCACTCCTGACAAAGAGATGGCACCTGAATGGAGCCTTTGTGTCTCAGAGCCACACAGAGCTCTGTCAGGAGGCAGGCAGGCACGAGAAATGTTGCCAGCGCCATGTGCCCAGAACTTTCTTCTGGGGTGGCCTTGCTCACTGTCCGTATTGCGTATGGAGACAGCGGGCCACTAGTGGTGCCAGCCCTGAGACAGGAAGTGTGATCAGACTAAGGTTTCCTTTATTCTGTGTGCGCTCCCTGTGCAGGTGCAAATGTGTGCACACGTGCATGTGGAAGCCAGAGACAACCTCAGGCGGTATTCCTCACATGCCTCTACCTTGTTTTTTTTTTGCCTCAGGCGGTGTTACACACACACACACACACACACACACATATATATACACACACACACACACACCACCTCTATCTTGTTTTTTTTTTGCCTCAGGCGGTGTTACACACACACACACACACACACACCTCTACCTTGGTTTTTTTTTGCCCCAGGCGGTGTTACACACACACAAACACACACCTCTACCTTGTTTTTTTTTTTTGCCTCAGGCGGTGTCCCTCACACACCTCTACCTTGTTTTTGTTTTTTTTTTTTGAGACAGCGTCTCTCACTAGCTTGGGGTGACCTGGCTAGGCTGGCTGCCCCCTCCTCCCCAGCGCTGGGATTACGCCTGTGCACAGCTACATCCATGTTTATGGGCCTTAGGGACAGAATGCTTTCAAGACAAGCACTTTCTCCAAGTTTATTTTAACTTGTTAAGTTAGGTTATAAGGAACCCCATGCAGACAATAGACTCCCTGGGGCTAGGTGCTCCAGAATGTTCCATGTAGACATTTTGACTAGAAAAGTAGAGGGAACAAGGGGAGTCCAAGAATGAGATCCAGATGTGTAAGAGGATTAAGTGGGGGGAAATTGAGGCATACCAGGGTTCCCTGGCATTAGAGAAGGAGGAGGCTGTGTCCTTTATTGTAGCTCTAGGAAGACAATAGGCTGTAGGCACAGACCTGATGTGTGTCCTGTACATGGCCGGGAGCATGGCCTGCATCCCCACGTCTGTAAAACTGGTCCTAGGCTGGGTGTGTAATGTGCGCTGGTGTACGCTTGGCATCTCAGCACTGGGGAGACACAGCAGCAGCATCAGAAGTCAAGGTCAACCTGGGCGATAAAGCTGGTTTAGACCAGCTTGGGTTCTCAAAAAACAAGGCACAGGGAACCGGAGAGGCGGCGCCATGATTAGGAACACTGGTTGCTCTTGCAGAGGACCTGAGTTCAGGTCGTGATGGCTCACGACCTTCCTAACTACAGTTCCAGGGGCCCTAACTCCCTCTTCCAGCCTCCACAGTCACCATGTGGCACCACTGACACACGTGAAGGCAAATATTCATACATACAACATATAAAAATACTAAGATGCTGGGTGGTGGTGGCGGCACAGTCTTACCCCAGCTCTCAGGAGGCAGAGGCAGGCAGATCTCTGTGAGTTCAAGGCCGGTGTTGTCCACAGAGCAAGTTCCGGGACAAAGAAACCCTGTCTCGAAAAAGGAAAAAAAAAATTAAGGTAAACAAAGGCCCAGGAAGGCTTGGGGATGTAGCTCAGTTAGAATGTTTGCCTAGCAAGCCCTCAGGCCTGGTTCCATCCTCTGCACAAAAATAAGCCAGCTATGGTAGTGCATACCTGTAATTCCAGAACTCTCAAGGCTCAGGCAGGAGGATCAGAAATTTGAAGGCAATAAATAAATAGACGAGAAGAAATAATTTGTGATCAACTTTGGCTATAGTAAGTTTGAAGCCAGCCTGGGCTACCTGAGAGCCTATGTCACCCTCACCCCCCAGGTCAGTGGCTCACTTAGCTTCTGAAACTGTGGCGAGCCAACTTTTTGAATCCTTTTACAATCAGGGCCATGGAGACTTAGCTATGTTTCCCCCAGTCCCTGCTCCTTGCTTTCCTAAACTAAGGCAACAGTCGCCTGAGTAGCAAGGAACACTTGAACATTTATGATTTTTAAATATTCGTTCTGTTCTTTTTTGAAATTTTTATTTATTTTACCTGTATAGGCATTTTGCCTGTGTGTGTTTGTGCACCACGTACCTGTATGGTGCCTAAGAAGGCCAGGATCCCCTCGGTTTGGAGTTACATATAGATGCCTGTGAGCTGCCATCTGGGTACAGGGAATCCAACTCCTGCCCTCTGCATGCATTCTTAATCCCGGAGCCATCTCTCCAAACCACTTTGTCCTTATTTAGAGAGGAAAACATTGTATCTATGGAGACGGAAACAGAAACCTTCATTTGTTGCCTGTTTCTCACAGTAAGGAGGAAACAAGCAGGGAAGGGGCTGAAATACAGTGACAGAGAACATGGGGATCTTGGCCTGGGCTTGGTCGCCTGTCTCCTGCCCTTCCGCCTGAGAAAGCAGGCCTGGGACGGCTGGAGCTGACTGACAGGCCAGCACCTGGCAGAGCACCCCCCTTGCAGTCAGGGAGCTCTGAAAAAGCCTTGACTTTCCTGGGGTGTAACTCTAGGTTATTTAAAGTTCCCGTAGCTGGTCTCCAGCTGGAGCTGTTGCTATCCTCATTTCAGGAAACACTCCTGATTTTTTTGGCTCCTCTGAGTTCCTTGGTGCTATTGCTATCTTTGTATCGAAGGGGAAATTTAGTCTCAGAACCGTGAAGGTGCTTTCTCCAAACCGCACAATGGCCTCAACCTCTGGTACTCAAACTTTTCTTTGAGCCATTCTTTTTTATTTCCCTCCCTCCCTCCCTCCCTCCCTCCCTCCCTCCCTCCCTCCCTCCCTCCCTCCCTCCCTCCCTCCCTTCCCTCCCTTTCTTCTTCCTTTTCTTTTCTTTTTGAGACAGGGTTTCTCTGTGTAGCTCTGGCTCGCCTTGAACTCACAGAGATCCGCCTGTCTGAGTGAGTGCTGAGATAAAAGTGTGTGCCACCACACCCGACTTTTGTTGTGGCTGAATCATTCTTTACAGTTCTTTTCTGTTTTGAATTCTCTGTTTCATTTCATTTTTTGTGGCGCCTGCCGATGGCCGCCTGCTTGTCTTGATTCTGATCCTGCAGCTCAGGCTCCCTGCCCTGACTTGTCTGGCTATAGCAGCCCTTGCCTCAATTTCTTCTCCAGAATCAAGTCAATACTGGCCTTGCCCTGGCCTCTTATCTCTGGGGACAGAATATGGACATTTGTACAGGATGGAGTCAGTGGGACACCCAGGGTTCATGCTCTACCCTCATGCCCCCAGAGGGACCTTGTGCCAATGTGGGAGACCTCGGAATGCCCACCCATCTGTGGCTGTGGAGGACGCCTTTGGGGCAGCTGTAGTTTCAGAGTGGAGCAGCGACGAGCACACTACAGAGAAGCCCACAGATGCCTATGGAGACCTGGACTTCATATATTCTGGCAGAAGGCCCAGCAACGTGAGGCCTGCATGTCTGGGCCACCAGGCTGGGTGGGGCTGGGACAAAGGCTGAATGTATCTCCCTACTGGCCCACCCTGATCTTTGGGTGCCTCTGTCTAAGTGTCTGTCCCTCTCTCTCTCTAGGTCCTTGCTGCCTCCCCGTCTGTCTGTCTGCTTCTGTCTGGGTCTCTGTCTCCCTGTCTCTCTTTGGGCCTCTGTCTTCATCTGTCTGGGTCTGTCCCCTGCTGTCTCTGTCTCTCTGTCCCCCATGTGTCTCTTCCTCCTGTGTCCACAGTTCCTCCGGCTGTCTGACCGCACAGATCCGGCCACTGTGTACAGTCTCGTCACCCGTACTTGGGGCTTTCGTGCCCCAAACTTGGTGGTGTCAGTACTGGGGGGGTCGGGGGGCCCCGTGCTCCAGACCTGGCTACAGGACCTTCTACGTCGTGGGCTGGTGCGAGCCGCCCAGAGCACAGGTGACCACAGGGGTTAGGGACTGTGTCTCCTGGGCCTCGGCCCCACTGCTGCTCGGGTTGGAGGGCATTGCTTCCATTCCCGAGCCTTACTGGTTTCCTCTCCGTCTTCCATAGGGGCCTGGATTGTCACAGGGGGACTGCACACGGGCATAGGCCGGCATGTGGGTGTGGCTGTGAGGGACCACCAGATGGCCAGCACTGGGGGCAGCAAGGTGGTGGCCATGGGCGTGGCCCCCTGGGGTGTGGTCCGGAACAGAGATATGCTGATCAACCCTAAGGTGGGAATGGGGTTCAGAGAAGAGGCCCTGACCGGGAGTGCTGGTCTGAGGGAGGAGGCTGGGAAGGACTCCTGGGTCTAAGGGAGGAGGGCTGGGTCTGAGGGAGAAGGTCAGGGTCCTCCCGGTCTGTCCCTTCTGAAAGACTTCTCTGTCTGGCATTGTGCTCAGGGCTCATTCCCTGCAAGGTACAGATGGCGCGGTGACCCTGAGGACGGAGTTGAGTTCCCCCTGGATTACAACTATTCTGCTTTCTTCTTGGTGGATGACGGCACCTATGGGCGCCCGGGCGGTGAGAACCGCTTCCGCCTTCGCTTTGAGTCCTACGTGGCTCAGCAGAAGACTGGAGTGGGAGGTGAGTGGGCTTTGTGTTCAGGACTCAGCACACAGGACCCCACTGGCCAGGTGTGCTCAAGACTGGGCAGATTTCCTCTGTTAAGAGGCTTGTCCATGCCGGGCATGGTGGCACACACCTTTAATCCTAGCACTCAGGAGGCAGAGGTAGGCAGAGCTCGGTAAATTCAAGGCCAGTCTGGACTACACAGGAACTAAAGAAAAAGACCTTTTCTCAATAAATAAAGGAGTAAATAAATGTAATTAAATGAACAGAAAGGGGAGGGTGAGGAGATGACTCGGCAGTTAAGCAAGCTTGCTGCCTGGGATCCTACTTTGGTTGTCTCACAATTGCCTGAAGCTCTAGCTCCAGGGGATCCCCCTCCCTCTTCTGGCCTCCTCCAGGGGATCCCCCTCCCTCTTCTGGCCTCTTTAAGCATGACTCTCACATAGAGACACATATATGTACACACATACACAAGTTTTTTTTTAAATTGTTTTTTCCAGTGGTGGTGGTGCACAACTTTAACTTCGGTGCTTGGGAGGCAGAGGCAGGCAGATCTCTGAGTTCAAGGGCACCCTGTATGTCAGAATGGCTGGGGCTACACAGAAAAACCTTGTCTTGAAAAAAAATTGGTTTTAATGAAAACAGAAAAGGCGGAAGATAGTCTTGTAATCTCCCTAGGTACAAAACTCACAGAGTAACAAATTGGAGGAACTGAACTCTGGATCTACTCATGCAACCAGATTTCAAAAACAGAATATTACTAGCCCCAGAACCGTCCAGCTCGGTCACCACAGAGGATCCCCTCTGTGTCTCTGACACCTGGAAACTGCATGCTCTTCATCCCTGTTCCCTTGTGTCTGGATCAACGTAGCACAAGGCTCCCTTATTCAAAATACCTAGGACCAGAAATGTTTCCAACTCTGGGTGCTTTCGGACTTTGTGATACATATATGTCTCTATATATTTACCTGCTGAGCATTCTTAAGCAGAAAACAGAGTCAGAAACCAAAGGTGTTCCCCCAAATCCTCCTTTGAGTGTATGTGAACACTCGGGGAGCTTCCAGAGGGGGCTGCTGTGAGTTAAGGTGTGACCTTGGAGCTTGGCTTTCCCTCATGACGTTTATCATGAGATAAATGTCATCTTCGGTTTGAAGTCAGCTTAACCAACTGAATCATAGAAGGGGCATAAAGAAAAAGTTGCCAGATGTAGTGGGGCACGCCTTTCATCTCAGTGCTTGGAGGCAGAGGCAGGTGGACTCGGTGAGTTTGTAGTTTCGGTGATATCTCTCGTGTGGAATTTTCCCAGTGGACAGGTGGCAGAGATTAACAGTGCTGAATGTGTGTGCTTGTGTGTTGTCCCCATGCTCAGATGTCATCTCCATAGGTTCTTTCTCTCCTGTGGCCTGGGAGGGTACAGAGCTTCACAGATAGGAATCCATTACTATCTTAGACAGTGTTCTATCTATGTGAAGAGATGCCATGACCAAGGAAACTCTTAGAAAATAAAGCATTAAAAAAAAAAAAAGCCAGGCGGTGGTGGTGCACGCCTTTAATCCCAGCACTAGGGTAGGGAGGCAGAGGCAGGCTGATCTCTGTGAGTTCGAGGCCAGCCTGGTCTACAGAGTGAGTTCCAGGACAACCAGAGCTGTTACACAGATAAACCCTGTCTTGAAAAATCAAAATCAAAATAAAAAAATAGATAAATAAAAGAAAGTGTTTAATTGGGGCTTGCTTACTATTTCAGAAATGTAGTCTACCACCATCATGGAGGGGAGCCGGAGGGTATACAGACAGACATGGTGCTGGAGAAACAGAGTTCTACATTCAGATCCTCAGGCAGCAGGAAGAGAGAGTGGCACTGGGCCTGGCTTGAGCATTTAAAACCTTTAGGTGCCCAGTGTCACTCTCTCTTCCTGCTGCCTGAGTGACATTCTCCTATAGGGCCACACCTCCTAATCCTTCTCAAAGAGTGCCACTCCCTGGTGGCTAAGCACTCAAATATCTGAGCCTATGGGGGCATTCTTGTTCAAAACAGCACAATAACTGTTACTTTGTGGCTGTTTTCTCTTTTATCAAGAATGTGGGGTTGTGGAACTAGTAAGTTTGGAGTTTTAATCCCTGAAAGCCACATGGTGCAGAGACTCAATTCCTGCAAGTTATCAGCTGACTCACAGATATACATGAAATAAGTTTAATTTAGCTGGATGTGGTGACTCACACTTGTGTGGCTGAAGCGGGAGGAACATGAGATCGAGGCCCGTCTGGGCTAGAGTGGCGTCCTGTTTCCTAAAACCTAAACCAACAGCAACAAGAAAAGAAAACACACATTTAAATTTATCTGGCTCCTTTTCTTGTGTTGTTTCTTTAGTGCGGAGCTCCAGGACGGGCAGTGTGAAGCCGGGCATCCTGCCCTGTGCAGGTTGTAGTCTTGTTTAGGTGAGGGCAGAGCCGACACGTATCACCTTTATCTTTCACTGCCAGATTTTTCAATATTTTTATGGTGCTGAGATCGTTTGTCTATTTATATTTCCTTCCTTTTCTACCTGAACCTTCACCTCCCTGGGCTTTGAAGTGCTGAGCCAATCATACAGTTGACTCAGGAGCCAGAGTCCAGGTCACAAGCTCTCTCCCCTCCCTTCTGGAGTTAGGAGGCACCACTCTTGACTTCTAGTGCTGAAATGTCATCCCCAGCACTCAAGAGGTGAATGCAAAAGGATCAGAAGTTCAGGGGCATCCTTGGTTCTATAATGAGTTTGAGGTCAGACTGGCATGTGTGAGGCTTTGTCTTAAAGAATATTGAGGTGGGGGCTGGAGAGATGGCTCAGTGGTTAAGACCACTGGCTGTTCTTCTGGAGGTCCTGAGTTCAATTCCCAGCAATCACATGGTGGTTACATCCACAATGGGATCTGATGCCCTCTTCTGGTGTAAAGTCAACAGAACACTTATATTTATAAAATAAATAAGTAAATCTTAAAAAATATGTCAGGTGGTGGTAGTACATGCCTTCGTAGCACCTGGGGGCAGAGGCAGATAGATCTCTGTGAGTTTAAGGCCAGCCTGGTCTACAGAGCAAATTCTAGGAAAAGAAAAAAAATGGGGGTGGGTGGGTAGGGATACTGGGAGATGACTTGGCAGATAAGGAGCTTGCTGTGCAAGTATGAGGGCCTTAGAATTCATATCAAGTTGGCTGCGGCATTCACACCTGCAACCCCAGCTCACACCTGCAACCCCAGCTCACACGTACAACCCCAGCTCACATGTGCAACCCCAGATCACACTTGCAATCCCAGATCACACCTGCAACCCCAGACCACACCTGCAACCCCAGCTCTTCTATGGTGAGATGGGGCACAGAGACAGCTGGCTTGGTGTATGCAGTGGTGTATAACAAGAGACCCTGCTCTAAAACAAGGTGGAAGGTGAGGACCTGAGCTTGTCCTCTGACCTCCACACAAACACATGGCACATGTACACCTGTACACACCTGCCATGATCACACACACACATACACACCATACAAAACACACATTTTAATAATAAAACCCATAAAGTCTCCTCCTCACCTCAAAGTTCACAAAGAATACCAATTTTCCCAGGCCAATGAGGTGGCTCAGCAAGTAAAGGCACCTGCTGTCAAGTCTGATGACCCGAGTTCTATCCCCAGTATCCACAAACTGAGAGGACAGACTCCCATAAATTGTCCTTGGGCCTCCGCCCATTTGTGAGCCCCTCCCTCCAACATTATATAAGTAAATGTAAGAAAAAGTTTAAATTTTTATTTAAAGAATAAAGAATTAAATTTTTTAAATATTTATTTATTTATTTATTATGTATGCAGTATTCTGTCTGTGTGTATGCCGCAGGCCAGAAGAGGGCACCAGACCCCATTATAGATGGTTATGAGCCACCATGTGGTTGCTGGGAATTGAACTCAGGACCTTTGGAAGAGCAGTCAGTGCTCTTAACCTCTGAGCCATCTCTCCAGCCCCAAGAATTAAATTTTTATTTAAAGAATAAGAAGAATGACAATTCTTCCCACTAGTATTGGCCACAAGGTTGGAACAAGGATAATGTCTGCTCTATGGACTCCTGGGAAATGTTGTTCTTTCCCACCCCCAGCAAAGATTGATAGAAGGTGACCAAGTTTCTCTTTCCCCTTTCTCTCAGGGACTGGAATTGACATCCCTGTACTCCTTCTTCTCATCGATGGTGATGAGAAGATGTTGAAGGTATTTGGAGCTGCGTGCCTGTGTCTGAGGTGGGAGGAGAGCTGAGGGCCAGGACTCCACGGACCAGAATCTCGGGGATGTGGAGACCAGAGGGCTGGGCCCTGATTAGCTCTTTCCTTGCTCCTGAAGCGGATAGAGGATGCCACCCAGGCTCAGCTCCCCTGCCTCTTGGTGGCCGGCTCTGGCGGTGCTGCAGACTGCCTGGTGGAGACCCTGGAAGACACTCTGGCCCCAGGGAGTGGGGGACTCAGGAGAGGCGAAGCCCGAGATCGGATTAGGCGATATTTCCCTAAGGGAGACCCCGAGGTCCTGCAGGCCCAGGTATGGCATTGTGGAACCAAGGTGAGAAGAGCCGGGCACCCTGGCTGGCAGGGTGAAGGACAGGTGGGACCACAGGTCTTGGCTGGTCGCCCGAGTTCTGTGTTCTACAGGTAGAAAGGATCATGACCCGAAAAGAGCTGCTCACCATCTATTCTACCGAAGATGGCGCCGAGGAGTTTGAGACTATTGTTTTGAGGGCACTTGTGAAAGGTAGGATGGGCTTCCTATAGTCACCTCAGATGTTTGGTGAGTCTCTCTCCTCCTTCCTGCTCTGAGTCTAAGGCCACACCCCCTGTGTGTTCCATACCTTTCCTGTTTCCTAGGTTCTTCTTGATGCTGTTAGTCAAATTTCCCTAGATACTTTCATTGTTTTCAACCACACTTCCCTGTTGAATCCACTCACCCATATGTCCATTAATCTCTTCCTGCCTTCATCTATCCCCCGCTCCTTCGTTCTTCCGTCTCTTTCCCTTCACTCCCCATCTTTCATCCAGCCTCCCACCCATCGACCACCCACCTACCCATCCATCATCTACCTACCCGTCCCCTATCCGTCCACGTACACGCATCCACACATCCACACATATCTGTCCAGTCATCCTTCTACCTGTCCGTCTGCCCATCCATACAGCCATTTAGCCGTGCGTTTCACCCATCCCCTGCCCACCGCTCACATGTCCACCCATCCCTTCGCCCACACACCCTGATATATCCATCTAGCCACCTTTGTTTGTTTGTTTTCGAGACAGGGTTTCTCTGTGTAACAGTTTTAATTGTCCTGGAACTAGCTCTTGTAGACGAGGCTGGCCTCGAACTCACAGAGATCTGCCTGTCTCTGCCTCCAGAGTGCTGGAAGTAAAGGCATGCGCCACCACCACCCAGACCCTTCTATCCACCTTTAATTATTAGCCATCCAGCAGTCCTTTAACTGTGCATTGACACATCCGTTAACAGTTCTATCCATGTATTCCTCTTTCCATCCCTCTTAAATCTCAATGCTCTGTGAGGTGAGCTAGTAGGTGTGGGTTGTAAGCGAGCTGGTGGAAGAGGCTGCTGACTGGGTGGTCCCCAGGGGGAGGAAAGCAACTTGCACTAGTCCTGCATCTGGTGGCTTTACCTAAGAAGCAGGGTTGGGAGCACCAAGGCCAGTCTGTGTTAGAGAGGCCCCCATGAGCAGGCAGGGCAGTCTGACTAGGAGATGAGACCAGGAGACTGCAGTGGCATTGAGCATTGATATGGCACTTGAATGCTTGTGGCCCAGGGGAGGCATGGCATGGGGGAGGCATGGCACGGTGGCTCAGGGGCTGCTGGGTGATGGGGCATGAGGGGTGCTGAGCAAGTTGACCCTAAAAAAGGTGGTGTGGAATAGGGAGAGCAGGAAGGGTAGGGGCAGGAGGCTCTTGAGATAAATGATGCCAAGTTAAGGTACAGGGAATTTTTAAAAGGGATATACACCTGCTGATCCACCAAACTCTCCATCCATCCATCCATCCATCCATCCATCCATCCACTCACCAGTCCCTTCTTCCAACCTACCCACACCGTCTTCTCCCACAATCTCTTCATGCACCGTCTACCCATCCCTTCGCCCATCCATCCATAAATAAGCAAGAGTTCATCAACCATTTGTTTTCTTTTCTTGACACTTTGGAGAACGTACAAGCAATTATAGGATAGTAGTAAGTCCTACTCTTGATATATTTTGTTTTTCAAAATGAAAATGGGGGGTTGTCTTTGGACCTCTGTTGGTCCAGCCATCAACCTTACGGAGAGCTGGACAAGCTGAAAATGGCCACCATTTAGAACTTCTTCTTGTCGTTGTTAACATTATTGTCAAGAGGGTCACTGTGACTTCAGTTTATAGATAAAGAACACCAAGAGGACATCCACCTGATGTCCTCACGCCTCCCCTGGGTGGACATCTGCCTGACATCCCCACCCTTCCCCTGGGTGGACATCCACCTGATGTTGTGTGTCATGTTCCCCCCCCTCACCTCCCCCTCTCTTCCAGCATGTGGGAGCTCTGAGGCCTCAGCATACCTGGATGAGCTGCGTTTGGCTGTGGCCTGGAACCGTGTGGACATTGCCCAAAGTGAACTTTTCCGCGGGGACATCCAATGGCGGGTGAGGCGTCAGGACCCAGGGACTGAAGACCCCGCAGCAGGGTGCACTTTCCTTCCTGGCTGATTTCCTGGACACCTGTCCAGTCTTCCCTCACTTGCCTGTTCATCGCTGTACCTCTGCCCCTGACTTGCTCTTTGTCTCCCTTTCTACCCACCCATATTCATCCATCATCCTAAATTTATCCCTCCACCCAGCCATCCTCCCATCAGGGACGTATTTCCCTCCCACTCCTGCCCGCAGACCGGCTCCTTTCATCTGCCCATCGCCCCGCCCATCCACTCGCTTCCTCATCCGTCTCTCACTCCTGCCCTTCCGGCTTCACTGTGGCACTGGGCCTCTGTCTGAGTTTGCCTGGCCGTCTGTATCGGCTCATCCTGTCCCATGCTTTCCCTCACACAGTCTTTCCACCTGGAGGCCTCTCTCATGGACGCTCTGCTGAATGACCGGCCTGAGTTTGTGCGCCTGCTCATCTCCCATGGCCTTAGCCTGGGCCACTTCCTGACGCCCCCGCGCCTGGCCCAGCTGTACAGTGCTGTGTCTCCTAACTCGCTCATCCGCAGTCTCCTGGACCAGGCAGCGCACAGTGGCGGCGGCAGAATTCCACCTATAAAAGATGGGGCCATCGAGTTCCACGTGGGGCAAGTTCTGAGGACGCTGTTGGGAGAAACGTGTGCGCCGAGGTACCCTGCCAGGAATACCCGAGACTCTCAGCTGGGCCAGGACTGCAGTGAGAGCGTAAGGACCATCGGCTGAGGGTGCACTGGGCAGGGCTTTGGAAAGATGGAGTAGTAAGATGGGGAGGGCCAGTGTCTGAGAGGGTACAGTAAACCCAGGGCTGTGGCCACGTTTAGCTTCTGTTTGCCTTCAGGCCCAACTACTTTTAAACTGCGCCTCTATGCCTATGGATGCCAACTTGGAACAAGCCCCCTGGAGTGACCTGCTTATCTGGGCTTTGTTGTTGAACAGAGCCCAGATGGCCATTTATTTCTGGGAGAAGGTAAATGCTGATCCTCATCTGGAATCCTCACCTTGGCCTCTGGAGGCTGACTGACCTCTGACCTCACCCAGACTGCATGCCTCTTTTGTTGTTTGTTTTGAGGCAGGGTCACCCTAATAGCCCAGGCTAGCCTTATTAACCAAGGTTGCTCTTGAACATGTGCACTATGCCTGGTTCATGTGGTGTTGAGACTTAAACCCAAAGCATAGTGCCTACCAGACAGGCAGCTTGCCAAGGGTACTGCCACCACCCTAGTTTTGTCTTGTTGAGACAGTCTTCCTGTGTAACCCAGGCTGGCCTGGACCTTGTGAGTCTCCTGCCTCAACCTCATGAATGCTACATGTGACATGCCCCCCAACTCTGAATTATTAAGAACAGTGATGACGTTATATACAACCATTGTCTACTCCCAGAACTTCCAGAATTGTCTGTCTTCCCAGACTCAACTCAGTACCCATGAAATTAGCGCTCCCAGGGCTCCCAGTCACCACTCAGCTATTTCGTATCCTGGGTATGATGCTAGTGACCCTGCTCATGGCAACGTGCAGTGTCTGTCTGAGTGAACCCTTAGCCTCTTTCTGTCTCTCCAGGGCTCCAACTCAGTGGCCTCTGCCCTGGGGGCATGTCTCCTGCTCCGAGTGATGGCTCGCCTAGAGTGGGAGGCTGAGGAGACTGCGCGGCGGAAGGACCTGGCAGCCAAGTTTGAGAGCATGAGCGTGGGTGTGTTGGGGAGGGGTATTATGGGCACGCATGGCACCCTCCACTCTCTCCTTCTGTTCTCACCGGTTCCCTTGTCCCCAGACCTCTTTGGAGAATGTTACCACAACAGTGAGGAACGAGCGTTCCGCCTGCTTCTTCGACGCTGTCCCCTGTGGGGAGAGGCCACCTGCCTTCAGCTTGCCATGCAGGCAGATGCCCGTTCATTCTTTGCCCAGGATGGGGTACAGGTGAGCATGTGACTCAGACAACCCTGAGCCCCACCCCTGGAATCCACTTGTCCCTAGAACAGTGGCTTGGCCAGGCGGTGGTGGTGCACTCTTTTAATCCCAGCACTCGGGAGGCAGAGGCAGGTGGATCTCTGTGAGTTCAAAGCCAGCCTGCTCTACAAGAGCTAGTTCCAGGACAGGCTCCAAAAAGCTACAGAGAAACCCTGTCTCGAAAAACAAAAACAAAAACAAACAAATAAACAAAAGAACGGTGGTTCTCAACCTGTGGGTTGCCACTTTCACAGGGGCTGCATATGAGATATTTACATTATGATTTATAACAGTGGCAGAATTAGTAACAGGAGATAACTTTGATGCTGGGGTCCTCGCACCAGGAGGAACTGTGTAAAGGGTCCAGTGTTAGGAGGGCTGAGAGCCACTGCCTTGGAAAACAGCGCCTCCGTCTCATGAGCTGTTTTTCCACAAGGAAACCCTACCTGCTACCACAGCAAGGCCTGTCTCTAACTTTTGCCCCCAGTAGTGTTGCTGCCAACAGGAAGTTCCGCTTCTCACACAGGAAGTCTTTGTTCCCTCTCCATCCAGAGGAAGTGCCACCAGCTCCCCAGGAAGTTCTTCCTACTTCACACTGTCTATAGCTCTCCTCGTCCAGCTATAGACAGAGATATGCTTTGGTTTAGGAAATCCCTCCCTGTGGAAGAGCACGCTCTCCAATCCTGACAGTCCAGCATTTTGAAAGCTACCAGTATCGGGAACTGAGATCTGAAGGGAGCTCAGAAATCCCGGCCTCAGTGAAGTTCAGTTCATGCAACAGAAAGTCGAGTTTATCCCAACAAGAGGCCATGCTGCCTTGCCTGCTGAGCTGGTTTCAGCTGGCATTTCAGGCGATTGCCCAGAGCCCTCTGCTTTCCGCCGTGGTGAACCTCATGGATTCCAGCTCTGCTGAATACTGTTTATGTTTGTTTGTGTTTGGCCAGTCTTGTGTATAAAGAGGAGAAAACACCAGCACTCACCCTCTGGGCTTAAATTTCCGGTCCATGGAAAGTGCTTGACACAATGTCTGCCCTATAATATCAATAAAAGTCGGCTGCGCTGGGCCTGGGGAAGGGGTTCACCAGTTAGGGCACTGCTGCTCTTACAGAGGACCCGAGTTTGATTCCTGCCACCCACATGGCTGTTCAGAGTCATCTGTAACCCCAGTTCTATGGGATCCGGTGCCTCTTCTTATCTATCTGGTCACCATGCCCATAATGTTAACCCCATAGTGTTAATCCCATAGTGTTAATCCCATAGTGTTAACCCCATAGTGTTAACCCCATAGTGTTAACCCCATAGTGATAATCCCATAGTGTTAACCCCATAGTGTTAATCCCATAGTGTTAAACCCATAGTGTTAACCCCATAGTGTTTTCCCCATAGTGTTAACCCTATAGTGTTAACTCCATAGTGATAATCCCATAGTGTTAACCCTATAGTGTTAACTCTATAGTGATAATCCTATAGTGTTAACCCCATAGTGTTAATCCCATAGTGTTAAACCTGCAGGACAAGAATAAGACCACTACCACAGTTTTTGAGCCAAATTTGAAGCATTTTTGTTTTATAACAAAACGTAACTTCAGCCATCACAATAGTACACAGACATGCATGCAGTGAGCCACACCACACACCCATGTGCATTAAAAGAAAAGTTGGCTGGTCGGAGGTGGTGGTACACACCTTTAATCCCAGCACTCAGGAGGCAGAGGCAGACGGATCTGTGAGTCTGAGGCAAGCTTGCTGTTCCATTCTGCTGGTCAGCGCTGAGGAGGTTGCCTTTGACCACCATCCCCAAACTCTAACCGCTGAGACCCTGTGCAGAAGCTTGCTCGTCTTGGGTTGGGTGTGGTGTGGAGATTCACGCGCACACGCCCCTGCCCTCCACAGTCTGTGTGGAGATTCACGCGCACACTCTCTCGGGTTGGGTGCGGTGTGGAGACTCACGCGCACACGTCCCCACTCTCCACAGTCTCTGCTGACACAGAAGTGGTGGGGGGAGATGGACAGCACCACCCCTATCTGGGCCCTGCTTCTCGCTTTCTTCTGCCCTCCTCTGATCTGCACCCGTCTCATTCCCTTCAGGTGAGTCCCCTGGGGTCTGGAGCTCGGCAGCCCTTCCTGTTCATTGCCCTCTGGCTTGGCCATCTAGAGGGTCTCTTTCCTGGAAACGGTGTCTGGAGGGAATGTTCTGGAAGATGAGGGCTGTTGGGCTTTTTCTCTATAGGCAATTTCTTTAGTGTTTAGGCTCTGCAGGAGGGCAACTCAGCTCTCTACACTGTGGTAAAATAAGTTTGGGTCTTTCTCAAGGACCTCTTTATTTCTCACTCTGTTCCTGTCCCCCACCCCGATGGCAGGAAGTCAGAGGAGGAGTCCACACAGAGGAACCCCGACTTCGACATAGATAGCAGCATCAATGGAGCGGGCCCTGTTGGGTGAGTGACACCCCAGCACCATGGGGCGAGGGTGCCACTGTGGGATTGTGTCGGCTTCCACTTCCCATCAGCACTGGAGCCAGGCCTGCAGAAGGAACTGGACTTCTGGGAGAGAGCAGCTTCAGTGAGCCAGTGGCTTCTAGAAGGCCACACTCAGGGACTGATTGAAATTTGGCCCTTGGGACCATTGCGGTAGCCCCTCAGGAAAAGGTGCTTACCACACAAGTCAAAGGCCATGCCAGACTCCCTGATGATGGAGAGAAATGGGTTTTTCTGATATTGGTTTTTTTGAGACGGGGTTTCTCTGTGTAGCCCTGTCTGTCCTGGAACTCCCTTTGTAGACCAGGCTGGCCTCAAACTCACAGAGATCCACCTGCCTCTGCTTCTCGTGTGCTGGGATTAAAGGCGTGCATCACCACTGCCCAACTCTCCATGAAGAGCAGACATTTGTCATGTCTGTATGTGTAGACTCAGTATGTGTAGGGTGAGTCTATGAAGAGCAGACATTTGTGATGTTGTGTGTGTAGACTCAGTATGTGTAGGGTGGGTCCATGAAGAGCAGATATTTGTGATGTTGTGTGTGTAGACTCAGTATGTGTAGGGTGGGTCCATGAAGAGCAGACATTTGTGATGTTGTGTGTGTAGACTCAGTATGTGTAGTGTGGGTCCATGAAGAGCAGACATTTGTGATGTTGTGTGTATAGACTCAGTATGTGTAGGGTGGGTCCATGAAGAGCAGACATTTGTGATGTTGTGTGTGTAGACTCAGTATGTGTAGGGTGGGTCCATGAAGAGCAGACATTTGTGATGCTGTGTGTGTAGACTCAGTATGTGTAGGGTGGGTCCATGAAGAGCAGACATTTGTGATGTTGTGTGTGTAGACTCAGTATGTGTAGGGTGGGTCCATGAAGAGCAGACATTTGTGATGTTGTGTGTAGACTCAGTATGTGTAGGGTGGGTCCATGAAGAGCAGACATTTGTGATGTTGTGTGTGTAGACTCAGTATGTGTAGGGTGGGTCCATGAAGAGCAGACATTTGTGATGTTGTGTGTGTAGACTCAGTATGTGTAGTGTGGGTCCATGAAGAGCAGACATTTGTGATGTTGTGTGTGTAGACTCAGTATGTGTAGGGTGGGTCCATGAAGAGCAGACATTTGTGATGTTGTGTGTAGACTCAGTATGTGTAGGGTGATGTCTAGCCTACCAAGGCCCTGAGCCAAACAAACAACACAAAACCTCCAGGAAAACAAAACGAAACAGCAAGGGGTAGCTAGGGAAATACGTTGTACGAGCGTGAGGACCAGAGTTCAGATTTCCAGGCTTGCAATGAGCATCTGGGTGTGGCAATGCCTGCGTGCACTGGTTCCGGGAGGCAGGGACGCAAGAGTGCCTGGGTTCTGCCAGCCAGGCTGCGTGGCCAAACCATCGAGCCGTGTGATAAATATAAGACATCAGACATTGACCTCTGATCTCCCCATATCCGGGTTCTTAGTCTGGATAATAAAATAATTTAGAAATGGACTGGGAGGACGGAGAGAGGAAGCAAATCCTTTTGCCATGGAGGTTGGCAAGCAGCAAGTGGCAGGGTGGAAAGGTGGAAGGGGTGAGGGTGCTTCAGAGAGCGAGTGAGAAGATGGCAGATCATCAGGGAAACATTGTAGCCAAACAAACAGCTCCGGAAAAGAAAAGTGTCTTTCTGAGTTAGGAGTCAGGAAATGGGGCCAGGTGCTTGTGGAGAATTAGGAGTGCTGGTTCTGCAGGTGACTCAGACGCCCTGGGGCAGGGAGGACTCCAAGACCAGAGACTGGTGGACTGTGCTGCATTAACTCTTTAAACGCTTTAAAAGATTTTATTTTGGTTTTAATTATGTGTCTATGGATTTTTGTGTTGTGGGCTCTGTGCATGTGAATGCAGTTGCCTTCTGAGACCAGAAGAGGGCGTTGGATCCCCTGGAACTGGAGTTATACAGGGTTTTAAGCTGCCATGTGGGTGCTGGGAATTTTCAACACAAACACAGACACATACACCCACACATGCATGCATGCATGCAAGCGCACACACACATGCATGCACAGGCACGCACATACACACAACTCCCCACACTGTTACCTCAAATGGAATAAGAGATAACTTATTCTAGAACCAGATATGAATGACCAAAGCTTGGGAATAAAAAGTTTCTGCGTCCCCAATAAGATCTCTGCCGACGCAATAATCCGAATCAGACCAAATGAAACTGAATTAGAAAAAGCCCAGGTTTGATGGATATCAGCACTCCTGGGTGACCTTCCAGCCCCAAGAGGAAACAGAGAAGACCAGAAAACCATGTGTTTGTTCTCTGGGTTGCTGTTTAAATACCCTGTGGGAGTGGTTTTGAGCCTCTCTGGGGAGGGGTCACTGTTTGGTGGACTTTCTAGGAAGGTAGAGTTTGGACTGAGGCAACTTCCAGGGCAGAGGGCTTGGGATGGACCTTCCACCCAAACATTCTAGACTCTTTGGATAAATGGATGGTAGGGGCTGGGGTGAAGCCTTAACCCAAACAGGCAACACTGAACTAAGTTACTTCTATGTTCCAACGCGAAAACAGTTTTTTTTTTTTTTCATTTTTTCCAGTTTATTTATTTTTTATTAAAAATTGCCATCTCCTCCCCTCCTCCTCCCCCTTCCCTCCCCTCCCCTCCACCCACACCCCCACTCCCTCCCTCTTGAGGCCAAACAGCCATCAGGGTTCTCTACACTATGTTGAGTCCAAGGTCCTCCCAACTCCCCCCAGGTCCAGGAAGGTGAGCAACCAAACTGACAAGGCTCACACAGAGCCCGTCCATGTCGTAGAGACCAAGCCCATCGCCATTGTCCTTGGCTCCTCGGTCAGCCTCCACCATCAGCCACCCTCAGAGAGTCCGATTGGTCGCATGTTCCATCAGTCCCATTCCAAGTGGACTTGGTGGTCTCCCATTAGTTCTGTCCTGCCGTCTCAGTGGGTGAACGCATCCCTCATGGTTCTGACTTTCTTTCTCATGATCTCTCTCCATCCGCTCCTCATCAGAACTTTGGGAGCTCAGTCCGGTGCTCCAATGTGGGGCTCTGTCTCTATCTCCATCCATCGCCAGGTGAAGGTTAAGGCTCACAGTGAGCCCGTCCATGCTGTAGAGTTCACATTCATTGCCGTTGTCCTTGGTCTCTCAGTCCTCCTCCACCGTCAGCCACATTCAGAGAGCCCGGTTTGGTCCCCTGTTCCATCAGTTCCATTCCAACTGGACTTGGTGGTCTCCCGTTAGATCTGTCCCACCGTCTCAATGATTAAACACACTCCTCACGGTCCTGACTTCCTTGCTCATGATCTCCCTCCTTTTGCTCCTCATCGGGACCTTGAGAGCTCAGTCCGGTGCTCCTATGTGGGGCTCTGTCATTTTCTCCATCCAATGCCAGGTGAAGGTTCTATGGTGATATGCAAGATATTCATGAGTATGGCAATAGGATCTGGACATTTCTGGCACCCTCTCCTCAGCTGCCCAAGGACCTAGCTGGGGGCGTCTTCCTGGACACCCGGGAACCCCTCTAGAGTCAAGCCTCTGCCAGCCCTAGAATGGCTCCCTTAAGTAAGATACATAATTCCCTGTTCCCATATCCACCCTTCCTACATCCCAACCATCCCACTCCCCCAAAGCTCCTCCCATCCTCCACTTCACACTCCTCTCGCCCCATCCCCCTCCCCCCATCCCACCCCACCCCCATGTTCCCATTTTTTGTCCGGCAATCTTGTCTACCTCCAGCATCCAGGAGGATAACCACACGTTCTTCCTTGGGTTCACCTTCCCATATAGCCTCTCTAGGATTTTTACGAATTATAGGCTCGATGTCCTCCATCTATAGCTAGAACCCAATTATGAGTGAGTACATCCCATGTTCATCTTTTTGGGCCTGGGTTACCTCACTCAGGATGGTGTTTTCTATTTCCCTCCATTTGCATGCAAAATTCAAGATGTCATTGTTTTTTACCGCTGAGTAGTATTCTAGCATGTATATATTCCACACTTTCTTCAACCATTCTTCCACTGAAGGGCATGTAGGTTGTTTCCAGGTTCTGGCTATTACAAACAATGCTGCAATAAACATAGTTGAACAGATGCTTTTGTTGTATGATTGGGCATCTCTTGGGTAAATTCCCAAGAGTGGGATTGCTGGGTCCTGGGGTAGGTGGATCCCAAATTTCCTGAGAAACCTCCACACTGCTTTCCAAAGTGGCTGCACAAGTTTGCATTCCCACCAGCAATGGATGAGTGTACCCCTTACTCCACATCCTCTCCAGCAAAGGCTATCATTGGTGTTTTTGATTTTAGCCATTCTGACAGGTGTGAGATGGTATCTTAACGTTGTTTTGATTTGCATTTCCCTTATTGCTAAGGAGGTTGAGCATGCCCTTAAGTGTCTTTTGGCCATTCGAACTTCTTCTGTTGAGAATTCTCTGTTGAGTTCAGTGCCCCATTTTTTAATTGGGTTCATTAGCATTTTAAGGTCTAGTCTCTTGAGTTCCTTATATATTTTGGAGATCAGACCTTTGTCTGTTGTGGGGTTGGTGAAGATCTTTTCCCAGTCAGTAGGCTGCCTTTTTGTCTTAGTGACAGTGTCCTTTGCTTTACAGAAGCTGCTCAGCTTCAGGAGGTCCCATTTATTCAATGTTGCCCTTAATGTCTGTGCTGCTGGGGCTATACGTAGGAAGCAGTCTCCTGTGCCCAAATGTTGTAGAGTACTTCCCACTTTCTCCTCTAACAGGTTCAGTGTGTTCAGATTGATATTGAGGTCTTTAATCCATTTGGACTTGAGTTTTGTGCATGGTGA
Source organism: Arvicola amphibius (assembly GCF_903992535.2). Classification (NCBI taxonomy): domain Eukaryota; kingdom Metazoa; phylum Chordata; class Mammalia; order Rodentia; family Cricetidae; genus Arvicola; species Arvicola amphibius. Next base: position 121,847,554 of record NC_052058.2, on the reverse strand, counting down.
TAGACACGGATCTACTTTCATTCTTCTACAGGTTGACATCCAGTTATGCCAGCACCATTGTTGAAGATGCTTTCTTTCTTCCATTGTGTGCTTTTAGCTCCTTTATCAAAAATCAGGTGTTCATAGGTTTGTGGGTTAAGATCTGGGTCTTCTATTCGATTCCATTGGTCGACTTCTCTATTTTATGCCAATACCAAGCTGTTTTCAATACTGTAGCTCTGTAATAGAGTTTGAAGTCAGGGATGGTAATGCCTCCAGAAGTTCCTTTATTGTATAAGATTGTTTTGGCTATCCTGGGTTTCTTGTTCTTCCATATAAAGTTGATTATTGTCCTCTCAAGATCTCTGAAGAATTTTGATGGGATCTTTAAGGGGATTGCATTAAATCTATAGATTGCCTTTGGTAGTATTGCCATTTTTACTATGTTGATCCTCCCAATCCAAGAGCAAGGGAGATCCTTCCATTTTCTGGTATCCTCTTCAATTTCTTTCTTCAAAGACTTAAAGTTCTTGTCAAATAGGTCTTTCACTTCCTTGGTTAGAGTTACCCCAAGATATTTTATGCTATTTGTGGCTATCGTGAAAGGTGAAGCTTCTCTGATTTCTTTCTCTGCTTCCTTATCCTTTGTATATAGGAGGGCGACTGATTTTTTGGAGTTGATCTTGTAACCTGCCACGATACTAAAGGAGTTTATCAGCTGTAGGAGTTCTTTGGTGGAGTTTTTCGGGTCGCTTATGTACACTATCATATCATCTGCAAATAATGAAAGTTTAACTTCTTCCTTTCCAATTCGAATCCCCTTGATCCCCTTGTTTTGTCTTATTGCTATTGCTAGAACTTCAGGTACTATATTGAAGAGATAAGGAGAGAGTGGACAGCTTTGTCGCGTTCCTGAATTTAGTGGGATGGCCTTGAGTTTCTCTCCATTTAATTTGATGTTAGCTGTCGGCTTGCTGTAAATAGCCTTTATTATATTTAGGAATGACCCCTGTATCCCTAATCTCTCCAAGACCTTTATCATAAAGGGGTGTTGGATTTTGTCAAATGCTTTTTCTGCATCTAATGAGATGATCATATGGTTTTTATCCTTCAGTTTATTTATATGATGGATTACATTGATAGATTTTCGTATGTTGAACCAGCCCTGCATCTCTGGGATGAAGCCTACTTGATCATAGTGGATAATTTTTCGAATGTGTTCTTGGATTCTGTTTGCCAGTATTTTATTGCGAATTTTTGCATCGATGTTCATGAGTGAGATTGGTCTGTAATTCTCTTTCTTGGTTAAGTCTTTGTGTGGTTTAGGTATCAGGGTAATTGTAGCTTCATAAAAGGAATTTGGCAATGACTGTTCTGTTTCTATATTATGAAATACCTTAAGGAGTATAGGTATTAGGTCTTCTTGGAAGTTCTGGTAGAATTCTGCATTGAACCCATCAGGTCCTGGGCTCTTTTTGGTAGGGAGGTTTCTGATAACAGTTTCCAATTCTTCGCGACTAACAGGACTATTTAGAGCATTTACCTGGTCCTGGTTTAACTTTGGTACATAGTACTTATCTAAAAAAGTGTCCATTTCTTTTGCATTTTCCAATTTTGTGGCATACAGGCTGTTGTAGTAAGATCTAATGATTCTTTGGATTTCCTCTGTGTCTGTGGTTATGTCCCCTTTTTCATTTCTGATCTTATTAATTTGTGTGTTCTCTCTCTGCCGTTTGATTAGTTTGGCTAGGAGTTTGTCAATCTTGTTGATTTTCTCCAAGAACCAGCTTTTTGTTTCATTGATTCTTTGGATTGTTTTCTGTGTTTCTATTTTGTTGATTTCTGCCCTCAGTTTGATAATTTCCAGTCTTCTACTCTTCCTAGGTGAGTCTGCTTCTTCCTTTTCTAAAGCTTTCAGGTGTGCTGTTAAGTCTCCAATGTGTGCTTTCTCCGTTTTTTTTAAGTGGGCACTTAGTGCTATGAATTTTCCTCTTAGCACTGCTTTCATAGTGTCCCATAAGTTTGAGTATGTTGTGTCTTTATTTTCATTAAATTCAAGAAAGACTTTAATTTCTTTCTTTATTTCTTCCTTGACCCAGCTGTGGTTCAGTAGTTGACTGTTCAGTTTCCATGAGTTTGTAGGCTTTCTGGGGGTAGCATTGTTGTTGAATTCTAATTTTAATCCATTTGTAACTGTGGAAGTTTGCTTTGTTACCGAGTATGTGGTCAATTTTCGAAAAGGTTCCATGAGCCGCAGAGAAGAAGGTATATTCTTTCCTGTTTGGGTGGAACGTTCTATAGATGTCTGTTAAGTCCATTTGGTTCATTACCTCTATTAAGTCTCTTAATTCTCTGTTAGGTTTCTGTCGAATTGACCTGTCCATTGGTGAAAGAGGAGTGTTGAAGTCTCCCACTATCAGTGTGTTTGGTTTGATGGCTCCCTTGAGTTCTAGTAATGTTTCTTTTATATAAGTGGGTGCTTTTGTATTAGGGGCATAGATATTCAGGATTGAGACTTCATTCTGATAGATTTTTCCTGTAATGAGTATAAAGTGTCCCTTTCCATCTCTTCTGATTGATTTTAGTTTGAAGTCAACTTTGTTAGAAATTAGTATGGCCACACCGGCTTGTTTCTTAGGTCCATTTGCTTGATAAACCTTTTCCCAACCCTTTACTCTGAGTAGATGTCTGTCTTTGTGGTTGAGGTGTGTTTCTTGTAAACAGCAGAATGTTGGATCCTGTTTTCGTATCCAATCTCTTAGCCTGTGCCTTTTTATAGGTGAATTGAGTCCATTGATATTAAGTGATATTAATGACCAGTGGGTGTTAACTCCGGTTGTCATTTTTTATTTGGTAGTAGAGATTGTGTGTTTCCTTTCTTTGCGATGTGCTGGTGAAGGGTCGCTAGATGTCTGAGTTATTTTGGGCAATGCTGGACTCCTTTGTTTGTGAATTTCCTTCTATTACTTTCTGTAAGGCTGGATTTGTGGCTATGTATTGTTTAAATTTGTTTTTATCCTGGAATATTTTGTTTTCTCCATTTATAGTGAATGAAAGCTTGACTGGGTATAGTAATCTGGGCTTGCATCCATGGTCTCTTAGTTTCTGCAAAACATCTATCCAGGACCTTCTGGCTTTCATGGTTTCCATAGAGAAGTCAGGTGTTAGTCTGATAGGTTTACCTTTATATGTTACTTGACCTTTTCCTTTGCAGCTCTTAATATCTGTTCTTTATTCTGTATGTTTTGTGTTTTGATTATAATATGGCGAGGGGATTTTTTTTTTTTGATCCAGTCTGTTTGGTGTTCTGTAAGCTTCTTGAACCTTAATAGGAATATCTTTTTTTAGGTTTGGGAAGTTTTCTTCTATAATTTTATTAAATATATTTTCTGAACCATTGAGCTGTATTTCTTCTCCTTCTTCTACGCCTATTATTCTTAGGTTTGGTCTTTTTATTGTGTCCCAGATTTCCTGAATGTTTTGTGATGAGAATTTGTTGGATTTGCTGTTTTCTTTGATCAGTGCGTTTATCTTCTCTATGGTATCTTCAGAATCTGAGATTCTTTCTTCTATCTCTTGTATTCTGTTGGTTATGCTTGTTTCTGTAATCTCTGTTCGTTTACATAGATTTTCCAAATCCAGTTGGCCCTCGGGTTGTGTTTTCTTCCTTGCCTCCATTTCAGTTTTCAAGTCTTGCACTGTTTCCATTATCTGTTTGATTGTTTTTTCTTGGTTTCCTAGGATATCGTTTACGGATTTACTCAATTCTTCAAACTTTTTGTTATTCTTCTCGTCCATTTCCTTAAGGGAGTTTTTCACCTCCTGTTTAAGGGACTCTATTACTTTCATAAAGTCAGTTTTTTCTACTTCTTCTTGATTAGTGTGTTCAAGTCCTCCTGTTATAAGTTCGCTGGGTTCTGGTGCTTTCACGTTGTTTTTTCAAATTGTTGGAGGAATTCTTGCATTGGCGCCTGCCCATTTGTTCCTCTGAATAATCCCCTTTGGGTCTTCTTTTAGAAGTTCAATTCACCCCAATGAATTAAATTCACTCACCCCAATGAATGATGGATCCTCTGGCAGACTGTCAGGTCTCCTTGCAGGCCAAACAGCTCACTGACAAAGGGCCTACCTTGCTGCAGGCAGTCTAATGAAGGAGGGGACCTCCCACCGGCCTGGGTGCACTCAATTCCAGGTCCCCAGCGCCCAAACAGGCTGAGCTGTGGGATTTTGTGGCCCCAAAGACGGGAGGATGAGGCGGGGAGGGGGTTCTGGGTGCAAGCTGGGAAGGGACAGGAAGAGAGAGGCAGTATCTGGGGAGAATAACCCCTGCAGGAAGAGCAGGAAGTGTGCGGGTGGGGGGGGTGGGGGGGGAGTGGGGGGGGAAGTTGTGGAATGTCGGTGGTCCCTCTCCGGGCAGCTGCCGCGGTTTGGGCACTCACTCACTCCTCACTCACCCCAAAGAATGATGGATCCTCTGGAAGACTGTCAGGTCCCCTTGCAGGCCAAGCAGCTCTCTCGCGAAAACAGTTTTGTGGAGTTTTTATAGTAGCAAAACAAAGAAATTCGTAAGTCAAGGCATTTTAAAAATACATGTTTCTACAAAGTGATTTCTAAGACAGCTATGGCTACACAGAAACCTGGTCTTCTAAAAATCCAAAACCCCAAAACACCCCCCCTACAAAAAAAATAGAACAAAATAATTAAAAAAAATTACACGAGCGGATGGGGCGGGCAGAAGGGCTCAGGTGCCATCTTACAACCCTCTTAGCTCTCTATTGGTAGAAAATAGGGCTTTATAATGTTAACACACTGCAACATTTGTATCTGTTTATTAGGATATGAGATCTGATAATGAAGACAAAGGGGTAAAGATAACCCAATAGAAATTAAGCTATTTGGAGGCCTTTAGTCCCAGCACTCGGGAGGCAGAGACAGGTGGATCTGTGAGTTCAAGACCAGCCTGGTCTACAGAGCGAGTTCCAGGACAGGCTCCAAAGCCACAGAGAAAAAGAAAGAAAGAAAGAAAGGAAGAAATTAGGCTATCTGATAGCACTATCCAGGCCCTGCATAGTCTCTGCTGTCTTTCTGCTTATGGGCCCCTGTAGATAGCATCTTCCCAGGAATGCTCAGGGCCAGAGCCAAACCTGGTCCTACAGAAGAGCAGCCAGCACTTCGGACTGCTGAGCCATCTCTGCAACCCCTTAAGTTTCTTCTAAGTCACATTTCCTTTTTAAAAATTTGTGCACGTGTGGCTTTGTTTGGGGGAGGGCATGGTGCACGCCACCGCATGTGTGGAGTTCAGAGGACAACCTGTAGAAGCCCGTTCTCTCCTTCTGCCTTGGGGATCAGTTTCGTGCGATGTAAGCCTGGTGGCAGGTGCTTTTCTTTGGAGTAGGTGACAATGCTGTGTGGTATTCTCAGTAGTTTAGAATGACCTAGCTCTACACAAAGGTCCCTATGCTCACAGATCACTAGGAAACCAAGAACGCTAAACACACAGGGTCTTCTTCCCAATGGAGGAAATACATACCGTTTATTTATTTTATGTTCATTGGTGTTTTACCTGCACGTATGTCTGTGATGTCTGTGTAAGGGTGCCGTGCCCCCTGGACCTGGAGTTCCAGACAGTTGTAAGCTGCCATGTGGGTGCTGGGAATTGAACCTGGGTCCTCTGGAAGAGCAGTTGGTGCTCTTAGCCGCTGAGCCATCTCTCCAGCCCGGTTCGAGTCCTTAAAAAAATTTTAATTTAGATTTATTCATGTTTGTTTTATGTGTATGGGTGTTCTGCTTGCCTGTGTGTCTGCACATTGTGTGTGTGCCCGGTGCCCACAGAATCAACTGGCAATGCAATTACGGACACTTGTGGGCTGCCATGTGAACCCTGCGAATCACATCCAGGGCTTCTGCAAGAGCAGCTGGGACTCCTAATCCCTGGGCCATCTCTGCAGCGCAGTTAGCTTAAATACACTGCTAGCTCTGGGCCATCTCTGCAGCGCAGTTAGCTTAAATACACTGCTAGCACAGAAATTCAATCCCCTTTCCTGCCACTTTCTTGTCCCCCCCTCCCCCAGCTGAGAACTCATCTCCTGACTTTATCTATACATCTGCACGTTCTAGAAACTTCCCTGTCACCGGGCGGTGGTGGTGCACGCCTTTAATCCCAGCACTCGGGAGGCAGAGGCAGACGGATCTCTGTGAGTTCAAGGCCAGCCTGGTCTACAAGAGCTAGTTCCAGGACAGGCTCCAAAGCCACAGAGAAACTCTGTCTTGAAAAACAAAACAAAAACAAAACAAAACAAAACAAAAAAAAACAACAACAAACTTCCCTGTGCGGAACTGACGCTGAAGGCTGTTTTCTCGCTGGCTTTACCCTCTTTGCATCCTCTAGCCTGGTTTCCTTCTGCTTGGTTTTTAAAGATGGGCTATTGCACTCAGTGTTTCCGTTCAGCTGTTGGTGGTGTTTGTTTTTGAGACACGGTTTCCCTATATAGTCCTGTCTGGCTTGGAACTGACTGGGTAGGCAGCGCTGGGGTAAAAGTTGGTAGACACCACGCCCGCTTATGCTCACTTTTTGTTTTTGTTTTTTTCTTTGCTATTTGTTTTTCTTTGGTGTTTGTTTTGTTTCTTCCCAAAGCTTAGGCTGGCATCAAACATATGGCAATCCTCCTGCCTCAGTCTCTAAAGTGTAAGGAGGCATGAGTCGCCACACCATCGTTCCTCCTTCCCTTCCTTCCTCAGGCCGGACTCAAACTCAGTCTCAAATATCTTGGGTTTGCCGGTGTCTTCAGGCACCCAGAGTGCGAAGTGGCACTGTGTGGAGGTGTCCAAGGTGGTGCAGCCGGTCCAGACTCAGGGGTGGCTGAAGCTTGCTTTCTTGCAGGCCTTCGGAGCCCTCCGCGAAGGTGGCCCTGGAGAGGCGACGGCGGCCAGGACGTGCCCTCTGCGGTGGCAGCTGCTCCAAGCGCTGGTCGCACTTCTGGGGCGCTCCGGTGACCGCCTTCCTGGGTAACGTGGTCAGTTACCTGCTGTTCCTGCTGCTGTTCGCGCACGTGTTGCTGGTGGATTTCCATCCCGCCGCGCCCGGTGTCTTCGAGCTGCTGCTGTACTTCTGGGCCTTCACGCTGCTGTGCGAGGAGCTGCGCCAGGGCTTGGGTGGCGGCTGGGGGAGCCTGGCCAGCGGCGGGCCTGGGCCCGGCAAAGCTCCCCTGCGCCACCGGCTGCACCTCTACCTCTCAGATGCCTGGAACCAGTGTGACCTGCTGGCACTCACCTGCTTCCTGCTAGGCGTTGGCTGCAGGTGAGTGAGCGCCCCCCTGGCTAGTGACTCAGTGGTAGGCGTGACCCAGTGGGAGAGCCCTGCCCAGAATCCCCAGGCTCAGTAGCCAAGGGCCTAGTTTATTCCTCTGGGTGATGGACAGCTACCTCCCCTTTACTGAAGCGGTCCTCAGCTGGCACACTCGGAGGTAGGCTCCTCCAGGCCACGTGAGGATGAAACAGAGTAACCTGGTATGAATGATTTATTCAAACAGAGAGGGAGATAAGCGAGGTTAGCAAACTAATATTTCTGTTTACCCCCGACTTTCTTCTGTGTAATTTGTGTGATATATCGTCTGAGAAGACAGGGCCAAGGCCCTGCTGCGTGCAGGAAAGCCAGTGTCAAGGGCATATTTGATACATTTTATTAAGCACCCTTTTTTCAAGATCTAAAAAAATCTTTGCATCTTGGGAAGGAGAAACATCCTCACCTCCAGCCTAAATGACAAATCTTCCTTTGAGCCAGTGCCCTCCAGGGGGACTCTTGGTTATTTCTATTTATTTATTTGTTTGTTTATTTGTTTTATTTATTTATTTATTTATTTATTTATTTATTTATTTATTATTTGGAGCCTGTCCTGGAACTAGCTCTTGTAGACCAGGCTGGCCTCAAACTCACAGAGATCCGCCTGCCTCTGCCTCCCAAGTGCTGGGATTAAAGGCGTGCGCCACCACTGCCAGTTCTATTTCTAATTTTTATTGATGCAAAAACTAAAAGTTTACATCCCTGGTGTAAAAGGAGTGTGTCAAAGGGCATGTGAATTGGTTATATTTCTGTCTAAATTGCTTCACCCATTTGCCTGCCTGCCGGCCAGAAGGAACCATGAGCGCCCCCATGAGGATACCCTAGGCAATGCCTGGCGCTTTGTATTGTGAAGGTGTCAATCAAATCAGATTTACAACCTTGTCAATCTGACTCCTGTAAAATTTCCATTTATGCACCTTTGACCACTCCATATTTTAGGGGCCCTCCTGCCCTTTTTTGAGACAGGGTCTCACTCTGTGGCCCAGGCTGGTATGAAACTCCCTGTAGAGACCAGATGAAACACACTAGCCCACTGAGCATGTGACTCTGGCAGGCCTTGCCCTTCTCCCCCATCCCCTCTGCTATGCTAGCCACCAAGGACTGCTCTCTCATTTGACCACTTCCTCCTCCTGCGTCTGGCTACCAAGGTCCAGCTAGCAAAATATTGAAGTCCAGCAATCAAAGCCCCCTTTGGTTTACCAATTAACATGCTCTATTAAAATTAAACACCTCATCCTAACACAGGGTTCCCTCTTTTACCTTTTATTATTATTTATTTATTTTTATTTTGTATCAGTCTGTATGAAGGCATCAGATGCCCTGGAACAAGAGTTACAGACACTTGTGAGCTGCCACGTGGGTGCTGGGAATTGAACTCTTAACCTCTGAGCCATCTCTCCAGCCCCTCCTCTTTTATCCTTATAAACCACCAGCTGCCCATATCCCACATCTGTCTGCTCTCAATCCTGAGAGTCCTTTGTCCTCTAGGACAAAGACCCTGCCCCCCTCCCTTGCTCCCTTCTCCTTCTGCCTCATCTTCTGCCTCCTGTCTTTGTCTCTAATTCCCTGCCCTTTCTCCCTCTGGGGCAAATAAATCTCCTTTGTGCTGAAAACTTGGTCTTGGGGGATTCTGAGCCAATACTGGAAACTCCCAAAGATCCTTCTGCCTCAGCCTCCACAGTGCTGGTGTGGGGCATTGCAAGCTCCTAACATGATTCTTGGGGCACCCTCCATCATTATCCTGAGACCAAAGAAAGGTGGCATGGTCAGAGGGTCCCTGCTTCTGCCCTGTGAGGCCTCAGCTTCATCCAAGGAGACCCCTGATCTATGCTGTGTGTGACTCCCTACGCCTCAGGCTGACCCCCGGGCTGCGTGACTTGGGCCGCACGGTCCTCTGCCTCGACTTCATGGTCTTCACACTGCGGCTGCTTCACATCTTCACAGTGAACAAGCAACTGGGACCCAAGATCGTCATCGTGAGCAAGATGGTGAGGTTGAGGAGGAGGGGCAGGCCTGGTGTGGAGAAGGCTGAGGTCAGGGCAGAAAGGTGGGCTGTGGGAAGGAGGCGCCATGGAGGGGGAGGGGTGGCTGGGGAGAGGTAGGACTTTTGAGCTGGTCAGAGCCAGGAAGAGGCTGGCTTTAGAGGATGATGAGGGTCTAAAGAAGGTAGCCAGGGAGCGGGGAAGGACAGGGTCATACTCAGCCCCATCTTCCTCTGTTTCCAGATGAAGGACGTATTCTTTTTCCTCTTCTTCCTCTGTGTATGGCTTGTGGCTTATGGGGTGGCCACAGAGGGGATCCTAAGGCCCCAGGACCGCAGCCTACCAAGTATCTTGCGGCGCGTCTTCTACCGTCCCTATCTGCAGATCTTTGGGCAGATTCCCCAGGAGGAAATGGATGGTAGGCAAGGGTTCTCCAGCTGAGTCTGTCCCTCAGTCTGTCTGTGTCTCTGTGTCCCAGTCCCTTCCCCCTTCTCTCCCCTCCCTGCCTCCTGCTCACTCTAGCTGTCCCCCCTGCAGTGGCCCTCATGAATCCAGGTAACTGCTCTGAGGAGCAGGGCTCCTGGGCTTACCCAGAAGGGCCTGTCTCAGGCTTCTGCGTGTCCCAGTATGCCAACTGGCTGGTGGTGTTGCTCCTCGTCGTCTTCCTGCTGGTGGCCAACATCCTGCTGCTCAATCTGCTCATCGCCATGTTCAGGTGCGCTGGCTTTCCCACCCAGCTCCTCCCAGCCTGAGCCTGCTCAGCATCCCATGTCCTGACTTTCACCCAGTGCTGGCCAACACCCAGTGCCTCCCTTGGACTTGCAGCTGTTTTTTTGGCATGTTTAGGCAGGGTCTCACCCTATGCCCAGGCTGGTCTTGGAATTTAGGGTAATCCTGCTCTGCTCCCCAAGATGCATGGGCCACCATGCACCAAATGCTTTTAATTTTGAAGTGCACTTTGTTCAATTATTCTTTTGTTGCTTGTAGTTTATTTTATTTATGTGTGTGAATATTTTGTCTGCATGCATGTGTGTGCAGCATGTGCATGCAGTACCTTCAGAGGCCAGAGGGGACATTGGATCCTTAGGAACTGGAGTTGCAGGCAGTTGTCAGCCACTGTGTAGATGTTGGGAGCCGAAGCTGGCTCCTCTGCAAGAGCAGCCAGTGCTCTGAACCCAGGCTGAGCCACCTCCCCAGCCTGAGTTTTGCTTTTTGTGGCTTATGCTCGTGCTGTCCCATTTGAGGGTCTGTTAGAAGTCCAGAGTCCAGAGATCTCTTCCAGGTTCTCGGCTAGAAGTTCGTTTTGGGTTTGAGCGCTGACTTGTGGCTCGCTGGCCCATCTGGAATTACTTTTGTTTGCAGTGTGAGGACAGGTTGAATTTTATTCTTTGTGTCCATTCAAGAGAGTTGATTAGAGACACTGATCTTAAGGTCCTTGTTAGAACCCCTGGATTCAGGTGGGTGTGGCCAAGCAAGCCTGTTGTCCCAGCACTTGGAAGGTAGACACAGGAGGATCAGGAGTTTAGGCTACATGAAACCCTATATCAAAAATCAAACAAGGGCTGGAGAGATGGCTCAGAAGATGGCTCTGGGTCCCTTAGAGAGGACGTGGGTTCCCAGCACTCACACGGCAGCTCACAACTGCCTGTAACTCCAGTTCCAGGGGAGCTGACATCCCCTCTGGCCTTTGCGAGCAGTGCACTGACATGTATGCAGGCAAAACACCTATACACATAAAAATAAATAAACCTTAAAAAAAAACAAGCCAAACTGGGTGTGATGATGCAAGCCTTTCATCTCAGCACTCAGGAGGTAGAGGCCAGCCGATCTCTGAGTTCAAGGTCAGTCTGATATACAAAGTGAGTTCCAGAACAGCCAGAGGTACAGAAAAACAAAAACAAAAAAAAAAAAAAAAAAAAAAATCAAACGTGAAACCAATATCGAGTAGCCATTGTATTATTTTGAAAACAACAAAGCCAGGATGGCAGGGTAGAGTTAGGGACAGCTTAGTCAGTCGGGCACTTGCCTAAGCTTGGTCCCAGAACACATGGAAAATTCCCAAGCATCCCAGTACTGGCGAGACAGAGACAAGAGGGTTTTGGAGGATTCTGCTCAGACAGGCTAGTCTAATCATTGAGCTCCTGGCCAGCGAGAGACCCTGCTTCAAAGGTATACAGCGTCCTGATGATGACATCCAGGTTATTCTTTGGGCTCCGCATGCACACAAATACGCATCTGTCCATATACACACGTTCCCACACATGCGTTGTGTAGACACTGTGCTGGAGAGATGGCTCAGGAGTTAAAAGCGCTTGCAGCTCACTCACGAGGACTGGAGACCCCAGCACCCTATAGGACAAATGGCGGAGCTCAGGGTCCAGGGGATCTCACACCCTTTTCTGATCTCCACGGGCACTTGCCTACAAAACCTTTATTTCTGTCATATGTGTATGAGTGTTTGCCTGCATGTATGTATGCACACCACCTGAGTGTAGTGCTGGCAAAGACCAGAAGAGGGCGCTGGATCTTTTGAAGTGAGACAATTGTGAGCTACCTGCAGAGTTCTGGGAATTGAAGCTGGGTCCTCAGCCAGAGCCAAGTGCGCTTAACTGCTGAGCCATTTCTGCAGCCCATGACTACTTTGTCTTGTCTTATGAGACCCAGTCCTATGATCAAGGTCTTTTATTGGCCTCCAGTGACCCTTGACCTCCGACCTCCACAGCTACACCTTCAGCAAAGTACAAGACAACAGCGACCTCTACTGGAAGGCACAACGCTACAGCCTCATCCGGGAATTCCACTCCAGGCCTGCGCTGGCCCCGCCCCTTATCATCATCTCTCACGTGCGCCTTCTCATCAGGTGGCTGCGCAGGTGTCATAGGACTAACTTGCCCGCCTCCCCAGTCGTCGAACACTTCCGTGAGAATGGAGCATGGTTTGCAAGGGGGCAGCACTCGGGAGGGGAAAGGGAAGAGAGACAGGTGGGTGAGGTGGTGGGGAGGGCACAGTCTGCACCCGTCTGGGGGTGGGGTCTGAAGAATTTGAAGGCTTTGGGGAGGGGGTGTGGCCCCCGGTAGGCCTGCCCATTGACTCCTGGACTTGGCCCTGCAGGTGTCTATCTCTCTAAGGAAGCAGAACGGAAGTTGCTGACTTGGGAGTCTGTGCACAAAGAGAACTTCTTATTGGCACAAGCTCGTGACAAGCGAGACAGTGACTCGGAGCGCCTGAAACGCACATCTCAGAAGTGAGATGCTCAGGATTCCCCGGGTGGGATGCTGATGCGCTTGCATCCTACTGGTGGCTTCTGCAGGTCGGCTGGACCCGGGCTCTGAGGGTCTCTTTTCCTAGGGTGGACACGGCACTGAAGCAGCTGGGACAGATTAGAGAGTATGAGCGGCGTCTGAAGGGGCTGGAGAAAGAGGTGAGGATTCGGGCATGGCAGAGGGAGAGGGGCAGGGATGGGACCGCCTGATTCCCTACACCTGCCTTGACATACCCCTTTCTTCCCAGGTCCAGCACTGTACTCGCGTCCTGAGTTGGGTGGCCGAGGCCCTGAGCAGCTCTGCCTTGCTACCTCCAGGGGGGCCGCCCCCTCCGAGCCCACCTGGGTCCAAAGGTCCGTCTGTGCCCTCCCGTTGTCCCTGGGTCCCTTGCTTGGTCTTCTGAAGGCCCTGTTGGTTCTCCTTGTGTGTGGGTCTGTGTAGTTGGTGTGAGCGTATGCACGTGGCGGCCTGGGGTGGATGTCTGACACCTTCATCCAACTCCCACCACCTGGTTCTTTTTTTTGTTTTTGTTTTTTTTGTTTGTTTGTTTGTTTTTCGAGACAAGGTTTCCCTGTAGTTTCTAGAGCCTGTCCTGGAGCTAGCTCTTGTAGACCAGGCTGGCCTCGAACTCAGAGATCCGCCTGCCTCTGCCTCCCGAGTGCTGGGATTAAAGGCGTGCGCCACCACCGCCCGGCCACCACCTGGTTCTTTGAGAGAGGATCTCTTCCTGGACCCAAAGTTCTCCAGTTGGCTGGGCCAACTGGCCAGTGAGCTCTGGGAGGCAGTCGGCATTTGCCCCACTCCCTTGACTCCTGAAGCGGGTGCTGTGTCCACCCCTAGCGTGCCTTTTTACGTTGGAGCTGTGTTTTCGCTTTGGATCTGTATCTCTTAGTGTGATAAAACACTCCAACCAAAAGTAACTTAGGAGATGAAGGGTTCATTTGGCGTCCACTACTAGGTGACAGTCTATCAGTGAGGGAGGCAGGGCAAGGACGGGAAGGTAGACGATGTCAGAGGTAATGCAGAGAGCTCACTCACAGCCAGAGACATGTACCAGAAACCGCAGGCTTGGCGGAGCTAGCTTCCTCCTCCAGTTAGGACGCCTCAGGAAATAGTACCGCCCACAGAGGGCGGGCCCTCCTACACCAATTAACAATCACGACAGTCCCACAGACACGCGCTGGGGACAGTTTGATCTAAGCAGTCCGCAGCGAAGCTCTTCCTCTCTAGCGAAAACTAAACAGGAGAGCCAACTGATCCGCTCCCAGCTGTGTTCTCTGCGCTGCTCTCCCGTGGCGCTGCTCTTCCCTGCTCACCACCTGCTGCCTTCTATCTCTTCTAGACTGAGTGTTCCTGGTGGATTCTCAGGTACTGGCGTCCATAGAGGCTTCATTTCCAGAGTTGGGCCCAGCCCGCCTCAATCTACACAACTGGTGGCCTTATCCTCACCATGAGCCCCTTGCTGGCGGGGGATTGCCGGCTCAACCTCAGAGTGTCACCATGGGAACCCCAGCAGGCCTGGCTCCTCCCAGGGGCAGCCCCACTCTGAGCTGGCAACGCTGGGCTCTGCCACAAGCAGAGGGGGCCAGAGGGTCCCGGGGTTACAGGGACCACAGACCCTATTTACAGCTTCCCCACAATGGGGAAAATAAAACCTTTTGACAGGAATCAGAGCGCATGCCTGACTCGGGGTGGACCTTGGGGTCGGTGACTGAGGTAAGCTGGGAATTTGGGTTCTTGATGGATTTTATTTTGCTCTATCTCAATGGCCTGGTGTCAGTCCCTCCTCCAGACCACTACACCTGCCAATGTGGCCCCAGCACCTCTGTACAGACCTCTGTTTTGGGGGCTCCCTTCAGATGACAGGAAGAGTCTGAGTTCCTGCTGCTTTCCCGTGGGAACAAGAGATTCAGTTCTGGAGAGGGGCAAGCGCTGCGCTCATCTGCTCTGGCAACATGCAAACATTTGATGCAGATTTGAGGAGATAAATGCATATGTGTCTTTAAAACGCCTAATTAGTGGAAAATTGCAGGCCACACTCAACGCGGGTGTTGAGGCAAATCCGCCTCATTACACATTGCAATTTAACTAAATAACCCATAACAGACTAAGTTGGTAATGGCAAGGCTGAACGGACAGCAATTATTAGTTAAATTAGTGAGAAAGCCACCAACAGCCAACACATCCAAAAACCAAAACTAAAACATCCTCCCAATTGGAGAGGTTCCAGCTCCCTGCCTCTCTGGGTGTGGAGTCATCTTGGAACATGGCCAAGTGTGCATTGGCGAGACTCCAGGGAAATGCCGAGTCAGTCCCACCAGCCCAAATAGTAACCATGGTGGCTGGCAGTAAGAAGGGGTCGTGCCAGCACTAGCTGACACGTCATTCTCTGTGCTGCTAGCGTTGCGCTGACTGCTTCATGGGTACAACTCTTCCCGTCAAGCAGCGAGAGCAGATCCATCTCCTTGGGTGCTAGGAATTTAGATTTTTTTTTAATTCCACTTATTAAAAAAAAAAAAGCCAGGTGGTGGTGGCACTGCCTTTAATCCTAGCACTCTGGAGGCAGAGGCAGAGGCAGAGGCAGGTGGATTTCTGTGGGTTCAAGGCCAGCCTGGTCTACTGGAGCAAGTTCCTGGACAGCCAGGACTGTTGCACAGAGAAACCCTGTCTCAAAACAACAACAACAAAAAATACACTTATTAGTTTATGTACGTGTGTGGATACATGTAGTCCCATGTATATGGGTGGACACATGCATGCCACAGTGTATGTATGGGTGAAGGTCAGAAGACAACTTGAGAGACTAATTTTTTTCCTTCCATGCGTCTCCCAGCTATCAGATTCAGGCTGCAGGAAGTGTCTTCTAGCTCAGGGGATAACAGAAGGAGCCCTCCCCAACTGAGCCACTCACCTAGTCCCCTCCGACCTCTAGGGTGCTTAGCTGAGTCCCCAGACCCTAGCATTTATCTCATAGGCAGAAATTTCACTCCAGAAGGCTAAATTTGAGTAGAAGTTCCTTTTGCAGGAATCCATTAGCTGGGCGTGGTGGCTCATGTCTTTAATCCCAGCACTCCAGAGGCACAGGCAGGTAGATCTTTGTGAGTTCAAGGCTAGAATGGACTACAGAGCAAGTTCCAGGACAGCCAGGGCTACACAGAAAAAACCCTGTCTTCAAACAAATAGAAAAGGAATCCTTAAACCAAACTCATCCCAGGAGTATAAGTTTTTTTTTTTTCTGGACCCCATGGAACCTTGATAACCATATCTGTTGGAGCCTTCAAGTCCAGCGGAGCCGCATGCGTGCTGCGAACAGGAGAACCCTGTCCCTGATCCTGCAGTCACTGCGTACAGCATGCATGCTGCGAGCAGGAGAACCCTGTCCCTGATCCTGCAGTCACGTCATGCAGCATGCATACTGTGAGCAGAAGAACCCTGTCCCTGATCCTACAGTCACGTCATGCAGCATGCATACTGTGAGCAGAAGAACCTGTCCCTGATCCTGCAGTCACTGTGTGCAGCATGCGTGCTGCAAGCATGAGAACCCTGTCCCTGATCCTGCAGTCACGTCATGCAGCATGCATACTGTGAGCAGAAGAACCCTGTCCCTGATCCGACAGTCACGTCATGCAGCATGCATACTGTGAGCAGGAGAACCCTGTCCCTGATCCTGCAGTCACGTCCAGGGGAGCCACATGTGTGTCCTGCGAGCAGGAGAACCTGTCCTGATCTTGCATTCACGTCATGCAGCATGTGTGCTGCGAGCAGGAGAACCTGTCCCTGATCCTGCAGTCACGTCCAGGGGAGCTGATGGAGGAGGGTCTTCTATCAATCTGTTGATTTCATTGGTTAATTAATAAAGAAAACTGCTTGGCCTGATAGGTCAGAACATAGGTGGGTGGAGTAGACAGAACAGAATGCTGGGAAGAAGGGAAGTGAGTCAGATGCATTGAAGCTCTGACCCAAGATGGACGTAGGCTAGAATCTTCCTGGTAAGCCACCCCTTGTGGTGCTACACACATTACTAAAATGGGTTAATTAAGATGTGAGAATTAGACAATAAGAGGCTGGAACTAATGGGCCAAGCAGTGTTTAAAAGAATACAATTTGTGTGTTGTTATTTCGGGGCATAAGCTAGCCAGGTGGCTGGGAGCTGGGCAGCAGGAACACAGCCCGCTGCTCATTACTACAGGGAGCCGCATGTGTGTGCTGCAAGCAGGAAAACCTGTCCTGATCCTGCAGTCATGTCATGCAGCATGAGTGCTGTGAGCAGGAGAACCTGTCCTGATCCTGCAGTCATGGCATGCAGCAGCCCCTACAGTGCAATTCTAGACTCACTTGTAAGGAGGCAAAATCAAACCCCAGACCTGGCAGCATTGATGAGGAGTGTGTCAGTTTAGTAAAGTGTGACCCTCTGGGATAGGAAGGATGGGGGCTGCATAGGTCAGGATCAGTGGAACCTGCTCAAGATCCAGCAGGAAGCTCTGTCAGACCAGTGGAGGGGGTGACCAGGAGGACCAGGCAGAAACCAGGAAGGATGGGTTTATTTTGGCTCATGATTTCAAGGAATATAGTATTCCGTTGGAAGTTCCGCCTCAGCCCCACTCCTTCCTCTCCAAACCCTGCCACCCGCAGAAAGACCACAAAAATTCCAGGCTCATCCCATGAATCTCAAGACCACGCCTACATGGTATTTAAGCCCCAGTCACTAACCCTGCCATGTGATTTCTCCTTCCTCCACCACTTCACTTCAGGGGGACTAGAAAGGTCACCCTAGAACTCTTGGCTCATTAAACCTGGTCTTTTAAATTTGGCTTGATCTGGCTTATAACATCGGTGGAGTAACCTACTATCTGGGTACCAAAAATACCCATCATATAGTCCACCGTGGTGGAGGGGCATGGCTACAGTGCATCTGTGGCAGTAGCCCATTGGCATCATGGCTTACTAGGAAGTAGAGACACAGAAACAGGTTAGATTACGATCCCCCAAATCTCACTTCTGGTGACTTACTTCCTGTCTGTAGTCAAGTTTTCAAAGGTTCCACAATCTCCCCAGAGAGTGCCACCTACTGGAGCACAAACGTTCAAGCGCATGTGTACATTTCACATCAGGAGGAGACGGCACCATTAGTGCGGAGTGCTCCCAATGAATGGTGAAAAACCCCCGGTGAAGGGAGACTCTCATTCAAGTCTCGGGATAACACGACCTCCCCAGTAACTCACGAGAGACCGTCCTTGCAGCAATCACACGAGGTTTATTGACAGGTACCAGTGCACTGGGGCGAGACTCAAAACTCACGCAGGGGAGGAGTTCGGCCCTGAGTAACTGGGAGAAGGGATTTCTAAGGGAAGAAACCATGGCCCAGTAATCCGAAGGGGATAGGGAGGGCATCATAGAAAATTCCAAAAATACCAGTGATGATCACAAGGAGGCAACTCCCTGTTTCTCAAGTTATTCTCAAGATTACAATCTAACTTTATCTTCAGCTAGTTCCTGAAACAGAGATCACTGAACCGGCTAATCCTAGATTTCTGATTCTTCTCTCCCTGCTTAGATTTTTGGCTCTATTTTTTTTCCTGCTTGGCGTGGGTGGGGGGGTGTCTGGATTTATCCAGGTCTTTCAATGGCAGTGCTCAGGATACCTTCTCCAGTGAGGTGGGTACAGGGGTAGACATGTTAGTGAGGTTGGAGGGTGGAACCTGTGGAGGGCAAAGGGACGGAAGGAGAGGGATCTTTCTCTTTGGTGGTGGCAGGTGCTGGCAGCTGCTTGCCTTGGCATCTTGACTGGAGCTTTTCAAAGAAGGAAGTTCAGCATTGTTATGCCTGGATCCTTGACGTCCCCCCCAAACCAACAAGGAGACCGAGTCTTGTATGTAAAAGCAAAGAGCCTTTATTTTACACAGGTTTACAAACTCGGTCTCTTTGTGTGTCCAACATATTAGAATAATCGGAGAGCCCGAGCTCAGTTAGAGTTGTGTTTCTATAGTAGAAAAAGTGGGGGTGAGGGGTTTCTAAGGTTCAGGGCCCCTGATTGGCTGAATCTGCCTAGGGTGTCCTGGTGAGAGTGCTGGCAGGTGATCCTATCTACAGTGGTTGGAATGTTAGGCATTTCCTTTGGATGGTCTGTTCTTGGGTGGTGCTGGGTAATCTCAGTTTATGGTCCTTCCTGCAACCAGGTATTGCCTCAGGGTAAACTACTGAGACTCAGGCCTCCATTAAACTTATCCATGGCTGAGTCCTACATTGGCAGGCGATAACGGTTGGAAGATAATAACTTCCTTTGGGTGGTGGCTTCTATTTAGCTTATCTGGCTGGCTCCTACATTTCCACCTACACAAGCACTGATGACAGGACCCAATCAGGGATCCTGCTACTTGTCCATGGTTTTAAGGAGGTATTATTGGGGCCTAAGAATTATTTTAGTTAATGAATCCATTGACAACTTTGGGCCTGTTTTTATGGTAACCAGTGGGCACTATAGGCAGTTATCTTGTCCCCCATGCCAGGGAGTTCCCCCCTGTCTTAGCCTTTCCACCTATCCTGGGCAGGAGGCACGGGACTACATGTCTTTTTTTTCCACAACTACTTCTGAAAGATGTGGATAAATCCAGGTATCCCCAAAGAAAGCCCTGGATAAATTCAGGTTTTCCCCCCACCCCCAGCAGGAAGAAAATAGCCAAAAAATCTAAGCAGGAAGAGAAGAATTAGAAATCTAGGATTAGCCGGTTCAGTGACTGTGTTTCAGGAACTAGCTGAAGATAAAGTTAGATTGTAATCTTGAGAATAATCTTGAGAAACAGGGAGTTTCCCCCTTGTGATTATCATTGATATTTTGTAATACTGTGTTTTAGGAACAAGCTGATTATGACCCTGAGAGTGATCTTGAGAGGCAGGGAGTTGCCCCCTCGTGATCATCACTGGTATTTTTGGAATTTTCTACACCGTCCCTGCTCCTTTCAGATCACTGGGCTGTGGTTTCTTCCCTTAAAAACTCCTTCTCCGGGTCACTCGGGGTCGAACTCTTCCCCTGCGTGGGTTATGAGTCTCGGCCCCAGTGCACTGGTTCCCGTCTCATCTCATCATTAAACCTCGTGTGATTGCAGCAAGGACGGTCTCTCATGAGTTACTGTGGGGAGGTTGTGTTATCCCGAGACTTGAGTGAGAGTCTCACCACACTGGGGGGGGGGGTCTTTCATTTGGGGGCTCGTTCGGGATTAGCGACCACCCTCATCTCCGAAGACCCACTTGGGGGTTGGAAGTGAGACATTGTCTGTGTGTCTTTGTCTGTGTGCCGGCAGGTCCTTTATGTGTTTTTGTGCCAGTTGTGCCAGTTGAATCCAGGTTCAGGTTTGTACATTCGAGTTTACAGTCGTGCCTTTGTGTTTCCATGCCGGTTGAATCCAAAAAATCTAAGCAGGAAGAGAAGAATTAGAAATCTAGGATTCTAATTCGTTGAATCCAGGTTCAGGTTCTGTACAGTCGTGACTTATTTTGTGTTTCCATGCTGGCTCGGTTGAATTCAGGTTCAGGTTTGTACTTTGAGGTTATGGCCGTGTCTGTGTCTTTCTGCTTCCATGAGAGCTGAGGTCAGGTTCTGTATTACCGGTTTTGCAGTCGCTCATGTCTCAGGAGGTGACGAGGGAGTGATCAGCAGACATGCTAGATCACCGACTGCTGCCTGGGAGACGTCCTGGGAGGTGAGAAGGGCCCCAGGGATGCCTGGGAGATTCCCATCTGGGTGTTGGCGAGGATATGGAAGTTCTCCTGGATTGGAGGAACTATGTCCTCTCAGCCGTCTGTACTTCTGGAATGGTTTTATCTCTCTCAGTGGAGACAGACATTTGTTTGCGTGTCTTGTGTGTCTTCAGTCTTTTGTTTTCTTACTTGTGACGTTGACCCTGGATCAGTGGTTTTGTCTAAGTTTTATTAGCCTTTGTCTGTCTATCTTCAGTCTCTGTTTTGTCTTACACGCAGGTAGTGTGTTCAGTTGTCTGGTGAGATACGCGGGTGGCGTTTCTCAGTTCTGTGGTATGACACATGAATGGCGTGGTCAGTTTTCTGTAGAGACATGTGTGGATAGCGGTCTCATTTAGAAAGTGGGGCGGGTCACACTCGCAAAGCAGCTTGAAGCGGTGTCTTTGGTTTGTTTGGCGCCTTTGTCCTGTATGTCTGTATAATGTGTGTTGTACTTTTGTCCTGACTTTGATGCTGATGTACTCAAATCATGACTTCTTTGACTTTGGTATTGTGACCACTTACAAGACTTTAGAAATAGGGCCATAAGCATAGGGGTATATTTCATTAAAAAAGTCAGTCTTGGCCCCAAGCATGTGGCTGTGGGGCAGCATGCTTGTATGGATGGCTGGGCTATTCAGCTTTGCTGTTACAAGGTATTGATACTGCCAGACACAGTTGTAGAAGGCAGATGTACCCCAATAGGATTTCAAACACCAAACAAAAAAATCTAAGGGTAATAGATATGGCCTAAAGAGGTTAACAATCTTTTTCCCCAGTGCTGTGTACCACCCTGCCCCCTCCCCCATGCTGATGGATGAGTTCCCTCCGCCTGCCCTGGGAGCTGCATGCCTCAAACCTTTGGTCAAAGCTGACCAAGGCTTGGCCCCGCAGGTGAAGAACTCTTTCAGATCCTATGGGTTATAAGTATCTGTCATCATTTATAGGGGCTGGTTAAATGTTTCACTCTGGTACAGGATTTTATGTGCTGTTCTTGTTTACAAATTATTGTTGGTTAATGTTAAAAAAAACCCTATTGTTGGTCTCAAATGTTTCATACTGGTACAGGATTTTATGTGCTGTTTTTGTTTAAAATGTAGCCATACATCCCCACTGAGAAAAAACACCAAAAAAGACTTTGGTAAGAGTTTTTATGTTTTCTAAAAGGCAAGAGAGATTTTTGCTATGTTGTCTAAAAAGCAAGAGAAATTTTTGGTATGTTATCTAAAAAGCAAGAGAGATTTTGGTAAAAAAATGTGTAAACAGATATGGGCCTTATCTAGTTCCTTTGTACGCTTTCAAGGTCAAACTTAAAGCCCGTAGGAGCAGCTGACAGTCTATCACCACAGGGCTCTGCCATCTGTGTTTCTTAAATATTTAAAGGAGGCTTATGGGCGTTATACTCCCTTTGACCCAACCTCTGAGGGTCAGTGGTAGCTATGGCCTTCAAGGAAAATTTTGGCCACAGTGGTAGGAGAGAAAAGGAAGATAGGACCTAGACAGATAGAACCTGGACAACAGAAGACCAAAGATGAGTGAAGATGGACAGAGGCATCCCTTGAACAAAGACCGATGTGCTTGTTGCAAAGAAAAAGGACATTGGGCAAGAGAATGCCCAAAGAAGAAAAGAAGGACCTCTAAAGTACTGGCCCTAGAAGAAGACGATTAGAGGGGACCGGGTTTGGACCCCCTCCTGATGCGGGAGATTTGAAATAACCAAAAATAGTCCTTTTAGAATAAATCAGTTTTAATAAAAGGAGAAAGAGAGACACACTTACAAAGCCAAGGCTCCAGCAAAGCAGAGAGTCAAGCCGGGGAAAAAACAGGGCGTCTCTCCCTTTTTAAAGGTACCTCTCTCCCCTGGGGCAGCCACGCCCCTGAACTCAGGGATTGGGCCAGCTGCCCCAACACCCTCCCCCGCGCCTAGGGTAACCTTGACTGTGGAGGGAACCCCTATGGATTTTCTAATGGACATAGGGGCTGAGCACTCTGTGCTGAAACAACCATTGGGGAAGTTAAAGAATAAAAAGACTATAATAATTGGAGCAACTGGACAGAAACAATATAGATAACTTTTCAGGCTGGGTAGAAGCTTTTCCTACCAGGACTAAGATAGCCAATGTGGTGGTTAAGAAGATCATATAGGAAATCTTACCAAGGTTTGGGATGCCCAAGGTAATCGTGTCTGATAATGGACCTGCCTTTGTTGCCCAGGTAAGTCACCCAACTGGGGATCAATTGGAAATTACATTGTGCTTACTGACCCCAGAGTCAGGTCAGGTAGAAAGGATGAATAGAACTCTAAAAGGGACCTTTACAAAATTGGCGCTAGAGTCCTGTGGGAATGATTGGACAGTCTTCCTTCCCTTTGCCCTGTTCCAGGTTTGGAACACCCCAGAGCAATTTAAACTCACCCCTTATGAGATCCTATGTGGAGAACCGCCACCGCTCACTGAGTTGGGCGGAATGTATAATCCAGATGCTATTCTTTCTAGACCTTTATTTTCCAGCCTAAAGGCCCTTGAAATGGTGAGACGCCAGATCTGGGAACAACTGAAAGAAGTATGCATCTCTGCCTGGATCCATGCCTCCCACATGAAGCGAGCTCCTGGACTACCCAAATTGCAGTATCTGTGACTTTTGACAACACTGCCAGTCAAGAGGCTTGTGTTTGGGGGACTAATCATAGGCTGACTTTTACTGAGGTTATGTAATGAGACTCTTTAGAGCCCTAAGACTCCTGACTCCAGGTACTCGGTTCCTGGTTTAGATAAATGGTGGGCTTGTAATACAGGCCTGACACCTTGCGTGTCAACATTGGTTTTTAATGACACCAAAGATTACTGTGTGCTTGTACAACTGGTACCTAGGGTCTTTTATCATCCAGCTAACATGCTTAAAGACGAGTTTGACAAGCACCCAACTCGCTTTTGATGAGAACCAATTTCTCTGACATTAGCAGTAATCCTGGGCCTCAGGGTAGCTGCCCTAATACAGGCCCCTCAGTACTTTAATGAATTAAAACTAATTACCTTCGTTAGAGATTTTACCTTCCTGTTCAGATTTTGATGTTATGCCACCAATATAGTGCTTTACAAGGTCAAGAAGATACTAAAATCTAGTTCTATAATTAGAACTAGGCACTAGAAGAAGTGGGGAGATAAAAGACCTGGATAAATCCAGGTTCCCCCCACCACCCCCAGCGGAAGAAAATAGCCAAAAATCTAAGCAGGAAGAGAAGAATTATAAACCTAGGATTAGCCGGTTCAGTGACTGTGTTTCAGGAACTAGCTGAAGATAAAGTTAGATTGTAATCTTGAGAATAATCTTGAGAAACAGGGAGTTTCCCCCTTGTGATTATCATTGATATTTTGTAATACTGTGTTTTAGGAACAAGCTGATTATGACCCTGAGAATGATCTTGAGAGGCAGGGAGTTGCCCCCTTGTGATCATCACTGGTATTTTTGGAATTTTCTACACCGCCCCTGCCCCTTTCAGATCACTGGGCTGTGGTTTCTTCCCTTAAAAACTCCTTCTCCGGGTCACTCGGGGTCGAACTCTTCCCCTGCGTGGGTTATGAGTCTCGGCCCCAGTGCACTGGTTCCCGTCTCATCTCATCATTAAACCTCGTGTGATTGCAGCAAGGACGGTCTCTCATGAGTTACTGTGGGGGGGGTCGTGTTATCCCGAGACTTGAGTGAGAGTTTCCCCACACTGGGGGTCTTTCACTTCAAGCTGACATTGGGACATTGTTATCAGGGTCCAAGCAGGTTGAAAGGCTAGCCAAAGGTAGGGAGGGGATCTAGGCAATGGGACACTCTTTAGACTCTTTGAAGGGACAGGGAGCTTTCAGATCAGCTGGAC
Source organism: Arvicola amphibius (assembly GCF_903992535.2). Lineage (NCBI taxonomy): Eukaryota > Metazoa > Chordata > Mammalia > Rodentia > Cricetidae > Arvicola > Arvicola amphibius. The sequence goes on along the minus strand of NC_052058.2, from coordinate 121,823,392 downwards.
TGGTCCACATCAGCTTTCAGGAAGTCCAGGGCTCACAGTCATTCAGAGCAGGTTGTAGTCAGCACTGATGCCTAGATGCATCTGCCAGCCAAGTGGAAGCTTATTGAGATAAGTTTAAACTAGGAACAGAAGTTAAAATTTATGAACTTAAAGAAAACTCCATATTGTAGAAAAAGAGCAGATAACGGGTATCTGTAAACAAAAGGAATAGACTCCTAACTTTGAGTCTTAGCAAAAACTACAGATTTTGGTAAGAAGCATGTATATTTTTCTGCTGTCCAGAGGACCATATATGGTTTGGACAGAGATGCTTTTGGCCCGATGAGAAACACCTTTTAGTTCATATTTAAATGGCAACCAGAATAAATCTAAAATCTTGAGCTTGTGACTCAAACAGTAAATAGTCATTGCTGTATCAGCTTATCAGAACTATACCAGAGAAGGGGAAAGAAATCAGAAACATTTTCCATATCTTAACCTGTATTTACATCTTAATTGAGGGTCATTTTTGGACCCTCAAAGTTTATTAACTTTCATATCCTCAGACCTTAAAACATTTTTTTGAAAAGAGACCTAGTAGCTTCAGAATGAGCTAACAAGCTGGCTGTAGCTTTGTGGAAGCATCTGGATACCTTTTTCTGCTAAATTGACATTATAACTGCCCTAGCCATCCATACTATCAGAGATCCCAGAAGGATAAACTATACCTGAGTACAGACCAAGTAGTTTCCAAATCAATTAAAATTGACAGGGACCAGCGCCCATATACAGTTAATCATACCCAGGTCTCCATAGCATTGGAGGCAGAAGTATCCAGAACAGCAGTCCTACTGTCTAAGCCAGGACCATAAGGTGAAATTCTTTTTATGTGGAAGAGGAACATGGAAAAGACTGACCTTATTTTGTCTAGGCAAAAGTGGTGCAATCGATTCTCCAGTGTCCTGCTGTCTGCCCACAGTCTGGACCCGGTCCTGGCAGCAGGTGTTGCACTGGGGCATCTTGCCCAGTGGTCAGCGTCGTCGTAATCCAGGTGGAGACATCGTGGTGCCCCGTAATCTTCTCTGGAGACCTTGGGTCACTGATAGGATCTCGGAGTCTCAGTCTAATATAATAAGCTTTTTAATCATTATTTTAAATGCCATATCCTGCAGATCTCTGAAGTATGAGGGCTGCCTATGCATGTCTGATTAGACAAACTTTGTTTCTAGTTACTTGTTTTAAGTTTGACTTTGAAAACATAGACAGGGAACTAAATAAGGCTTATTCCTGTAATTAATAATATCAATACTTTAAAGATAACTGATTAACTTGTATTTTCTAACAGTCTATAATAAGTTGGTAGCTTTCATAAGACTAGAACTCCACACTCTGTAATGATTTTGAGTTAAAGCTAATAAAGAAACCGAATTAGTCATTCCGAGGGTAAACACAGAACAAGTTTCTATCTAGTTGTTAATACTGTCTCCTGGAAGGCAAGGAACAGGTTCCCAGTGTGAAATGGGATCAGGAGAGAGTCTAAGGATAGCATTGCCCTAGGGCAAACTGAGACTCAGGTCTACCTTCCTGCTGATCTATAGAACCTGTCTTGGCAGGTGTCTACCAAGTTGCCCTGGGAAAGCTGCCCTGTTTCCCCCTTCACAAACACCAATGAGTACTGATAACTGGACTCAATCATGGGTCTGTCTGTCCAGGGGCTTAAGGGGGTGGACCTCAATACCATCAGTGAAACAGTATTTGCCCGTTCTCGAACAAAAACCGTGAGTGTGTTGATGAGGCAGGGGCCGAGAGCTGAAAGTGAGGTTGTTAGCCAAGGGGACCGGTTGAACAGGTTTCATACCGTCCAGCTTTCCCGTGAGTGTTCTGTTCTCTGTCATTAATCCATTTCGTTAACAAGGCCATTGGATCTCTAATTACCCTGGAGTGACTGACATAGAAACAATAGTCTTTTCCCAGAAGAGGAGGTCCAAACCTCTTAGTATCAATACAAAAATGTATGACTCAGTTTATCCAAATAGCTTAAACCCAACAAAGTTAGCTAAGACAAGCTAAACATGCATGTTTAAGCCTGAATAGACCTTGAACAAGGAAATACATATTTAAACCATTAGTTAATATTTTTAATGCTTTGACCTTTTAATATAGTTTTCCATGTTATAGTGATCCTCCCATTACAATTTTTTCCCATTGTTATTTTTACAACTGCAGTTTTGCCTACGTTGTGAATCTCAGTCCTAACACCTGACATGCAGGTGGTCCCAGACTGCCCCTGTACCCCAAAAGATTGAGACCCACAGACTTGGACGCTGTTCCAAGTCCTCAGTCAAACTACTCAGGTCATTGTCTTCTGCATCACAAGAAATGAACGTTTTTGATTCTGGTTAGCTTTTGGTGCTTCTGGCTCTAACCCTAATTTTTAGCCTTTTAAGTTCAGAAATTAACAATATAAAACATTTTATAAGCACAGATGTCCCACAGCCTTATAAATTTATCTAAAAACTTTTTTCCTAAAAAAATTAAATTTCTTAAATGTCTTCCAGCAATATTAAAAATAAAGAACTTCCTTGGCCCCACCCTCGACAGCACATACACAGCCTGTCTTTTAGATCTCAGCTGCTCCATTTCACTGGAGCTGGTGCCTCTGGTGACGATCACCTGGCACTGGCATTTCTAAAACTGTTAAGGTCCATTGCTGCAACTGCACATTCTTTGGGGCTCTAGTCCTGCCATACATGTGTAAATCTCAGCTGCTTCCTGTGATCCCTTTATGTCTTTATGACCATTATCACCTGGGTGACTCTTAAATTAACAAAGTCTAGCTGGCAGAGCAGCATAAAACATTGAGGTGCAGCTTTAATACTTAAAATCATATATATAAAACCTTGTTTTTAGAACGGGACATGAGTCACCATGCACAAATCTATCCCAATCCAAACTATCTTGGAGATCTGTTAGGCCCATTCCACGTGGTCACCTTTAAGATGGCAGCAAAATCATGTGGCATCCATTTTTTTAACTCTAGCAAAATGGCAATCCAAAGCTTAAAATGGAATCATGCCTTATGGTTTTGATTGTGTTTTTGTTTTGGTTTTGGTTTTTCAAGAGAGGGTTTCTCTGTAGCTTTGGAGCCTGTTCTGGAATTAGCTCTGGTAGATCAGGCTGGCCTTGAACTCACAGAGATCCGCCAGCCTCTGCCTCCTGAGTGCTGGGATTAAAGGCAAGCACCACCACCACCCAGAGTCTTAGGATTTTTTAAGTTATCAATTCTCAGTGTTACTAATTAACTTTTAACCCATTTTACTTTAATTTTTAACAGATTTCTTTTTTACCGTATCTGACAAAATAAGCTTATAAATCTGAAGCTACAGAATGTGACTGTTCTGCTTTGTTTTCTTCTTGTCATTGTGTCGGGGGCTCAGACTGGCAGAGTGACAGAGGAAACTTTTAAATAAGCATGGGTCTAGCAAAGGAAGAGCCATAATCCAACTCTAGAGCCAGATTTTCAATATAAAAAAAAAACAGCATAAAACAGTTTTAACATTATCTATACCAAAAAGTTATCTGAATTTCTGATAACCCAAATTCAGTAACCAGAGCTCAGAGATAAATTCTGAAGCCAGGCCCGTAAATGTGGCCACAGCAGTGATGGGTGGCAGAGACAGCGAAAATAGCCAGACCATTTCTGTCTCAGCTCCATGCTTGCAAGAAAACCTACATAGACAAACTTTTCAACAAAACAAGCATATTCAGTATTTGCAGGTATGAGAAACCACAGCAAACATAGTTCACACCCCTTTCTGACCTTCTATAACTTTTTATAAACCTTCAATTCACGTTTCCTTTCTTCATTCTTTCAGTCTCCTGCTTTCTCCCTTGCTTTCCAGACAACATGAAAACTCTCACCAAAGTCTTTCTTGTGGTTTCCCTCAGTGGTTTATAATATATTGCATGGCTACAATATTTTTTATTGATATTTATTGAGCTCTACATTTTTCTCTGCTCCCCTCCCTGCCGTTCCCCTCCCCTCTTCTATCCTCCTCTAAGGTCCCTGTGCTCCCAATTTACTCAGGAGATCTTGTCTTTTTCTACTTTCTACTTCCCATGTAGATTAGATCTATGTAAGTCTCTCTTAGAGTCCGCATTGTTGTCTAAGTTCTCTGGGATTGTGGTTTGTAGGCTGGCTTTCTTTGCTTTATGTTTAAAAACCACCTATGAGTGACTACATATGATAATTGTCTTTCTGTGTCTGGGTTACCTCACTCAAAATAATGTTTTCTAGCTCCATTCATTTTCCTGCAAAATTCAAGCTGTCGTTACTTTTTTCTTTTGTGTAGTACTCCCCTGTGTAAATGTACCATATTTTCCTTATCCATTCTTCAATCGAGGGGCATTTAGGTTGTTTCCAGGCTCTGGTTATGACAAACAAAGCTGCTATGAACATAGTTGAGCACATGTCCTTGTGGCACGATTGAGCATCCTTTGGATATACACCCCAAAGTGGTATTACTGGGTCTTGAGGAAGGTTGTTTCCTAATTTTCTCAGAAATCGCCACACTGACATCCAAAGGGGTTGTACCAGCTTGCATTCCCACCAGCAATGCAGGAGTGTTCCCTTTTATTCCACAACCTCTCCAGCATAAGTTGTCATCGATGTTTTTGATCTCGGCCATTCTTACAGGTGTAAGATGGAATCTCAGAGTTGTTTTGATTTGCATTTCTCTGATGATTAAGGATGTTGAACATTTCCTTAAGTGTCTTTCAGCCATTTTAGATTCCTCTGTTGAGAGTTCTCTGTTTAGGTTTGTACCCCATTTTTTTATTGGATGGCTACAATATTTTATTTTTTATTTATTTTTTATTTTTTTTAATATTTTATTTATTATGTATACAATATTCTGTCTGTGTGTATGCCTGCAGGCCAGAAGAGGGCATGAGACCTCATTACAGATGGTTGTGAGCCATCATGTGGTTGCTGGGAATTGAACTCAGGACTTTTGGAAGAGTAGGTAATGCTCTTAACTACTGAGCCATCTCTCCAGCCCGGCTACAATATTTTAAACAAGAACAGAAACATGCAGATACTATAACAAAAATAACTTTAAATTTACATCACTTAAAGTCCTATATCAGCATAAAACATTTGAGATTAACAGTAGTTTTTTCTGTACTGTAGCCAGCCCCTCTCTAAATAATCACAGATGTTTATAACCCGTTATATCTGAATGACCAAACCAGCTCTGGTAGAGGGAAGTCTGGCTTTAGTGTCACAACACGGTCATTGCAGCTTAACACCAGTAACTGTGACTCATTGCCCTTGGCCCACAGAGCCCAGCCTTGGCCAGTTTTGGCCAGAAGTCGAGGCACAAAGCCCTCAGGACAGGTCAAGGGAACCAATCCACCAGCATGGGAGAGGGCAGGGTGACACGCAGCATGGGGAGAAAGATTGTTAACTTTTCCAGCCATAGCAATTAACCCCAGATTCTCTTGATCAGTGTTTGAAATCCTATTGGGGCACATCGGCCCCTACAACTGTGGCTGGCGGCCTTGCTACACTGTAACAACAAGGCTGCATAGCCTAGCCACCCATCCATACAAGCCTGCTGCCCAGCAGCCTGTGCTTGTCCAGCAAACCGGCGGGCGTTGTCCCCTCACTACAGGCCAGGGCTGCCTCCTTTCAGTGAAATGTTTAAGGTGGGTAGAGGCTGTTTGTCTCATCCCTTTTAGGAAAATATACCCTTATGCTTACAACCCTATCTCTAAAGTCCTGGAAGTGATCCAATATCCAAGTCAAAGAAGTCATGATTTGAGTATGTCCCATATTGTCAGCGTCAGTCTAACTCAGGACAAAAACATAACACCAAACACACAGGGCAATGAACAGATAAATCCTCTTGACACTGAGCCAAACCAAACCAGAGACGACAGCCTCAAGCTGTTTTATGGGTGCGGCCTGCCCGTCCATCTCCAGAGAGGAGACACCAGGAACATCCTGCGGGTCTCTCAACAGATGAGATCCGCATGTCTCTACAAAACCGAAGGAACCCAGTCTCCTACAGAAGGGCCCTGGGGACGTCTTCCCAGGCCTCTGATCTTTTCGCACATCTGCCTAGATCATCTACAGGCTATTATGGGTCCTGGGCCTGCTTACAGAAAGACATGAGACACAGACATGAGACAGGAAACAAAACATAAAAAACTTAACGGCAGGTTGAAGGCTCTATGGGTGGTAGTCTGGGTGGGTTTGGGGAATCTGGGACAAGCCCCCAAATGTTATGCCCAGGTCCTTGAATTCCTTCAAAAACCAACAAGGAGACTGAATCCCTTATGCAAAAGCAAAGAGTCTTTATTATGCACAAATTTGCAAACTTGGACTCTCCATGTGTCCAATGTATTGGAATAATCGGAGAGCCCCAAGCTCAGCTAGAGTTGGGTTTTTATAGTAGTAAAGGTGGGAGTGAGGGGTTTCTAAAGTTCAGGGCCCCTGATTGGCTGACATTTGCCTAGGGGTGTCCTGGTGAGGGTGCTGGCAGGTGATCCTATCTACAATGGTTGGAACATTAGGCGTTTCCTTTGGATGGTCTGTTCTTGGGTGGTGCTGGGTAATCTCAGTTTATGGTCCTTCCTGCAACCAGGTATTGCCTCAGGGTAAACTACTGAGACTCAGGCCTCCATTAAACTTATCCATGGCTGAGTCCTACACTGGCAGGTGATAACAGTTGGAAGTAAAGAACTTCCTTTGGGTGGTTTGTTCCTATTTAGCTTATCATGGCTGGCTCCTACACGTATGATCTTTGCTGCCCTGGCATGCTACTTCATCTGCTCTCCTGGCTTGTGGCTGAAGCTATAGTAACTGACTAAAGTTCTGGTACCCCAAGAAGGGAACACACCTAATCCAGCCGCTGGCGCTTGCTTTGGAAAGGCACGGCGCCTGCGGATCTCTGTGCTTTCCGTTGCCGTGGTAGCTAGGCGTGAGCAGCTCTCTCGGAGACTTCTACTTCCTGGATACCAGGAGCTGCTCGGACAGACAGACAGACGGACGGACGGACAGACAGACAGAAAGACAGACAGACAGACAGACAGACACACGCACACGCACACGCACACGCGCACACACACACACACTGGAACCCAGAGGAAGAAAAGGACAGCTTTGGTGACCCTGCCACTTTTGTTACTGCAGCGCCACCTGCTGGATGCAGCCCTGAGCACACGCAATTGGAGAAGGAACTCTTATCAATCACTCTCTCAAATCCTTCCAAGGACAGGCCGGAGCCCAGAGACTTTCATTTCCCAGCCTCAAGCCCCATTTCAGGGTCGGTTAGCAGAAAACTGACTAACTGACAAAGACAGCTAAATGTAAATTCTGTGTTCAAGAACTCACCCTGTCCGATCCTTGGACCGTTTCAGGGAAGCTGCTTATTTTTATTTGAGACTAAGTCTCGCTATGTAGCCCAGGATGGCCTCGAACTCAGCCTTCCAAGATCTGGGATTATAGGCACATATCTTCACCACAGCCACTATTAAGTCATCTTGATTTTGCATGAAAAAGTAGCAACTACCCATTTTCCCCTTTTAATAAAATTTTAGCCATCTCCCCACACCCCACTTTGCTAAAAGTAAATAATGACTGGTTTCTCAATTCACAGACAGCCCTGGGTGGAACTGTGGTAAGGACTGATGTGCCCGCTAGGTGGCAGCAGCCACCAGAGTCTCTATTAAAGGCTTCTCTGGAATACTGAAGGAACACCAGCTCCACCTGCCTCAACTCTGGGTTCACGCAGCTTAGGCCATTTGATCAGTGAGTGTGACTGTCCTCAGGAATCTTCTCTTCTTGGTTGTGTCTTGCATAATAATAGACCAAGCCAGGGGTATGGTAAGGGACACACAGACTGTTTTGAAAGTTTAAGGTCCTGCTGGTGAGCCTCTCTGGGGACTGATATTCCTTTTATTCATTGAACAATTTGTCAAAGAAGTTGGTTCAGTCTACTGTGGTGTTCCTGGCCTGTAACCTCAGCTGAGGAGCATTAGTTAGTCTGGGAACTTAGTGAACCTGTCCCCAAGTTAAAACAGCAAAGCTGGGGGTGTAACTCAGGTGTAGAGCCCCGACCTAAAGTCCCCATTGAGAGGCTGGGGATGGGTCAGGGGTTGAATAACACACACACATACACACACACATGTATACATGCATATCATCATGTATGCGTGACTTATCTCTGGCCTAGTCAGAATTTTCCTTAGACTGCCATGATTCTAGAACAACAAATGACAGATTGTGGGATAAATATGACGCATGAGCTAACATTTATATTTCAAAAGAGCTCTACATATATCTATAATGAATATACAGCAGAGAACCTATGCCCTGCAAAACTCAGATATTATCTGACCCTCAGGAAGAAAGATGGCAACTCCTGTCTCAGTCAGCATTGCTTGCTGAGGGTACTCATGACTTAATCCACATAGGGTCACAGCCTCCCATAACAGTGGAACGACAATCTCTCTAGATCGTGAGCAGATCCACGTGTGTGAGCTGAATGGGCAGGTATGGCGATGACATCAGAGGTGAAGATAAAGGTCACAATGGGTGATGGAGCCACTTTGGACCACCCTGCTTCCTGGAACCACCCCAGTGGTCTGAATCTTAGCCCACTGGGGATGGATCCCTGTCCACAGGAGCTGTAATGTGGGGGCCGACTGTGGGGATTTCTGTGCCGCCCGGTACCCCACAGCCGGCAAGTCCCAAAGAAAATCACACAGAGATTCTGTATTAGATATAAACTTATTGGCCTATTAGCTCAGGCTACTTATTAGCTCTTATAATGTATATTAACCCATTGTTCTTATCTGTGTTAGCCACATGGCTCAGTACCTTTCTCAGCCAGGTAGATTACGTCTCGCTTCTTGGTGGTCTGGGCAGGAATGGAGGAATGGGCTTCCTCCTTCCTAGAATTCTCCTGTTCTCATCGCCCTGCCTCCACTTCCTGTCTGGTTGACCCACCTATACTTCCTGCCTGGCCAATCAGCGTTTATTTAAAACATGATTGACAGAATACAGACAATTCTCCTCCAAGGAGCACTAACTGAATAGGGGCTGGAGGCATGACTCAGGGCTAAGCACACTGGATGCTCTTCCAGAGACCCTGGCTTGATTCCTAGCACCCATGAGGCATCTCAAAACCATCTGTGTGACTTCGCTCCCTGGGCATCTGAAGCTGTCTTTTGACCTCTTCAGGCACATGGTACACAGACATATATGTAGGCAAAACACTCATCGACATAACATTTAAAAAAATATTGTATTACTTAATAGTCTTATGATTGCAACAAGAGCTGGGTGTTGGTGGTGCATGCCTTTTATCCCAGTGCTCGGGAGGCAGAGGCAGGCAGATCTTTGTGAGTTCGAGACCAGCCTGGTCTACAAAAGTTAGTTCCAGGACAGGCTCCAAAGCTACAGAAAAACCCTGTCTCGAAAAACAAACAACAACAACAAAAAAATAAATGACTGCAACAAGAGACCAAACAAGAGCAACTTAAGGAAGGAAGGCTCACAGTTTGATGAGAACACAGTCCATTTTGCTGGGGAATCATGGTGTCAGGAGCAGGGGCACATGGTCACCTTTGTGTCCACAGGAAGCAGAGAGTGGGGAATGCCGGAAAGCAGCTTGCTTTCTCCTTTCTTTTTGGGCCTGGACACCACCCCAAAGGATGATGAAACCCACCTTTAGGGTACAGAAGCCCTGTGCACTGCCCTTGGCTGAGACCTTAACTGTGGGGGTAGGGTGGGGTGGGGGTGTTCCTGTAGGTGTCAGGCAGGGAGAAGGACCCTGAAGAGGTGAGAATGAAGACTCAAACTCATTTCAGGTTGACTCTGTCAACCTGGATCAAGATTTCAGCGAGTTTGAAGCTAGGAAGTTTATTGTCGACATATTTAAAATGCAGCATAATTTTGGAAAAAGTTTGCATCTTTCTAATCCCAGAGTGCACAATGAAGGTGAAGGAGCGGCTGCATAGAAACTCCTTTACACAGGACACGTGACCGTGAGGGTGGGCTCTAGCTTACAGGCCGGAGACCAGTGCAGTCTCTGAGACAGCATTGTGGTCAGCAGGCAAAGTCCATGTGGCGTCTCCCCTAAGGATGGGTTCTAGGGAGGGAGAGTCTAAGGTAATAGTCCTGGGACATTTGAGTGAGCTTTGCCTCCACAGATAGTCAAAAGGCCACCAGGTCTTTATCAATATCCACTTTCAGTTTTCTGGTCTTGAGAAAGCACCCCGTGTGGTTAACATTCCTGGTTCCCTAGTGACCTGTGGGTAGAAAGACCTTTGTGCGCCCCCAGTACTGGATGGTTTGTGTGTCAACGTGACACACACCAGAGTCATCAGAGGAAGGAGCTTCAGCTGAGGAGATGCCTCCATGACATCCAGATGTAGGCATTTTCATTTAGTGATCAGTGGGGGAGGGGGAGGGCCATCGTAGTTGGTGCCATCCCTGGGCTGGTGATCTGGGCTCTGTACCTGGCCTGGCTGCGGAGTTGTCACCCAGCCCCAATCCATCCTTTGTTACAGATACCTTCTGCTGCCCTGTGTGAATCTTGACTGAGAGTTTCCCATGGGCACAAAGCCTATGCAAAACTTGGTTGGGGGGCAACCAGGAAAACCGCAGTACCGTCTGAATCTGGTATTGCATTTGGCATTGTATTTTTGGAAGCTTCATTCAGGTTGTTTTGAGATAAAGAAATCTACTGGCTAAAGTGTAAATATAGGGAAAAATAAAAATGCCCTGGGCTAAAGGAACCTACTTCAGTCCACGGAGGCTGGGGCCCTGCAGCTGCTAAGCTAAGTTCATTCTCAAGGTGCCTCTGAGTCTTCATTGCATGGACTTGTATGAACCCACGTACCCGCACCACGCTACCCACAACATTTTGTGCCCAATGAGTGACTTGAAGAAGGACAGAGTAGCCAGCCACTTTTGAGAACTGGAAGGACAAGCTCCCTTAGCCGAAGGGGACTCTGTAATGTCTGTCCTGTCCCTTTAAGAGACAAGCCTTTGTAGGACCAAGCCATGACAAGCTCAATAGATGACTGATCTCAGTAGTTTACCCTGAGACAATACCTGGTTCCAAGAAAGACCACAAACTGAGACCACCCAGGAACAGACCACCCAAAGAAAGTTCCTAACATTCCAACCACTGTAGATAGGATCACCTGCCAGAACACAGACATTGCTTTTCACCAGGACACCCCTAGACAAATGTCAGCCAATCAGAATCTTAGAAGTCCCTCACCCCTACCTTTGCTTCTATAAAAACCCAACCCCAATTGATCACTCTAATCCGTCGGACACACAGAGGGTCCGAGTTTGCAAACTTGTGTATAATAAAGGCTCTTTTCTTTTTTTAATATTTATTTATTTATTATGTATACAATATTCTCTCTGCATGTATGCCTGAAGGCCAGAAGAGGGCACCAGACCTCATAACAGATGGTTGTGAGCCACCATGTGGTTGCTGGGAATTGAACTCAGGACCTTTGGAAGAGCAGGCAATGCTCTTAACTGCTGAGCCATCTCTCCAGCCCCAAGGCTCTTTTCTTTTACACATGGGACTCAGTCTCCTGGTTGGGTTTGGGGGAACTTCATGATGTGGGTATAACATTTGGGGACTCGTCCAGGATCCCCAAGTCTACCAGGACCAACCTGTAGAGCCTTCAGTCAGCATCTAAGTTTTTTGTGTGCACGTTTCTTTTCATGTCCTTTTGTTTGGATATTCTTCTGTAAGTGGGCCCAGAATCTGTGAGAACCTGTAGTTGGTCTCTGCAGACATGCAGGAAGATACATGCAGGCAGGTACCTGCAGAGACGTCCCCAGGGCCCTTTGTATTTGGGTTCCAGGACCCTTCTGTATGAGAGTGGATCTCTCTGGTTTCTGTAGATAGACATGTGGGATGTTCCTGGAGTCTCAGTTCTGTAGACAGAAGGGCAAGTTACACCTGCAAAATGGCTTGAGGCTGTCGTTTTTGGTTCAATTTTGCCTCCAGGTGCCAGGAGGACTCTGTATTGTTCTATGTGTAATGATCTGTCCTGTCCCTTTAAGAGACAAGACTGCCCACTCCCTTCTCCATCCACCGAGGCAAGTGGATCTTCCTTTTCCTTCCTTTCCATCTCTTTCAAAGAGGCAGCTTCTGCCTCTCTCCCTTCTCCCCACTTCTCCCCTTCCTCCTCCTCTCTTTCTCTATGTTTCTGTTCCCCCTCTCTCTGCCTCTCTTTCTGTTCTTTTCCCTTCTCCCCTACCCCCTTTCCCTTTCTCCTCCATAGCCCACTAAATAAGTACCCACTTTCTCTGCATGGTGTGCCTATCCATGTTTCTGTCTCTCACTCGCCAAGTGGCTCCCTCCCTGGGACCCACTGGCCTTTGTGTCTTGTGGGCTACAACAGCTCCTCGTGGTCTGCTGCCTGCTGCAACCTCTTGGGGACCAGCACCATTTTATTTTATCATAACACAATGTGCTGTTTTGTTTTTGTCTTTTGTGCATCCTCTTTCTGACTTACAAGACTGATGTGACTCAAATCACGACTACTTTGACTTTGATATTGGATCACTTCCAGGACTTTAGAGATAAGGTCGTAAGTATAGTGGTATATTTTCCTAAAAGGGATGAGACAAACAGCCTCTACCCACTTTAAACATTTCATTGAAAGGAGGCAGCCCTGGCCTGTAGTGAGGGGACAACGCCCGCAGGTTTGCCGGACAAGCCCAGGCTGCTGGGCAGCAGGCTTGTATGGATGGGTGGCCGCCAGCCACAGTTGTAGGGGCCGATGTGCCCCAATAGGATTTCAAACACTGATCAAGAGAATCTGGGGTTAATTGCTATGGCTGGAAAAGCTAACAATCTTTCTCCCCATGCTGCGTGTCATCCTGCCCTCTCCCATGTTGCAGGCCTCGATTTCTGGCCAAAACTGGCCAAGGCTGGGCTCTGTGGGCCAAGGGCAATGAGTCACAGTCGCTGGTGTTAAGCTGCAATGACCTTGTTGTGACACTAAAGCCAGACTTCCCTCTACCAGAGCTGGTTTGGTCGTTCAGATACAACGGGTTATAAACATCTGTGATCATTTGGAGGGGCTGGCTGCAATTATTATTGGTTAGGGTGTGGAAAAAACTACTGTTAATCTCAGATGTTTCACGCTGGTACAGGATTTATGTGATGTAAATTTAAAGTTATTTTTACTATAGTATCTGCATGTTTCTATTCTTGTTTAAAATATTATAGCCATATACTATATTATAAACTGCAGAGGGAAACCACAAGAAAGACTTTGATGAGAGTTTTCATGTTGTCTGGAAAGTGTGGGAGAAAGCAGGAGACTGAAAGAATGAAGAGAGGAAACGTGAATTGAAGGTTTATAAAAAATTACAGATGGTCAGAAGGGGTGTGAACTATGTTTGCTGTGGTTTCTCATACCTGCAAATACTGAATATGCTTGTTTTGTTGAAAAGTTTGTCTATGCAGGTTTCCTTGCAAGCATGGAGCTGAGACAGAAATGGTCTGGCTATTTTCGCTGTCTCTGCCACCCATCACTGCTGTGGCCACATTTACGGGCCTGGCTTCAGAATTTATCTCTGAGCTCTGGTTACTGAATTTGGGTTATCAGAAATTCAGATAACTTTTTGGTATAGATAATGTTAAAACTGTTTTATGCTGTTTTTTTTATGTTGAAAATCTGGCTCTAGAGTTGGATTATGGCTCTTCCTTTGCTAGACCCATGCTTATTTAAAAGTTTCCTCTGTCACTCTGCCAGTCTGAGCCCCCGACACAATGACAAGAAGAAAACAAAGCAGAACAGTCATATTCTGTAGCTTCAGATTTATAAGCTTATTTTGTCAGATATGGTAAAAAGAAATCTGTTAAAATTAAAATAAAACTATGTAAAAGTTAATTAGCAACTGTTATCATTCATAACACTGGTAACCTGAGGTCTTGGTGGGTCCCCTGGCTGGTGGTCTGAGGCTGCATCAGAGACAGATAGATGTGCCAAGCAGAGAGAGCTGGAATATAGAGTTTATTTAGTAGGTTATGTGGTGTGGAAGGTCCTTCTGTCTATATGTTACTTTTATTGGTTAATGAATAAAGAACTGATTTGAGCCTATGGCAGGGAAGAACAGAACTAGGCAGGGAAAGTTAGGCTGCATGCTGGGAGAAAGAAGGGTGGAGTCCGAGAGAAGCCATGGAGTCACCTGGGAACTTTAGCTGGTAAGCCACAGCTATGTGGCACTACACAGATGAATAGAAATGGGTTAAATTAATATGTAAAAGTTAGCCAATAAGAAGTTAGAGTAATGGGCCAAGCAGTGATTTAATTAATTAATTAATTTCTGTGTGATTATTTTGGGTTTAAGTTAGCTGGGCAGCTGGTAACCAACAAACAACCTCCTCATCCTCCTACAAATTGGCACTCAATGTGGTGGGCTAAATCCATGTAAAATCTGAGAAAGCTTGGAAAGGAACTCTAGACACAAAAAGCCCCCAAAGTTTAGTCGCATTTTTTCTTTAGCCAGGGGCTTGCCACAACTCCTTTAAGAGAGATTTTCCTGATTCAGCCATAGCAGAAAAAAAGATACACCATTTTCAAATGCTGGCTTTCTGGGTCGTGCTGCGAGCGCAAACTCTGACTTTTTCAGGCAGGTGAGTCGGCTACAGAGCATTTGAATGGGGTTTGTGAGCAGACTGCTGCAGCTTGCTTAATGGTGACATGGACTGGTTGTGTGCCTGAGAACGGGGCTGTGTGCATGGTTCTCAGAGGCACAAGTGGCTTCACCATGCTGGACTGGGCGGGCAAACAGAAAGTACCGTATATATCATAGTAATGGCACAGCTTGAGTTTTAGACGGGGTGGGCAAACAGAAAGTACCATATATACCACAGTAATGGTGTAGCTTAAGTTTTAAGAGGCGCTTAACATTTTAAAAAGCCATCTTGGACAGTGAAGAATTACAGATATGCAATAAAGACAAATCCAGATGAGTCACAGTGCTGGATAAATGTACATAGGCTTGGAAGAGAGAAGAAAAAGTATAGAGAGTCATAAAATAAAGTTAATGCTTTAAAAAAGTGTAAAGTCTTTTAAGAGACAGAGTAAGATAGTCATAGATTAAAAAGAGTAAAGAAAGATAAGCCATGTAAAAATGAAAAATACACAGAGAGTCTGGATTATGTATATTATTGTGTTATATTTAAATTTTTTCAACTGTAATGAGTTAAGTACAGAGAGACATTTCATTGTATGGGCTGCTAAGATAAACCAGTATGTATATTATAAAGGTATGATGATTTCTAAATTTGTATATAAGGATATGTTGCTTTGGAAAAGAGAGTCTTCTTTTCTTTCCACAGAGGATAAGAACCTGTGGAATCCTTCCAGACTAATGTGGTTTGATGGATCAAGATCTCCTGAAAGGTCACCTTGAACACTCCTCAAAAGTTATTTTGTTCAATAAATAGCAGAAAGAAATTTGGATAGAACTATTCTCATATTTCCAAATATTGTCTATAAATGTTTATTTACATTTAAAGGGGGATATGCTATAGAGATTTGCCTTTGTATGGATCTTGGTTTATTGATATAAATTTAAGGTCAATCTTGTTATATGTATATTTCTGCTCTTGATTAAGGTATTGTGATTGTGTAGTTTATTTTAAATGTAATGTATAATTAATAAATATAGGTTAATTGCCCACGTGGTGATCCACCATGGGCACCAGGCACACACATGCTGCACAGGTTCTGCAGGTTAAACATTTACACAATACATTAAAATAAATAAATTGAAAATAAAAAATATATAGGTTAATAGATAGTCATCTATAATAATCAAGTTTGTAGTAATGTTAGTTAGATTTTCTAAATGTACAGAGATATATTTCAGATAGATAAGTATTCTTCATATCTTTTAGAGACCTTCAGAATATGGCATTTAAATGTTTTAAGAAATTTTGACTTTTCATGACAGTGAGACACATCTCTTCCTGGCAGCACCAAGCTATTTCAAGAGGATGATGGGCATTGAAGAGGCTCCTTATGGAGTTGGTTAGCCATTTTGGCAAGAAACTGCTCTTTCCTGGACTGCTTGACTGGACATGCAGAACCCACAGAGAAATAACTGCTGAACTTGCCTAAAGATGGTCCTTTGGGGATCCTGCTTCATAAAAGAGTCTGTCAGACATTCTGTAGGACACAGAAGAAAGTGATTGGCAAACTTCCAATATAGGTGGAGCTGTCTTTAAGATTTCCTGCACAGAACTAAGGGCCTGTGGGCTGAAGATTGGATGCTCCAACAGTACAGAAGAACCTTGGGTGACTGTCCAGGCAGTGAGATGCCTCTGACATCTCTAGAGTTTTGGAAGTTGCTTACAATGAACTTATTGTTTACTTAGGTAATATTATATCCTTCTGGAGTCTTTGATGGAGTTGAAGAATAGCTAGCTAGCTATAGTTTTGCTTAGATGTGATAAAAGATAAAGTAGATATAAATATTGTAACTGTAATTCTTTTTTTGTTTTTGTTTTTTTTTGAGACAGGGTTTCTCTGTAGCTTTGGATCCTGTCCTGGAACTAGTTCTTGCAGACCAGGCTGGCCTCAAACCCACAGAGATCCACCTGCCTGTGCCTCCTGAGTGCTGGGATTAAAGGTGTGCACCACCACCAGCTGTAACTGTGATTCTTGCTTGATATCTGTTTTGTTATATGTAATTTTATTATGTTAAAGTTAAAGCCTTCCTTTTTGTTTAAACAGAAAAGGGGAAATGGTGTGGGAGGTCATTCTAGCTATGTGTTGCTTTTATTGGTTAATGAATAAAGAACTGCTTTGAGGGGGCTGGAGAGATGGCTCAGAGGTTAAGAGCATTGCCTGCTCTTCCAAAGGTCTTGAGTTAATTCCCAGCAACCACATGGTGGCTCACAACCACCTGTAATGAGGTCTGGTGCCCTCTTCTGGCCTGCAGGCACACACACAGATAGAGTACTGTATACATAATAAATAAATTTTAAAAAAGACCTGCTTTGAGCCTATGGCAGGGAAGAACAGAACTAGGCAGGGCAAGCTAGGCTGTATGCTGGGAGAAAGAAGGGCAGAGTCAGAGAGAAGTCATGGAGTCACTGGAGATAGACACTGGGAACTTTAGCCTGTAAGCCACAGCCACATGGTAATACACAGATTAATAGAAATAGGATAGAGGATAAAGTTAAATTAAAATGTAAGAGTTAGCCAATAAGAAGCTAGAACTAATAAGCCAAGCAGCAATTTTATTAATACAGTTTCTGTGTGATTATTTTGGGTCTAAGCTAGCTGGGTAGCTGGGAACCAACAAGCTGCTCCCTCCTCCTATAGTTATGGAGGAGTAAGGGAAGAGGTGAAGGGGGAGGGAGAGAGGAGAGAGAGAGGCAGAAGCTGCCTCTCCAGAAGGAGGGCAGAGAGAGAGAGACAGAGACAGAGACAGAGACAGAGACAGAGACAGAGGAGGCAGGAGATCCACTTGCCTCAGCAAAAGTGGGAGAGGTTGGGAATGGGCAGGGCTTATCCATTAATGGGACAGGGTACCCAGGTGACAGAGCAAACCAGCAGATTACAACATTCCCATCTTTTTCTTATAATAAAAAACCAGGGAGTTCGGCATAGCAGGTTGAAGAAATTGGGACTGCAGATTCTCAAGAATCCTGCTTATTTGTGGGGTTGAAGTCTTCCTTGGGGGGCCTAGATAGCTGGATACTGGTCACATCTTGGGGTAGCTAGTCACTTTACTCCTGTTTGGGATTTGTAGTGTGGAACTCTCCGACGTATCTTGGACCTGGCAAGGTGTTGGCAGAGCAGAGGACAAAGTTAAGTTTAGGACACAAAAAATTTTGTTTCAGGACCAGGGAATTGAGAAGGGTGTATCTGACCTGTTTAAGGTGGATCCTTCAATTAAGCTCCCTGAAACTCACAAGAATTCTTTGAGTTTGTGAAAATGTAAGTTTTAGACACATACATAATGTAAACAGCAGCACATTTATACCAGAATGACTGTCACAGATGTTTTTTGCACAATAAAAAGTATTTTTAAGACTATGGAAGGCAGCATGAGAGAGAAATTTGGTAACTTGCATTTGTCCTCACACCTTTATAACGGGTAGGCACACACCTTAATAACTTGTGTTTGTTATCTTAAAACACCTTTTACTTAGAACATAATAAGTTATATTGAAATTTGTTTGGTGAAGTTGTCCTTTTAAACTCTCAGCTGTCAAACTGCATCAGAGATCTTTGAGAAGGATAAAATTTTTCTTGAGTTATTGATTTAAAACCACAGAGAACTTACTTGGTTGGCTACCTAGAGTTACTCCTCAGGGTCCTCCATGGTCACTGAGGGTCGTATTTGCCTTTTGCTGTTTAGCACAGGGTCTGCCAGGTTTTTAGAAGATCCTGTGGATTAGGAAATCTGTATGAAGACAAACCTACCTCAGCCTGAGCAGCGAGGCAGCCGCTTCCATTTGATTCTTTGTCTACATCTGGAGATCTTCAGTGGAGATGAAAGGCAGTTCGCCCAATGGTCAGTGCTTTCACTTGATGAAGCGAATTGTGGATGGATGTTGTTCTGTGTCTGTCTGTCTTCTGTCTTCTTTGTAGGAAATACAGTGCTGCTGCTAGGAGCCAACCTGTCTCTCTGTTATGGAAAGTCTTTTACTAATTAAACATTCAAATGCCATATTCCCCAGAACTCTGAGCAGTTGAGGCTGTTTATCAGGTGTAACTACAGCCTCGGATCTGCCTGGAGAGCTGGGTCTGAGCTTGACTGTACTGGCTCTTAACAGGTGATATTTATATTTGTGAAAGACAAAGAAGAAAAAACTGCAGTTGAAGCTTAACAGTAGAACTGGCACTAGTGGAGAGCAGCTTAATACATTTTAAAGCAGGGTTGAACCACATATACAGTGTTTTTGTAAGAGACTCAAAAGTGACAGGTTGTGTAGCTGGCTAAGGGCAGACCTCACAAGTCTCTGGCTCGTCCCTTTGTTTTAAGCTCAAAGGAAATGGCCACAGCAATGGTTGTCCGCATGGTGTAACTTTTCAGACTAACTGTCTGCCGGTAGAAGTTAGAAATGTCAGCTTGTTTCCCACGGGTGAAGCAGAAAAATATCTGAAAAGGACCTACAGATCCTAGGGGCCCTGGACCTGAAAAGCAGAATGCACAGCTCAGTGAATGCAGTGCGAGGGCCGGTTGTCCCAGCGGACTGACGGAAGGTTGGGAAGGGGCTGGTAGAAGGGCCAGGTTTAGGATTTTTGCCCACAGTGCGCGCAGCAGTGGCAGAAACAGGGCTCCATGATCTGAAGAGAGACCGATTCTGCTGCCGTGGCGGGAGGCAGTGCAGTGGGCACCAGGGGGACAGAGTGGCCATTACACTGCCAGGCAAGGAGCTGGAGCCCAGCAGTGGCGCAACTGTTTAGCATGGGTGTGATTACATGCAGGATCAAAGTAGATAGAAAAACAGAAAATGTAGGCTGCATTTCCAGCTAACAATCACTGGCAGACTGTAAGCTGATGATAGACAGCTATGTAGATTGATATGGGGATGGGGGAGTGGCACAGTCTCCATACGTAAAGCAAGAAGATCCAGAGACTGAACTTCAGCATCCTGGAAGTTCAGTATGGACCGTGGCTCAAGCTGACTTTGGGTCGTCACTCAAAGACCAGGGGCCGTGAAAACTGGTGGGCACAAACTGAACCTCTATGTCTTCAAGTAGAGTCAGAGGCCCAAGCAAGGGGCTTTAAGCCCAATGGGTAAGTGGTTGACCAGTATTGGCCTTTATTACATGGGGAAGCCACTGCCAAGGGATTCCCCACTCATGGAGGCATGGTCAGATGTGTGAGAGGAACCTACTGTTTGATGTTGGGCATAGAATTCCAGTGATTTTAAGTTGGAAAAACAACCGTATAGAAAAAGAGTTAGAAGGTTACAGGATCCCTAGCAGTCCTCAGCTGCAAGGAATAGCCTGCTGGGTTCACAGCACCAATGTTATGCATGGGTAATTTAAAAGAAACCAGAAGGCATGATTTTATTTTGGATTTTGGATTGTCATTGTGCTAGAGTTAAAAACAAAAAAATGGATGCCACATGATTTCATTGCCATCTTGTTTAAAAGTGACCATGTGGAGTTTGTATTGAGCTGGATTTTTGTATGATGACTCATGTCCCATTCTAAAAATAAGGAGATATATATATATATATATATATATATATATATATATATATATATATGGTTTTAATTATTAAAGCTGCACCTCAATGTTTTTATACTCAAAAATGTACCTTGCCCTGCCAGCTAATCTTTGTTAATTTAAGAGTCATGCAGATTATAATGGTTATAAAGACATAAAGGGATCATAAGAAACAGCTGAGATTTACACATGTATGGCAGGACTAGAGCCCCAAAGAATGTGCAGTTGCAACAACGGACCTTAACAGTTTTAGAAATGCCAGTGCCAGTTGATCGTCACCAGAAGCACCAACTACAGTGAAATGGAGCAGCTGAGATCTAAAAGACCATGTGTATATGCTGTTGAGGGTGGAGTCAGAGGTACTTTATTTTTGATATTATAGGAAGACATTTAAGAGATTTTAATTTTTTAAAAAAACAGTTAAGACTATGGGACATTTATGTTCTATATTGTTAATGTCTGGACTTACAATAAAAAACTAAAATTAGGGTCATAGCTATAGGCACTAAAAGCTAACCAGAAACTGGGTGTTCGTTTCTTGTGATGCAGTTCGACAGAGGACCTGGAACAGCATCCAAGCCTGTGGGTCTCGATCCTTTGGGATTAGTACAGGGGTAGCCTAGGACCACCTGCACGTCAGGTGTTTACGTTGAGATTCACAATGTTGGCAAAGCTGAAGCTGTAGAATAACAGAAAACAAATTTTTGTAATGGGAGGATCATTATAACATGGGAAACTATAATAAAAGGTCAAAGCATTTAAAATATTAACTAATGGTTTTAAAAATGTATCTCTTTGCTCAAGGTCTATTCAAACCTAAAAATGTGTGTTTAAGCCTCCTTGTTTTTGTTAACTTTGTTGGGCTTAAGCTATTTGGATAAACTGAGTCATATAAAATTTTGTATTGATATGGTACTAAGAGAAACTTCATTTGAAAAATTGTTGTTTTCTAAGGCTCGCACAAAGCGCCTTTCCCAAGGTCAAGCATTCTGATAAAGCTCCCAGTCCCTCAGGTGCTTACTTCCTAAAAAGGGTGTTGCCCTCCTTATCTCTGGCAAAAGGAACTTGTGGCACCTCCCTAACAATTGGCTGTGGGACCTCAGAGCTTGTCAAGGGCAATGCTAGCCCCTAGGCTCACTCGGTTCCTATTTTGCCCTGGGACCTGTTCCTTGCCTTCCCAGGAGACAGCAGTAACAGCTGGAGATGAACTTGTTCTGTTTTTGCCCTCGGAATGACTAATTCAGTTTCTTTATTAGCTTCAATTCAAAATCATTATCTTTTAAAAGCTAAACCTAACAGATTGTAAAGTTTTAGTCTTATGACAGCTGCTAATTTATTATAGACTGTTAGGAAATAGAAGTGAGTCAGTCATCCTTAAAGTACTGATATAATTAATTACTGGGATGAGGCTTATTAGGTCCCTGTCTATGTTTTCAAAGTCAAACTTAAACAAGTAACTAGAAACAAAGTTTGTCTAATCAGACACACCTAGGCAGCCCTCATACTTCAGAGATCTGCAGGATATGGCATTTAAAATAATGATTAAAAATATTATTATATTAGACAGGACTCCAAGATCCTAGCAGTGACCCCAAGGTCTCCAGAGAAGATTATGGGGCACCATGATGTCTCCACCTGGATTATGATGATGCTGACCACAAGGAAAGATGCCCCAGTGCAACACCAGCTGCCAGAACTCAGTCCAAATTCTGAACAAACAGCAGGGCATTGGAGAATTGATTGTATCACTTTTTCCTAGACAAAATAAGGTCAGTCTTTTCCATGTCCCTGTGGGGAAGACCCACAGGAAAAAAAAATCACCTTATGGGCCTGGCTAAGATACTTCTGCCTCCAATGCTGTGAAGATCAGGGTATGGCTAACTGTATATGAACTCTGGTCCCTGTCATTTTTAATATGTTTGGAAGCAACTTGGTCTGTATTAAGGCATAATAATTTATCCTTCTGAGATCTCTGATAGTATTGATAGCTATAGCTTTGTAAATTCAGCAGCACATATCCAGATCTTTCCATAAAGCCATAGCTAGCTTGTTAGCTCATTTTATAGATATAGAAATCAAGCCTTGTTTTTTCTAAAGCTACTAGGTCTCTTGATTTAAAAAACATTTTAAGATATATAAAGTGTAATGGATTCAATAAAATGCTGCAGGTCCCCGAGGGATGCAGCAGGCTGCAGGTCTCCAAAGGCGGCTGGTCCTGGGCAGGGAGCCACAGGCAGGCAAGAGACAGACAGACAGGCATTCTATGCAGTGAGGTTGGATATTTATTTAGTGGGTTATGGAAGGGAAGGGGAGAAGGAAGAAGAGGGAAGAGAGAGAGAGAGAGAGAGAGAGAGAGAGAGAGAGAGGGGGAGAGAGAGAGGGGGAGGGAGAGGGAGGGGGAGAGGGAGGGGGAGGGGGAGGGAGGGAGAGAAATGGGGGGAATGGGAGAAGTGGGGAGAGACAAAAGCTGCCTCTTTGAGAGAGAGAAGGAAAAAAGGAAGAAACTCAGGCTGGAAGCTGAAAATCAGCTTGTCTTGGCAGAAGGGGAGAGGGAGTGGGCGTGTCTTGTTTCTTAAAGGGATAGGACAGATCATTCCATAAAGGTCTGAGGATATAAAAATTTATAAACTTTGAGGATCTAAAAATGATTTAAGATGTAAATACAAGTTAAGATATGAAAAATGTTTCTGATTTCTTTCCCCTCCTGTGGTATAGTTCTGATAAGCTGATAGAGCAATGACTACTTACTGTTTGGGTCATTTATTTTGGTTATCATCTAGGTATAGACTTTAAGATGTTTCTGTTATGCTCTGCTGGCCTGGTCTGTCACCTGGGTGCCCTGTCCCTTTAAGAGACAATCCCTGCCCTCTCCCAAGCCCTCCCCTTCTGCCAAGGGAAGCAGATATCCCACCTCCTCCAGCCTGCACTCTCTCTGACTCTCTTCTGAAGAGGTAACTACTTTCTCTCCTTCTCTCCCCCTCCCTCTTCTTTCCCTCTCTCCTTCTCTCTCTTTCCCTCTCTCTCTCTTTCTCTCTGTCTCTCTCTCTTCTTCCCCCTTCTCCCCTTTCCCACCCATACTCCACTAAATAAACTTGCCTCTCTGCACGATGTATCTCTCTGCCTCTCGTCCACCGCAGCTCTTTGTGGGACCAGCTGCCTCACTGACCCACCGCCTCCCACCTGCCTGGGACCCACAGAGGACTCAGGTGGTGGGACCTGGCTTCCCCTGTGGCCTACTGTGCCCCTTGAGGAACTGTGCAGCCTTTTATCTAAACCATCACAGTTTCTCATCAGGCCAAAACCACCTCTGTCCAATCCATACCTGGCTGTCTGGACAATAGAAAAATATACAAACCAAAGTCTGTAGTTTTAGCTAGGACTCAAAGGTATGCTGCTGTTTACAGATACCTGTTATCTGCTCTTTCTCTACAATATGGATTTCAATATGGGCCTAAAAGTTTCAAATGTATTATTTTCATTTAAGTACATAAATTTTAACTTCTGTTCCTAGTTTAAACTTGTGTCAATAGGTTCCCACTTGGCTGGCAGACACATCTAAGCACCAGTTGCTGACCACAACCTGCTCCGAATGATTGCGAGCCTGGCCTTCCTGAAAGCTGACGTGGGCCAGTTCAGCTGATATAAACGCTCCCTGTCTCTCTCTCTCTCTCTTTTTTTTTTTTTTTTTTTTTTTTGGTTTTTCGAGACAGGGTTTCCCTGTAGTTCCTAGAGCCTGTCCTGGAACTAGCTCTTGTAGACCAGGCTGGCCTCGAACTCACAGAGATCCGCCTGCCTCTTCCTCCCGAGTGCTGGGATTAAAGGCGCGTGCCACCACCGCCCGGCACCCTGTCTCTTTGACTCTGGCAAAGATAACAAAGAAGACATTCTGATGAGTGTTCCATTGTCTGAATTCCCTCTTTAAGCTTGGCTAGCTGGTCAGCCTTCTTGGGCCCTCACAACAACGCATCAATGTCAGCTCCAAGTCATTACAGAAAAGAAGATGTCCCGTGCTCTCTGCCCAGAATAGGTGGAAAGGCTGAAACAAGGCAGAACTTCCTGGCATGGAGAACAAAATGGCTACCTATAGTACCTGTTTTTTTTTTTAATTTATTATTTATTATGTATACAATATTCTGTCTGTGTGCATACCTGCAGGCCAGAAGAGGGCACCAGACCTCATTACAGATGGCTGTGAGCCACCATGTGGTTGCTGGGAATTGAACTCAGAACCTTTGGAAGAGCAGGCAATGCTCTTAACCTCTGAGCCATCTCTCCCGCTCCCTATAGTACCTGTTGATATACCAGAAAAATAGGCCCAGAGTTGTTGATTAATGGATTTATTAACTAAAATGGTCCTGAAAGACCCCTGGAGTGGGGAGACTCTCACTCAAGTCTTGGAATAACACGACCCCCCCCAGGAACTCATGAGAAACCATCCTTGCTGCAATCACACAAGGTTTATTGAGAGGACAGGAACCAGTGCACTGGGGCTGAAACTCATTTCCCACATAGGGGTAGAGAGTTCGACCCCGAGTAGCTGGGAGAAGGGGTATTTAAGGGAAGAAACCATAACCCAGTAATCCAAAGGGGGTAGGGAGGGCATCATTGGAAAATTCTGAAAATACCAGTGATGATCACAAGGGGGTAACTACCTGTTCCTCAAGATTATTTTCAAAATTATAATCTAACTTTGTGGTCAGCTAGTTCCTGGAACAGAACTGAACTGGCTAAGTTAGATTTTTGGTTCTTTTCTCCCTGCTAGATTTTTTTTTTTTTTTTTTTTTTTTTGCTCTACTCTTTCTGCTAGAGGGGTCTGAATTTATCTGGGTCTTTCAGTCCTACAATAAAAAAAAAAAGACACTTTGGTTCTTTATGCAGAAACACAGGACATTCAGGATTACAATTACAATTTGTTTGTACTCAAAGATCAGAGCTACAGGACCTGATAGCAGAGGACGGCCTGAGAGATAGGAAAGATTCTGTTAGCTAAGGTTCTTAGGTCCCAGTACTATCCCCTTAAACCCCTGGGCAAGCAGGACCTATGCTTGGGTCCTGTCAAAGGTACTTGTGAAGGAGAAAATGTAGGACCCAGCCATGACAAGCTCAAAAGAGGCCTGAGTCTCAGTAGTTTACTCTCAGGCAACACCTGGTTCCAAGAAAGACTGTAAACTGAGACCACACAGGCAGCACCCAGGAACAGACCATCCAAAGGAAATTCCTAACATTCCAACCACTGTAGATAGGATCATCTGCCAACACACATTCACCAGGACTCACATTACCTAGACAAATGTCAGCCAATCAGGGATCCTGAACCTTAGAAATCCCTCACCCCTACCTTTGCTACCATAAAACCCAACCCTAACTGAGTTTGAGGCTCTCAGATCACTCCAATATTTTGGACACATGGAGAGTTCAAGTTTGCAAACTGTTTAAGAGTAAATGCTCTTTGCTTTTACATACAGGACTCGGTCTCCTAGTTGGTTTTGTGGAGACTCTGGGATCTGGGCATAACATTCTCTTGTTCAACTGAAACTGAAGGTTTGAAGTTAGCTATGAGAGCTTTGAGGAGAGCTCATCAAAAAGGAGAGTCCATACAGTTAAAAATTCAGACTTATGTAATTAACTATCAAATGCTCTGGAACTGTTGCAGAGTGAGAAGTCACTTAAAGCAGCATCAGAAATAGAACAGGAATGTGACAGGGAGGACTCTCAGGCTAGACATGGTCAGTCAGCAGAGGAGAGGGCTTCTTCACAGGTCGGCAGGAAACAGGAGGCGACTCACTTCTCCGTCTTCATCAGATGAAACAGATGTAGAAATTGGACAGGCTGAGCAGTTAACTGCATGTTTGAAAATTCACATGCTCCCGAGACAAAGAACAGAAAAGGAAAAAGGAAACTTCCCAGTAGAGAAGAGAGAAGGAGGGGAAATAAAAGAAAAAAAAAAAGGACAAAGGAAAGAAAACAACCTCTTCCCAGTAGATATAGAGGAAAAAAAAAGACTTTCCAATCTGAAAAACTGAGGATAGTTAAAAATCAGAGCTCTGTCTCTGAGGGCAATCTGCCTTTCAGCAGAGAGCTGCGGCATCTGATTTACAAAGAAACAGCAGGTGGGCCCTGACTGCCACAGCCTGAGCAAGATCAGCAAGCCCAGAACTTAGAATTCTGTCATGTTTGCTTAGCTCTGGTTAAAAATTTGTTGCTATTGTTTTTCCCTCAGAGTGGGAATAACTCAATATTAAAGGTCCCTTAGTGGGAAGTGTTTTTAATTTTCCCTAATAGTGGGAATAATCATTATCAATGTTCCTTTCATGGGAGAAAGAAGGATTTAAAACAAGCCCAACTTCTAGTAAGAACAACTGAGTGAGGTCGGGGCATAAGATATTATGTTAAATTTTCAGAGCTATTAATCATTCGTTGTCTAGATGTTCTCTTTGGATTGTCTAGAATGTTTAGATAAATGCTTAATTTTTTATAGTTAAATGAACTAAAAGAACAAAACTCATGATTTTAACTATATTATTGGGTGTGATCTTGTTGGTTTATCATTATTGAAAATTTGGCTCTGCTCTTAAAGTTGCTTTCTAAACATTCATGGGTAAATTCTATAAAAATGTAGTACCTGAAACAGAGTGGGCTGTTAGGTTATTAGATAATACAGCGGCTAAGGTAAAAGCTCATAGAAGTCATCTTTTACTGATAGAGAGCTTACAGAATTGTTTCCCCATTAAATGAAATACAGGTAAACTGTTTGATCCACACTGTTAGTGACTAGCAAGCTGCACTAACAGGTTACATGGAACCTGTTAGGAAGGATCCTCTTTGTAAGATTTTCTAAGACTGCTCCATTGGTGTGGTCTCAAGTTACCGCTGAAATCCTGTAGAGATTGTCTTAAAGCCTTTCTAGATGGCTATGTGAAAAAGACCTTGTAGACAGAAGCTGGTGAGAACAGCTCAGCTGTTGTTGCTCCCATATTTTAAAGGTAAAACAGCTCCAATTATAGGATAGAAGGCTTTAAAAATAATGTTTTGGCAAATAGGTGTTTTGGCAAACTGTTATTAATGATGAGAGGCCAAAGCTAAGATTGCAAGCAAATGGCACTGAGATTCAGTCCTGCTGGACTCTAAAGGGGATGTATCTGTCATTTTTCAAAATCCAAAAATCTCAATTGGCCTTTACAAGAGGTCTCCACTCAGCTTTTAGACATTAAATCCTTATTTCAGGTGGAACAAAATATAAAGTGGATTAAATACATAAGAACTAAAGGACCAAAAACCAAAACCAAACCCCCTCCCCCCAAAAAAGGTAAGCTGGGCAGTGGTGGCTCACGTCTTTAATCCCAGCACTCGGGAGGCAGAGGCAGGCGGATCTCTGTGAGTTCGAGGCCAGCCTGGTCTACAGAGCGAGTTCTAGGACAGGCTCCAAAGCTACAGAGAAACCCTGTCTCGAAAACAAACAACAAAAGAACTATAGGACACAAAAGGATGCTGAAGCCTGTGAGGGTAGAGCAATGCCCTTAACTAAAGAAAAATCAGAGGTTCTTGAGGAACTTGTAAAAGAATAATAAGAAGCTAAGCAACTGTCAATTCTACTAGGCCTTGGAATTCTCCTGTATTTGTAATAAAAAAGAATCTGGAAAATGAATAATATTCACTTATCTATGAGGTATTAAAAAGATAATTCAATCTATGGGATCTTTATAGCCTGGGAGTCCATTACAAGAACAGGATAGAGAAAAATTTGCCTGTACAGTATCTACTTATAATAATGCCTAGTCTGTAAAGAGTTATCAATAAAATACTCTCTATAAAAATGTTAAATAGCCTGGCTTTGTGTCAGTATTTTGTAAACCAGCCCCTGGAGGTGGTTTGTAGCCAATTCCCACAGTCTATTATTATAATGACAGCATCTTATTGGCTGCTTTGATACAGATACCTTAGAAAGAATGTTTAATGTGGTACAGAAAAATTTACCCTGTAGGGGATTACAAATTTCTCTAAAAAATATACAAAGAAGAGATTCCCTTTTAGCTATTTAGGATTTAATGTAAGTAAACAGAAAATTAAGTCACAAAAGGTCCAGATTGTAGAAAGGAATGGTGGGCTGCGTCCCACCACCCAGCTAGCTTTACACCCAAAATAATTACATGGAAACTGTATTCTTTTAAACACTGCCTGACCCATTAGTTTCAGCCTCTTACTCACATCTTGACTAACCCATATCTAATAATCTGTGTAACACCACGAGTGGTGTCTTACCGAGAAAGATTCAGCATGTCTGACCTGGTGGCTGGCTCCATCGCATCTCTCCCAGAGAAGAGAGGCATGACGATTGACTATGGCAACTGCCTGAAGCATCTGCTCACTCCCAGCATTCTGTTCTGTCTACTCCACCCACCTATGTATTGACCTATTGGGCCAAGCAGTTTCTTTATTAATTAACCAATGAAAGTCCTCCATCATTTCCCCTTTTTTTGTTTAAACGAAAAAGGCTTTAACTTTAACATAGCAAAATTACATATAACAAAACAGTTATCAAGCAAGAATTACAGTTACAGTATTTATATCTATTTTATCTTTTTCATAACTAAGGAAAGCTATAACTATTTATTCTTAAACTCCATCAAAGACTCCAGAATAATATAATACTACCTAAGTAAATAAGAAATATGCAACTTTCAAACTCTAGAAATGACAGAGACAACTTGCTGCCTGGACAGACACCCAAAGTTCCTCTGTACTGTTGGGGCATCCATCTTTGGCCTTCCAGCCCATAGTATCCAGCAGACTCTTCCATGAAGCAGGAAATTTCAAAAACAGTTCAGTCAATATCTGCTGTGTCCTCCAGAATGTCTCGCAGACTCTTTCATGAATCAGGAACCCCAAAGGACCAACTCACCTTTAGGCAAGTTCAGCAGTCCTCTCTCTGTGGGTTTTTTGTGTCCAGTTTATGCAACAGTCCAGGCAAGAGCAGTTTTTGCCCAAATTTCTAACCAACTCCATAAGGAGCCTCTTCGATGCCCATCTTCCTCTTGAAGTAGATTGGTGCTGCCAGGAGCAGACGCGTCTCATTGTCCTGAAAAGCCCTAAGTTATTAAAACATTAAAATGCCATGTTCTGTAGTCTTTGAAAGATATGAAGGATGCCTATCTAACTGAAATATATCTCTATATATCTAGAAAATCTAACTAACATGACTACAAGCTTGACTATTATTGATGATTATCCATTAACAACCTATATTTCCTAATTATACATTACATTTTTAAATGAGCTACAAAATCACAATAGCTTAATCAAGATCAGAAATACATATACATATAACAAAATTGACCTTATACCAATGTAAATTATTCATATCTATATCACCAGATTAGGAAAAATCTAATCACACTCTAAAGGAAGTGCTCATTGAAGAGAAGGCGGATATGAGGATCCCCAGAAACAGAACACATAACGCTTTCCTAGCTTCTCATTTAAAATTTAAATGTTAATAAAAAAGGGACAGCAGCTGCTGAAAGCCGTTGGATTGTGGAAAAAACTACTAAATCAAGCCAGTTCCAGTATTTTAAATGATTTAACATTAAAATAGCCCAAGGAGAGTGTTAAGTTAATGTTATAATTATAACCATGCTGTCCTGACCTGTCAGCTGGGTACCCTCTTCCTTTAAAAGACAAGCTCTGACCACTCCCAATCTCCCCGTTCCCACTGAGGTAAGCTGGCCTTGGCCCTCCTCCCTTACTCTCTCCACTCTTCTTCTGAAGAGGCAGCTCCATGCCTTCATCCCCCTCCTCTTCCCTCTCTTTCTCTCTGTCCCTCTATTTTTCTCTTCCCCCATACCCCTTGATGGAGAACGTATCAAATGGGGGGGGGGATGTGAGCCAAATAATCCCAAGTTAACTCTGAATAGAGTATACTAAGGTTTTTCTTTATTAAAGAAGGAAATTCACAGAACAGGAGTGGGGGTCCAATGTCCAAGTGTGGAGCCTGGGAAGGGATATGCGAGTGGGCAGGACCATGGCTTTTTGGTACTTCAAATTTATGCCTCAACCTGGTCCAGCCTCTCAAAGACCATTGGCTGAAGGAGGTTCTCTATCACCTCCCTGTTTTGTCTAAATAAGAGAGTTCCAAACCCAATACAAAACTGTAAATGTTAAGAACAGATATCAAGTAAAAAATTAGAATTACAACCAGCATAAAAACAATATTAAGGAAGGAACATATGCTAAATGTTTCAATAATCATTCTATCCTAAGGAGTCTTGTATTAGAAATGACTTGGCTAAATCATAAGAGGAAAGTAACTATGTCTATCTAATATTCAAGCCCAGCAGAGGCTTGAGAAGGGAGATAATATTACTTGAGTAGGCAGGAAGTGCAATCAAGTAACTTCTAAAATGTGCAATAAATGACAGAGACAACTGGCTACCTGGGCAATCATCCAAAGTCTTATTTGCAATGTCGAAGCAACCAACTTTGGCTAAGGCCTAGCATAACTGACAGACCATTTTCAGAGGCAGGAAAATTTTCAGAACCATCTTACCCTGTCTTGGCAAGGTTTGGCAGTCTTTTTCTTGTGTTCTGCTTATATACCATGTACTTTGTCAGTGGTCGAGGCATGGGCAGTTCCTTTCCCAAAGGCCAGTTTTGACAAGAAGAAAACAAACTCTGAGTGGAGTGTCTTTGGTGCTCAACATTCTCTTGGGAATAGATTGGTGCTGTCAGGAGCGATTGTGTCTCACGGCAACAGAACCCTAAGTTATTTAAATGTCATGTTCTATAGTTCTTTGAAGTGGTTGAAGATTATCTGTCTATGCAGAATACAATCTCTAAGTATCTAAAGAACCTGATTAGTCTAACTATAACAAACATGAATGACTATTGACCTATAATACTTAATACCTGTATAACTTAAATACTAAGACTTCATATCAGAATATTACACAATTTTTAAACAACTGTGCAATAAAGGAGGAAAATGACCTCAAAATGTAAACAATGTATGAGTATCTTGATCAGAGGTAGAAATATATGATGCAACATGATAAATATATCCTAAAATTGTATCAATATACAAGATGTCTTAAACAGAGGTAGAAACATGCATGATACAATCTGACAAAATAATTTTGCATAGATGTACAAATATTGTAAAGAGATAACAAATATAATTTGACATTATATCAATATACAAGAAACTATCATGTAAATTGTCCATAAATAATATCTCATAAGCATTCATTTTAATTGTTCACTATTATTTTATTGTGAATAAGTTTACACTAAAATTAATTACCTATTATTCCATTCAATTTTCCCTCTTTTTTTTTCAAGGAGAACTTGGGGCCTACATAATTTCCACCCCAACCCTCTATCCTATACAAGTAATAATAAACCCCTAAAAGGTGTCCCCAACCCTGAGGACAAACTTTGTTGGGAGAGGGGACGTCATCTTCTAGAATTGCTTCCAGCTGTCATGGGGGCGATGTTCTTTCTATGGGATCCTGTGAAAGCAAAGCAATGGTTAAGTTTCAAGATTGCTGTCTAGAATAATTGCAAATGATTTCTGCGTAGTTGATAGGGTTTTTCCAAAGTTTTAAATTGGAGTATCTGGCCAGAATGTTGTGAGAAGGTGTACCATTTCAGCAGCTGACACCCTCAAATCAGACTTATAGTAGCGCTATAAATATCATGATGTCATCTCAACCAGGGGGAGTTGTTGTTGTGGGGCCCATCTTCTTCCTGGAAACTTCAAAAGTTACTTAATAAAAAAGATCCATAGGGAAATCTACTGTTCACTGTGGAAATCTTAAACATTATACATATACACATATATTCAATGAAAAATACAATATAGACAAAATAGACATGGAGAAAGTAAAATTTTTCCTTAATTCTTCCTTCTTTTTGTCCCATACTGATGGAGGAGGGTCATCTGTCTATGTGTTACTTTCATTGGTTAATAAAGAAACTGCCTTGGCCCTTTAATAGGACAGAAAATTAGGTAGGCAGATTAGACAGAACAGAATTGTGGGAGAAAGAAAGCAGAGTCAGGCAGATGCTTCAGGCAGTTGCCATGCTTTTCCTCTCTGAGACAGACACAGGCTAAGATCCTTCCTGGTAAGCTACCACCTCGTGGTGCTACACAGATTACTAAATATGGGTTAAAGCAAGATATGAGAATTAGCCAATAAGAGGCTGAAACTAATGGCCCAGGCAGTATTTAAATGAATACAGCTTCTGTGTAATTATTTTGGGTGTAAAGCTAGCTGGGTGGTGGGACGCAGCCCACCGTTCCTTCTACAGAGTGGCACTCCAACATGATAGGCTAAATCCACTTAAAAACCTGAGATGGCTTTTAAAAAGGGAGAGTTTAACACAGCTTTTTGTGTTGGGGCAGCTTGCCCAATCCCTGAGTTCAGGGGCGTGGCTGCCCCAGGGGAGAAAGGTACCTTTAAAAAGAACCGGGTTGGGGAGAGACACCCCTGTTTTTTTTCCCCCGCTGACTCTCTGCTTCGTTGGAGCTTTGGCTTTGTAAGTGTGCCCCTCTTTCTTCTTTTATTAAAACTGATTTATTCTAAAAGGACTATTTTTTTGGTTATTTCAAATCTCCCGCATCATTTTTGCTGTTTGCTAGGGTGTGCTGTAGAGAGATTTTCTGATTCAGCAATAGCGGCAAAAAAAAAAAAAAAAAGCTGTGCCAGCCATTTTAAAACCCGGCTTCCTGGGCCCTGCCGCAGGTGCAGACTCCGGCTATGGAGCATTTCTGGGTCCACTCGGGGTCGGAAACAAAGTAACTGAGACCATGCCTGTGGCTCAGCTCTTCCTGCCTGTGTAGGCAGTGGGATCAGGTCTACTAAAAAGTGGTGGTTTTGAAATACCAGTTTCTGGTCTGTGCCACCATTGCGATCTCTGTCTGGCTCCTGTGGGAGACAGAGCATTTAAATGGAGCATGTGGAGTAAAGTGCTACAGTTTGCTTGATGGCAAACTGGACTCACTGTGTGCCTAAAAGGGGAGCACTACACGCGACTCAGAGGCACAAGCAGCTCCATGTTAGCTGTGCCTTGTGCATGGCTCAGAGGCACGAGCGGAGAGGCTCCGCCATGCTGAACTGTGCTGATCTCAGGCAGGAACTATGGTAATTACCATAATAACAACGCAGTTAAGGTTTAGACCGGGCAGGAAACAGAAGCTACCGTACTACTCCTATGTGGCACAAGCTAAAGTTTTTAAGAAGCGCTTAGCATTTTAAGAAGCTCCTGGACAGTAAAGAATTACAGATTCACAATAGGACGGATTCAGACATAAAAGACCTTTAAATGGGTCACAGTGTTGGAAGAGTGTACATAGGCTTGGGAGAGAGAAGAAAAAGAATATAGAGAATAAAGTTAATGCATTAAAAAAGGTAAAGTCTTTAAAGTGACAGAGTACAGATAGTTATAGATTAAAAGAAATAAAGAAAAATAAGCCATGTAAAAATGGGAAATTCACAGAGAGTCTGGATTCTTTGTATTATTGTGTTTTCTTTAAAATTTTTGACTGTGAAGGAGCTAAGTACAGAGAGACATTTCATTGTATGGGCTGCCAAACTAAACAAACATATATGTTCTAAAGGTATCTTGATTTCAGAATTTGGGTCTAAGGATATGATGCTTTGGAGAGGGTCTTCTTTTGTTTTCACAGAGGATGAGACCCTGTGGATTGCTTCTATTCCAATATAGTATGATAGAACATGCCCTCCTGAAAAGTTGCTGTGAACACCCTCAAAAAATTACTTCACTCAACTGGTAAATGAGATGTACCTAACACACAGATTATACCATGAAAGACCTAAATAACAGCACCCCCATTCAGCACAAAGCAGTTTGGAGAGAAATAACTGCACCCATATTCCCAGATATTGTTTATAAATGTTCTTTTACATTTAAAGGAGGATATGATATAGATGTATATAATTTACATTGGTATATATGTATATGTATTTCTGATCTTGATTAAGGTATTGTGATTGTGTAGTTCATTTAAAAATGTAATGTGTAATTAGGACATATAGGTTGTTAATGGATAATCATCAATAATAGTCAAGCTTGTAGTCATGTTAGTTAGATTTTCTAGATATATAGAGATATATATCAGTTAGATAGGCATCCTTCATATCTTTCAAAGACTACAGAACATGGCATTTTAATGTTTTAATAACTTAGGGCTTTTCAGGACAATGAGACGCGTCTGCTCCTGGCAGCACCAATCTACTTCAAGAGGAAGATGGGCATCGAAGAGGCTCCTTATGGAGTTGGTTAGCCATTTAGGCAAGAAACTGCTCTTACCTGGACTGATGCATAAATTGGACACAGAGAACCCACAGAGAGAGGACTGCTGAACTTGCCTAAAGGTGAGTTGGTCCTTTGGGGTTCCTGATTCATGAAAGAGTCTGCGAGACATTCTGGAGGACACAGCAGATATTGACTGAACTGTTTTTGAAATTTCCTGCTTCATGGAAGAGTCTGCTGGATACTATGGGCCTGAAGGCTGAAGATAGATCGTCTAATGGTACAAAAGAATTTTGGGTGACTGTCCAGGTAGTGAGATGTCTTTGTCCTTTCTAGAGTTTTAGAAGTTGCTTACTTCTTGTTTACTTAGGTAATATAATATCCTTCTGGAGTCCTTGATGGAGTTGAAGAATGGTTAGTTATAGTTTTCCTTAGTTATGATAAAAGATAAAATAGATATAAATATTGCAACTGTAACTCTTGCTTGATAACTGTTTTGTTATATGTAATTTTACTATGTTAAAGTTAAAGCCTTTCTTTTTTGTTTAAACAAAAAAGGGGAAATGATGGAGGAGGTCATCTGTCTATGTGTTACTTTCATTGGTTAATAAAGAAACTGCCTTGGCCCTTTAATAGGACAGAAAATTAGGTAGGCGGAGTAGACAGAACAGAATTGTGGGAGAAAGAAAGCAGAGTCAGGCAGATGCTTCAGGCAGTCGCCATGACTCTCCTCTCCGAGACGGATGCAGGCTAAGATCCTTCCTGGTAAGCTACCACCTCATGGTGCTACACAGATTACTAAATATGGGTTAAAGCAAGATATGAGAATTAGCCAATAAGAGGCTGAAACTAATGGCCCAGGCAGTATTTAAATGAATAAAGTTTCCATATAATTATTTTGGGTAAAGCTAGCAGGCAGCCAGGAGCCGGGGCGGCAGGAATGCAGCCCGCAGCTCCTTCTGCACCATACAAGATGGCTCCTGACATGAGACAGAAACTCTGAATTTTTCTGAGAGCTTCAGCACACTTAAAGAACATGCTTGGATTTAGAGAAGGATAGCCATTGTTCAACTCCAAACTGAACCAGCCTTTTCTGAGCTCAAGGCAGTTGTCCAATGAAAACCTGAATAAGTGTCAATGGTATTGTGTACATATTTTAATTTTCCAAATTCTGTGAAGTGAAACACATCCATCTACCAGATCTCATTCCTTTTGAGTACCCTTTGGGTTACTCCCTGCAGGTAACAGTATTTGGTTATAGAAAGAGCATGTAGGACACATCTTTATAATCTCCTTAGCTTTTGCCATGTAATGAAAAGCTCTTTCTTTAAACCTTTGCTATCGATGTGATGTTTTTCATGACATTCTGAGACCTTCAGCACACTTCCAATCAACAATCCATCAATTTTTGCCTTAGCTTAAGCAGACACATATGGGATCAGATCTGTGTTTTATGTATATGGGACAAAGCCTATTCCTGATTGTGTCTTTAACCTGAATAAATAATAAAGTTAATTCTTTATCATCTGGTATAAATTCAGTGGTTTCAATATGCAAGACAACTCTTTCTGCATATTGTGAATCAGTAACTATATTGAGAGGTTCTTTAAAATCCTTTAGTACCATGAAAATAGCATATAGCTCTGCCTTTTAGGCAGAATTATCAGAACCTTACTTAAATCTTCTGATTTGTAACCTGCTTTTCCTGACTTTTTGCATCAGTATAAAATGTACAGGCTCTAGTTATTGGTGCATCATGTACAATTCAGGGAAAATTCCAAGTAGTTCTCTTAATAGGTTAATTCTATCACATTTGGGATAACTGCTATTAATCTCTCCTAAAAAAATGGCACAAATTCTTTGTCATTGTTCATTGAGTTCTTATAATTTTTTAAATTTCATCAGTCGTAAAAGGCACTATAATCTCTGCTGGGTCTATACCTGCTAATTGATGAAGTCTCAATTTTTCTTTTATAATTCAGAGACTTTTCCTTCAATATTAGCTACATATGTCTTCATCCTTCCTCTCTGTCCTTCTGACCCTAAGCATTCAACCCATCTCGTGCTTTGTTTCACTTGAGAAGGTTCCAATTCCTAGGAACTAAATATTTGCCTCATGAAGAGGCCAATTCAGATGCCAAGATTCTGGAGTAATGATACTCACGTCCGCACCCAATGCTTGTGAGGCCCTTAATTACAATGTTATTTATATGTACTCTTAGCTTTGGTTTTTGATTGTTTATATAAGTCTCCCAGGATATATGTTTCCTATTTCTTACTGGAGTTTTTGATTCATCCTCCATGTGTATTCCGTCATCCAGACCAGTATGGATTTTTACAGTGGGCACTGGATTTTTTAATTTTCCTGGTGAGGCATGTTCTCCACAGTGACTGGGAATGACTGAATCACGTTTGACCTGCAGGCCTGCAAGAGGCCCCCGAAGGAGTTCCCCCAATGGTATCAGTTTGCCTTTTTGGTCTCTCATTGACCTTCAATGGTCCAGTGTCAACCTTTGCCACACCTCCTATATATACCTGAAGGCTGAGTTCTCCTATTCCAGCCATTTCTAGAGGAGATATTATTCCTAGAAATTCCTTGTCTACAATCCCTCCTCAGATGTCCTATTCTACAACAATTAAAACATTTGGAATTTTGGTGTCTCATATCTTTGGAAATCGCTTTTCCTACCCAAGCCTCAATATGTCAAATGTCTCAACATTCATTATAAGCAAGATCCTTTCATCTATTGGTGCTGGTCTGACCTTTAAAGGCCCAAGCATCTTTTTGCCTTTAAAAATTCTAAATTGGTATTTTCAAAAGCCAAAGATTCAATAAATACATGTCTAGCTTCTAGGTCTGTTAGTCCTCTTTGTACAGCCTTAGTTAATCTTCATAAAAAGTCACTAAAGGGTTCTCTCTGAGTCTGTTTAACCCTAATATATGATTTGATTCTCTTTTCTTGTACATGAATTCTGTCCTGAGCATTTAAAGCTGCTGTGTTACACAGCGACAAGGTGTGTTCATCATAGAGAGCCCAGCCCTAAGGATCAGAGTAACGCCTCCCACCAAGAATTTGATCTTGGGAAATCTCAAGGCCTTTTGCTTTTCTCTGTTCTTCTAAATTTTTGTCTCTTCTCTCCAATATCATTTCCAGAGCAGCTGTGGTCCATCTTCTAGGACCACTGAGATTAACTGAAGCCAATTGTGTGGGGTAGTGTTATTGCTTTAAATTCACATTTTTACCATTTCCCTAACAAAATGTAAATGTAGGCCATAAAAACTATTGCTTCTTTAATTTCTTTTAGATTACTTATATGTAAGTTTCCCATGTATATTCTTTGACTGCCTTAGGGTACTTAGTGCCAGATGGTCTTTCCAATGATATCACTGGATAGGCAGTTAGAACTCTGGCTAAGCCATACCAGAGTTTGGTACATACTTATGAAGCTAAATTCTGTCTTTGAACCTTCTGTCCCTGCTCATCAATTTCGATAAATTCCTCAATCTTTTCAAATCTTTTTACCACTTCCTTTTGCAAAGTCTGGATCTCTTGTCTGGTGTTCTGTTCTAATGCCTTCACTGAGGATTCCAGCGTATGAAATCTGGTGAGCAAAGATAACTGTAGCAAGGAGAGAGGGCCTGCTTTTGGTCCTGGCTGCCCAGCCAGCTTACACCCAAAAGTAATCACACAGAAACTGTATTCATTAAATTACTGCTTGGCTCATTATCTCTAGCCTCTTATTGGCTAATTCTCACATCTTGATTTAACCCATTTCTACTAATCTGTGTTCACCATGAAATCGTGGCTTACTGGAAAAGATTTAACATATCTGACCTGGCAGCTCCATGGTGGCTCTTTCTCTTTGCTTTCTTCCTCCCAGAATTCACTTCTTTCTTCTCCGCCTACTTAAATTCTGCCCTATCAACCCAAGCAGTTTCTTTATTAATTAACAAATGAGGGCAACACATTAACAGAAGGACCTCCTACACCATTTTCCTTTTCTGTTTAAACAAAAAGGAAGGCTTTAACTTTAACATAGTAAAATTACATATAACAAAACAGTTATCAAGCAAGAATTACATTTGCAATATTTATTTTTTTTAAAGATTTATTTATTTATTCTGTATACAACATTCTTCCATGTATGCTTGCATGCCAGATCTCATTATAGATGGCTGTGAGCCACCATGTGGTTGCTGGGAATTGAACTCAGGACCTCTGGAAGGGCAGTCAGTGCTCTTAACCTCTGAGCCATCTCTCCAGCCCCCATTTGCAATATTTATATCTACTTTATTTTTATCATAACTAAGGAAAACTATAACTATATCTATACATTCTTCAACTCCATCAAAGACCCCAGAAGGATATAATATTACCTAAGTAAACAAGAAGTGCATTGTAAGCAACTTCTAAAACTCTATAAATGACAGAGACATCTCACTGCCTGGACAGGTTACCCAAAGTTCTTCTGTACCATTGAGCCATCCATCTTCAGCCTACAGGCCCATAGTATCCAGTAGACTTTTCCATGAAGCAGAAAATTTACAGATAGTTCTGCCTATTTTTGCAGTTTGTCAGTCACTTTTTTCTATGTCCTGCAGAATGTCTTGCAGAGTCTTTTATGAAGAAGGAACCCTGAAGGACCATCTCACCTTTAGGCAAGTTCATCAGTCATTTCTCTGTGTCCTGCATGCCCAGTTAAGCAGTCCAGGAAAGAGCAGTTTCTTGCCCAAATGTCTAAGGAGTCCATCTTCCTCTTGAAGTAATTGGTGCTGCCAGAATCAGACATGTCTCATTGTCATGCAAAGTCCTAATCTATTAAAACATTTTAAATGCCATATTCCGAAGGTCCCTGAAAGATTTGAAGAATACCTAACTGAAATATATTTCTATACATCTAGTAAATCTAACTAACATGACTATAAGCTTGACCATTATAGATAATTATCTATTAATCTATGCTTCTTAACCATACATTACATTTTAAATGAGCTGGACAAACACAACACCCTAGTCAAGATCAGAAATACATATACACAGTATAACAAAATTGACTTTAAATTTGCACCAATAAACTAAGATCCACACCAATGCAAATCTCTATAGCATATCCCCCTTTAAATGTAAACAGACAATTATAAACAATATTTGGGAATATGGGCGTAGTTCTGTCCATATTTCTTCCTACTGTTTGGGGGCACTGTTAATCAGGTCTCTCATGGTGTATCCTGTGTGCTAGGTTCATCTCAGTCAGCAGTTGGGTGAAGTAATTTTTTGAGGGTGTTCACGGCAACCTTTAAGAGGATTGTGCTCTATCAAACCATATTTGAAGGCGTAAGTCAAACAATTCAACACCAGTTTGGAATTATGATTAATAGAATGGTTATTTATTTAAAGGGGAAAAACTTACAGATCACCGTCCCAGCCAACAGCCCTCTGCGCAATCAGGAAGAGAGCCTAGTCACCAGAATTGGAGCCGGAAGCCAGAAAGTGAGTGGAGGGAAGTGGCCGCTTTTTTAAAGAGAGAGAGAGACCACGCCCCAATGGGCTGGTATCTCAGTGGCTATTGGCTGAAGGAGCGGAAGGAGCTCCTGCAACACATATTAGTCTGGAAGCAATCCACAGGTTCTTGTCTTCTGTGAAAACAAGAGAAGAACCTCTTTTCCAAAGCAACATATTTTTAAACTCAAATTTTGGAATCAAGATACCTTTATGTTGGTTTAACTTATCAGCCCATATAATGAAATGTCTCTCTGTACATAGCTCCTTCACAGTCAAAAAATTCAAAGATAACACAATATTATACATAATCCAGACTCTCGGTGAATTTTCCATTTTTATGTGGCTCATTTTTCTTTACTCCTTTTAATCTATGACTATCTGTACTCTGTCTCTTTAAAGACTTTGTTTTATTTTTTTAAACCACTTACTTCTTTTTTTAACTCTCTATACTCTTTCTCTTCTCTCTTCCAAGTCTATATACATTTATCCAACACTGTGACCCATTTAGAGGTCTTTTATGTCTGAATCTGTCCTACTGTGAATCTGCAATTCTTTATTGTCTTGAAAAGCTTTTTAAATGGTTAGCAGCTTGGTTGCAGTGGCTCTGGATGCTGGCTCTACCTCTCTCCACTTTCAAAATGGTGGATGTACCATTTCTGTTAGCTTTAGGGCTGCCAGGTAGGAGCCGCACTCAGCACTTTAACTCTGAGAATGAGCGTGCAGCACATAAACCCTTTTTTATCTGAGTAATAGCTAAATTTGCTGTGCAGAGCACTGTGCAGCTGGGAAACATCTCTGTGTATTCTGGTGGGAATCCGCCTTGCTCTCCTGCCTGTGCCCACCTAGTAGACCTGATCCTGCTGCCTACCCAGGTGGGGAGGGCTGAGCCATGTATATAGATAGTCTCAGCTACTTTCCTTCCTACCCCAAGTGGGCACACAAACACCCGAGCCCACAAATGCCATTCAAATGCCCCATAGCCAGAGTTTGCGCTGGCAGCATGGCCCAGGAAGCCATGCTTTAAAACCACGTGGCTTTTTTATTTTATTTATTATTTATTTATTTATTTATTTATTGCTATGGCTGAATCAGGAAAACTCTTTTAACGGAGCTGTGGCAAACTGCCAGCTGAAAAAAATTTGCCACTAAACTTTGATTTTTGTGTCTAGAATTCCTTTTAAAGCCCTTTTAGGTTTTACATGGATTTAGTTCACCACATTGGTGCCAATCTGTTGGAGGAGGGAGCCACTAGTTGGCCCCAGCTGCCCAGCC
This sequence comes from Arvicola amphibius, assembly GCF_903992535.2. Taxonomy (NCBI): domain Eukaryota; kingdom Metazoa; phylum Chordata; class Mammalia; order Rodentia; family Cricetidae; genus Arvicola; species Arvicola amphibius. Next base: position 121,782,106 of record NC_052058.2, on the reverse strand, counting down.
ACAAAATAATCACACAGAATCTGTACTAATTAAATCAGTTTGTCTCATTAACTCTAACTTCTTATTGGCTAATTCTTACATCTTAATTTAACCCATCTCCATTAATCTGTGTATTGCCACATGGCATTGGCTTACTGGCAAAGATTTGGCATGTCTGACTCTGGCAGTGACTCCATGGTGTCCCTCTGACTCTGCCTCCCTTCTCCCAGCATTCAGTCCAGTCCTCCCCGCCTACCTAAGTTCTGCCCTATCAACAGGCCAAGCCAGTTTCTTTAATCATTAACCAATCAAAGCAACACATAGACAGAAGGACCTCCTACACCAGAGTTGCTTTAGTAGAATTCTTACCATAGCAGGTAAGATACTCATTTCCCATCAACAATAGCCTTACTGGTTTTAAAATGTGTTTTGGCTTACTTACATAAAATTGTAAGACAGATAGAAAAAAAACTGTATATCTGTGAGGCTGCATAACCTTTGAAATAATTTGATTTTGTATAAAGGAAAGGAGGATCTGTGGCATAATTTCTTGCCAGCCTAAGGACAGAGGATTAGCAAGCAACCTCCACTAGCCATAACCCCTGCTGGGCCGGGATGTGAATCTTGACTGAGAGTTTCCCTTGGATACAAAGCCTATGCAAAACTTGGTTAGGGGAAACCTGGAAAACCGTGGTACCTCATGAATCAGGCGTTTGTACTTGGCATTGTATTTTTGGAAGCATCATTAAGGTTGTTTTCAGATACAGAAATCTACTGGCTAAAGTGTAAATAAAGGGAAAAATAAAAATGCCAAAAGGCTAAGGGGAACTGCTTAAGTCCACTGAGGCTGGGGACCCCTGTGGTACGTTGGATATACAGAGAGACCGAGTTTGCAAACTTGTATAAAATAAAGGCTCTTTGCTTTTACATATGGGACTGAGTCTCCTTGTTAGTTTTGTGGGGGGGGGGACTTCATGGATCTGGGCATAACAGCTGCTAAGGCTAAATTAATTCTCAAGGTGTCTCTGAGTCTTCATTTCACAGACCTGCATGAACCCACATACCCACGACAGGAGCCAGTAAGTAGCTTCTCTCATGATCTCTGCATCAGCTCCTGCCTTCTCAGATCCTGTCCTGACTTCCTTCAGTGATGAACAGCAATGCTGAAGTCTAAGCCTAATAAATTTTTTTCCTCCCCAAGTTGACTTTTGATCATGGTGTTTTGGGACAACAATGGAAAAAAAATCCTAAGACAAATTGGTACCAGTGTAGTGGGGTATTGCTATGACTGATAGACCTGACCATGTTTGGTAAGGATTGTGGAAGGGCTTTGTGTAGGGGAATGTGGTACAGTAGTGGTGTTGGGATATCCTTACTTCTCAGGAAGCCAGGGTGTACTTAGGGCCACAATAGAACAGTTGTGGGGGTAGAGCCACAATAGGACAGCTCAGCCCTGGAGGAAAGGTGTCCTGACTATAGGGAAGCCAGGCTACTTGATGCTGGGTTGCTGTGGGGGTGGTCTCCTCGCAGGATATAGGGATCTTGCTCTTCTCCTGGAAAGCTGCTACAGCTGAGTTCTACTCTGTTCCCTTGTAGGAGCATCCTAGCAGAACTGTCTGCTTCTTCAGCCCAAGATGCTTCTGCTAACTCTCTGCTAGGGGAAGCCCTCTGCAGAAATGTAGCAATCTCCTCTGGCTCAGGCAAAAAGTTGTTGCTTTTCCCCAAGCTGGCCTTCTAGCAAGGTTCTTCTGTTCTACTCCACCTCGCTGGGGACTCTAGGGAGCATCTCAGCAAGTTTTTCAGCTCAGTCCCCTAAGGGATATCCCAGCCAGGTTCTTCTGTTCTGTGCTGGAGCAAGTGAATGGTTGTCATCCAAGACTCCTTTGAGAAAGAGATTTATTTGGGAAGAAAGAATACAACCAGGAGAGTGGCTGCCTCTGCCAGGGAGGGATTAACAGCAGCTCTTAATTAAAGGGATGGAGAGGCTTATGTAAGGCTTCTTAGGGGCGGTTTTCCCAGGGAGAAGGGGGACTGGTTAGTTTTTTCCTGCTCAGAGATTGGTCAGTTTAGCTGGTCAGGGTCAGAGATGGCTCTGACTTCATGGCCAAACTGTGTTTCTTTGACTGGTCCTTTTTTAGCTTTTTTACTCTAATCTTAGGACCAGGGCATATGTCCTTCACTGGCTCTGATTCTAGGGACAAAGTGTGTTACTCTGACATGAGTTTCAGAGCTAAGGCACGTGCCTTTATTTCTGGGTTCAGGGGTAAAGACATTTCTCTCCCTGGCCAAGGTCTCAAGTACAGGGTGTGTTCTTTCACTGGCTTCAGAGTCATGGTGTTCAGTGATTGGTTGGTTTTCTTCCCAAGTTGCCCCTTTTACCTACTGTTTGGAGGTTTGGACCAGGAAAGCCATCAGCAGGATATTCTGTAGATTCGGAAGATGAGAAGGTAGAGTGCAGTGCAGAGCCTGGAGCCCGGCTGGTGAACTTTCAGAGGGAAGTGGAAAGACTCCAGTGAGGCCATTTGGTGCCCTGAATTAAGGTCCTGTAGTTCTGGTTAGCTGGGGCTGAAGAATCAGCTGTGATTAACAAGATCCCAGAATTACTTGACATTACTGAGACTATTGGTGCCGGTCTGCTGAAGCTAAGAAATGATCTGTGATTAAGAGACCAGCTTTACTGAGGTGAAATCTTCTGGGAAGTGTTTCCTGAGAGCACAGAGAAGCTGTGTTCCAGAGGTGGCCATCGTTGTATCTCCTGCTGGCATCAGGACTTGGTCATATGTAGATGTCGCCCAGGTAGGACTGGTTTTGAAGACATGAAGGGATCATGGAGAACTGCTGAGACTTAGCACTGTGAGAGGCCAGGAGAGGTTGTTTGTGAAGGGGAAGCTTCGGTGGCAGTCAAAGACTCAGGACTGAATGGATCATGCAAGGAAGTTGAGCCTTGTCACCATGAAGACAGCCCATGACAGGCTACTGGGGAAAGTGCAGCCTAGTTAGAGCATGGGACCCCAAGTCTTGGAGATATCAGTACCACAGAAAGACCACCAAGAACAGGAGCGACAGAGGAATGGAACTGGCCAGAATCTAGAAAACATGCTGCGTATGTGCTGTAGAGGGCAGAGCCAGAGAAGTGACCCAAGCCCTTTGGAGGAGTCCAAAAGATTGTGAGTAGATCCCAGACATTGGATGGTTAGAATTTTGTTTTTCTTTGAATTTTTGACTGTGCCATGATTCTTCCCTCTTGAAGTAAAAAGATTGTATTTTACTAGAGCCCACAGTTGAGAGATTTGGATTTTGAAATTTAAAAGACTTTGGATTTTTAAAGAGATTATTTTTACTTTTTTGGGGGGACAGGATTTCTATGTAGCTTTGGGGCCTTTCCTGGAACTCACTCTGTAGACAAGTGGTTCATCACTCTGCCTCCCAAGTGATGGGACTAAAGGCATGGACCACCATTGCCTGACTTAAAGAGATTATTTTAAAGGGACTGAAATTTTAATGTGTTTGAATTTATAAAGACTATGGGACTTTTAAAGTCATTTAAGGTCATATGTGTGGCTTACTAGTGATGTGTTTGTGTGTCAAGTGGAGAAGGACTCAGTTGTACTGGGGTTTTTGTCAATTTAACACAAGCTAGAGTAATCAAAGAAAGGAGCTTCAGTTGAGGAAATGTTTCAATGAGATCCAGCTGTAAGGTATTTTCTTATTTAGTGATCAGTGGGGGAGGGCCCAGCCCATTATGGGTGGTACCATTCTGGGGCTGGTGGTCCTGGGTTCTATAAAAAGGTGGAATGAACAAGCCAGGGGAAGCAGGCATGTAAGCAGCACCCCTCCATGGCCTCTGCACTAGCTCCTGCTTCCTGGATTCTGCCTTGTTTGAGTTCCTGTCCTGACTTCCTTCAGTGATGAACAGCAATGCTGAAGTGTAAGGCAAAAAGGCCCTTTCCACCCCAACTTGGTTTTTGGTCATGGTTTTCATCTCAGCAACAGAAACACCAACTAAGACACCCCCCCCCCCCACACACACACACTTAACAGCACAGCCAGAGTTGTGCAGAGAGAAAACCAGGCTTCTTTCTTCTCACTTCTTCATTTTAAAGACAGTTTCTTACTCTGCTGTCCATTCTGGCCTGGAACTTGTTTAGCCCAGATAGCTGGCCTCAGAGTCATGGTAATTCCCTTGCCTTAACTATGCCAGTTCCAAAGGAAACTCCAATTCCTCCAAACTCCAAACTGCAGTCCAAATATCAAGCAATGGGCTCAGCCTGGAATATGGGGAGATTTCTGGTGAGGATTTATTTTTAGAATAAAGCCTGCGTGATGTGGGAAGTCCTTCTGTGTATGTGTTGCTTTTATTGGTTTTATTGGTTAATGAATAAAAAACCGCTTTGAGCCTATAGCAGGGCAGAACAGAGCTAGGCAGGGAAAACTAAGCTGAATGCTGGGAGAAAGAAGGTGGAGTCAGGAGATGCCATGTAGCTGTCAGGGACAGATGAGACAGGACTTTGGCAGTAAGCCACAGCCACATGGTGATACACAGATTAATAGAAATGGGTTAAATTAAGATGTAAGAGCTACCCAATAAGAAGCTAGAGCTAATAGGCCAAGCATTGATTTAATTAATACAGTTTCTATGTGGTTATTTCAAGCCTGGGCAGCCGGGAACAAACAAGCACATTCCTACAACAAATTGGCACACAATGTGGGACCAGCTAAATCCATATAAAACCTGAGAGGGCTTGGAAAGGAATTCTAGACACTAAAAAACAATGTTTAGCTGCATTTGTTTTTCAGATGGGCTCTGCTTGATGGCAGCACGCTGTGGCTCTTTAAGAGAGATCTTCCTGATTCAGCGATATCAGAAAAACAACAACCACAACAAAAACCATGCAACTTCAAAACGACAGCAGCCCGGTTCACCAGCAGAAATGTCTCTGACTCTTTTGTGAGGTGTGGCTATGCAGCACTTGAATGGGGTTTGTGGGCCCAGGTGCTTGTGTGCCTGCTTGGGATTAGGAGGAAAGTAGCTGAGACCATGCCCATGGCTCAGTGCTCCCCACCTGGGCAGGCAGTGGAATTAGATCTATTAGGCATGCACAATCAGGAAAGCATGGCAGATTCCTGCCACCATACACAGAGATGTTTCCAGGCTATGCAGTGCACTGCATGGAAGATTTAGCTTTTACTCAGATAAAATGTGTTTATATGCTCCATGGTGCTTCCCAGAATTGAGGTGGTGAGGATAGCTCCCACTGGGCAGTCTCAGAGGCAGTCTCATGGCTTCCTCCACGTTGGACTGGGCAGAGCCAATAATCAGGGCCTTGTTGGTTCTGGCCAACCCCACTTAAAAAGAAAAAAAAAGACAAAGACACTTCTGGTAAGAAAATAATTACAGATGTACAATAAAGACAGATCAGATAAAAAAAAAACCTCTAAATGTGTTGGATAAATGTACATAGGCTTGGGAGAGAGAAGACAAAGAGTATAGAGAGTTGTAAAAAAAGTAAATGGTTTTTAAAAAATAAAACAAAGTTTTTAAAGAAACAGAGAAAACTCGTAGAAAATGTAATAGGAATAAAGAAAAATAAGCCATATAAAGATGGAATATACAAAGAGAGTCTGGATTATGTATATTATTGTGTTTTCTTTGACTTTTGACCGCAGAGACACATTTGATTCTGGGGACTGCTAAGCTAAACCAACATATATGTTTTAAAGGTTTCTTGACTTCAAAATTTGAGTCTAAGAATATGTTGCTTTGAAAAAAAGGTTCTTTTGTTTCCACAGAAGATGAGAACCTATATATCTCTTTCAGACTAATGTGGTTTGATGGACCAAGATGACCAAAAAGAAAATACTTCATCCAACAAAAGGCAGAAAGCAGTTTGGAGAGAACTATACCCAAATTCCCTAAATGATTGTTTATAAAATGTTTGTTTACATTTAAAGGGGGATATGCTATAGAGATTTTCTTTGGTATGGATCTTGGTTAATTGATACAAACTTAAGGGATCAATTTTGTTATATATATATTTTTTTCTTGATTAAAGTATTCTGTTTGTGTAGTTCTTTTAAAAATGTAACGTATAATTAATAAATATAGGTTAATAGATAATCATCTATAATAGTTAATCTTGTAGTTATGTTAGTTAGGTTTTATATATATATATAAATATATATATATATATATATAGAGAGAGAGAGAGAGAGAGAGAGATTTCAGTTATATAAGTATTCTTGAAATCTTTCAGAAACCTTCAGAATATGGCATTTAAAATGTTTTAAGAACTTAGGACTGTTTTTTCTTTTTCTTTTTTTTTTTTGAGACAGGGTTTCTCTGCAGCTTTTTTAGAGCCTGTCCTGGAACTAGCTCTTGTAGACCAGGCTGGCCTCGAACTCACAGAGATCCGGAACTTAGGACTTTTTATGACAATGAGACACATCTGCTCCTGGCAGCACCAATTACTTCAAGAGAAAGATGGGCATCGAAGAGGCTCCTTATGGAGTCTGTTAGCCATTTGGTCAAGAAACTGCTCTTGCCTGAACTGCTTGATGTTATGCTGTCTGAACTGGATGTGCAGAACCCACAGAAAAATGGCTGCCGAACTTGTCTAAAGGTGAGACAGTCCTTTGGGGTTCCTCTTTCATGAAAGAGTCCTCCAGACATTCTGCAGGACACAGAAGAAAGTGACTGATAAACTGCCAACATAAGTAGAACTGTCTTTGAAATTTTCTGCTTCATGGGAAAGTCTGCTGGGTACTATGGGCCTGTAGGCTGAAGATGGGTACAGAAGAACTTTGGGTGACTGTCCAGGCAGCGAGATGTCTCTGTCAATTCTAGAGTTTTGAAAGTTGCTTACAATGTACTTTTTGTTTACTTAGGTAATATTATATCCTTCTGGAGTCTTTGATGGAGTTGATAACAGATACTTATAGTTTTCCTTAGTTATGATAAAATATAAAGTAGATATAAATGTTGTAACTGTAATTCTTGCTTGATACCTATCTTTTTATACATAATTTTACTATGTTAAAGTTAAAACCCTCCTTTTTATTTAGACAGAAAAACGGAGATGATGTGGGAAGTCCTTCTGTATATGTGTTGCTTTTATTGGTTGATGAATAAAGAAACAACTTTGAGCCTATAGCAGAGCAGAAAAGAGCTAGGCAGGGAAAACTAAATTGAATGCTGGCAGAAAGAAGGTGAAGTCAGGAGACGCCATGTAGCTGCCAGGAACAGACAAGCCATAACCTTGCTGGTAAACCACAGCCATGTGGCAATATACAGATTAATAGAAATGGGTTAAATTAAGATGTAAGAGCTAGCCAATAAGCATCTTGACCTAATGAGCCAAGCAGTGATTTAATTAATACAGTTTCTATGTGGTTATTTTGAGTCTGGGTGGCCAGGAACCAACAAGAGGGTTCCTACTACACCAGTACTCCTCGGGAACATGTGAAGCCACTTCCCTGTTAACAAAAGGAGCCATTCCCCTTACCTCTGACAGAAGGGACACAGAGCTTTCTCTAGGGCCCTATCAGTGTATCAGAGCTCATGTGGCCCTCCAGACTTCCTCAGTATCTTAAGTACCTGTTACATATTTATTTCAAAGTTCATGCTAGCATCCTAGGCCTTCTCACCTCCTTCCATCTCAAAACTTCCTTCAGCTCACAGGCCACTCTGCCCTTACTCATTCTCCTTATAACCATGCTATTTTGGGCTATATCTTTCTCTTTCTCTGCTGTGCCCTGGTCTCACTGTAACATGAAGGCCAGCTTGCTTGTTGGGGTTTCTGTCCTGCCCAGTACCCCACAGCTGGCAAACCCCAAAGAAAATCACACAGAGATCTCTATAAGTTATAAAGCTGATTGGCCCATTAGCTCAGTCTTCTTGTTAACTCTTGTAGCTTATATTAACCCATTATTCTTATCTATGTTAGCCACGTGACTCGGTACCTTTCAGCTGGGCAGGTTACATCTTGCTTCTCCATGGTCTGGGCTGGAATGGGAGGAATGGGCTTCCTCCTTTCCAGCATTCCCCTGTTCTCATCGTCCCACCTCTACTTCCTGTCTGGTTGACCCACCTATACATCCTGCCTGGCCAATCAGCATTTTATTAAAATACATGATTGACAGAATACAGACAATTATCCTGCACCACTTCCCCCTCTTTTTTTTTTTTAACAAAGGAAAATATCCATAGTCCATTTTTGGGGGGGAATGTGGGCATAGTATTCCAGGCTACTTCCAGCTGGCTGGGGGCGCTGATAATCTTCTGGGGACCTAAAGAAAATTTAGAGTTATGATCAATTCCTGACTGGAGTATCCTGTGAGTCTTGATCATCTCAGGCAGCAATCTTGAACCTGTTCTGGATGTAGAACTCTGTCATCTGGGCCATCTGTTCCTACTGGAGATTTCTCAGGTGGTCTTCCTTGACCCAACCTGATTTTTCTTAACTCAGAATGAATCCACAGCCTCTCATTTCCTGTGGAAACAAAAGCAAAATCTCTTCTCCAAGTAACATACCTTTTGACTTCAATTTTGAAGTCTAGGTATTTTTAAAATACCTATCTTGGATTAATTCAGCAGTATTTATAAGCAAATATCTTTTAGCAGCTGTTGCTCCTTCCTCAGCATTTAAACAATTTAAAGAAAGCATAATAGCATACAGTATCAAGATTCTCTGTGTATTTTTCATCTTTATGTGGCTTTATTTTAAACTCTATTTCTTTTATTTTTACTTTTAACTTTTTGAGACAGGTTCTCTGTATATCTTTGTCCTGGAATAACTCTGTAGACCAGACTGTCCTTGAACTCAAAGAAATCCACTCACCTCTGCCTCCCCAGTGCTGGGATTAAAGGTGTGTGCTACACCTTGAACTCACAGACATCTGTCTGTCTCTGCCTCCAGGCATTGGGATTAAAGGTGTGTACCAGCACACCTTACTTCTCTCTTTCTCTTTCTTTTTTATTTTTAAGGATTTTAACCTTTAGCCTGCATATATTTTTAACACACTGTAAACCATTTAGGTTTTCTTTGTCTTTGAATCTCTCTTTACTATCTCTCTTTTTCTGACAACATGAGTCTTTATGGAGAGGATTAAAGCCATGGCTTTGATGGCTGGATCCAACCTATTCCTTAGCTATTTCCAGCCTCCTGGCGGAGGTACCAGCTGTAGCCATTTTTATCGCCACAACTCTATGGCATTTCAGTGTTGCGGGAGCTCCTTCTGCTCCTTCAGCCAATAGCTGCTGAGATACCAGCCCATTGGGGCGTGGTCTCTCTTTTTAAAAATGCAGCCACTTCCCTCCACTTGCTCTCTGGCTTCTGGCTCTGCTTCTGGCGATTAGGCTCCCTTCCTGATTGCGCAGAGGGCTGTTGTCTGGGACAGTGATCTGTAAGTTTTTCCCCTTTAAATAAATAACCATTCTATTAATCATAATTCCAAACTGGTGTGGGATTGTTTGTGATTTACGCCTTCATCTGGAGCCCAACGTTTGGTTTTAGGACCCCTCCTTTCCCCGCTTGGTTGCCTGCCGCCAGCGTGGCTTGGCACGAGCCCTCCCTCAGCCGCAGCCTGTGCCTTGTGCGTGGAGACAGCATTTAATATAAATTATCACACACTGGCTTTTCTTGCTGAAATTCTTTATATTTTCCCTTTACACACCTCAGATTGACTCCAAGTCCCCACACACCCTATCGTTTGCCTCCCCACGTGGATTTAAACTCTACAGCCCTGCACAGTCTCTGCCCGCCTGGACTACTTTTTTTTTTTTCCTGCAAGATATTAAGATTTTATTTTTTTTCTCTCTCATGGTTTATTTTTTTTATATTTAAAAATTTCCATCTCCTTCCCTCTTCCTCCCCCCTCCCTCTGCTCCTCCTCCCCCTTCCCTTCCCTCCTTCTCCCCCTTCCCTCCCCTTCCCTCCACCCATACCTCCCCTCCCTCCCTCTCAAGGCCAAGGAGCCATCAGGGTTCCCCGCTCTATGCTAAGTCCAAGGTCCTCCCAACTCCCCCCAGGTCCAGGAAGGTGATCGACCAAGCTGAGAAGGCTCCCACAGAGCCCGTCCATGCAGAAGAATCAGAGCCCAGCGCCATTGTCCTTTGCTTCTCAGTCAGCCCCCGCTGTTGGCCACATTCAGAGAGACGGGTTTGGTCGCCTGATCCATCAGTCCCATTCCAACTGGAGTTGGTGATCTCCCTTTAGTTCTGTCCCACCGTCTCCATGAGTGAACGCACCCCTCACGTTCCTGACTTTCTCCCTCATGTTCTCGCTCCTTCTGCTCCTCATCAGGACCTTGGGAGCTCAGTCCAGTGCTCCAATGTGGGGCTCAGTCACCTTCCCCATCTGTCGCCAGCTGGAGGTTCCCTCACGGTCCTGACTTTCTTTCTCATGTTCTCTCTCCTTCTGCTCCTCATCAGGACCTTGGGAGGTCAGTCCGGTGCTCCAATGTGGGGCTCTGTCATTTTCTTCATCTATTGTCAGGTGGAGGTTCTATGGTGATATGCAAGAAATTCATCAGTATGGCTATAGGAACTGGCCTTTTCAGGCTCCCTCTCCTCAGCTGCCCAAGGAACTAACTGGGGGCGTCTCCCTGGAAACCTGGGAACCCCTCTAGGGTCAAGTCTCTTGACAACCCTCAGGTAGCTCCTTAAATTAAGATATATGCTTCCCTGCTCCCATATCCACCCTTCCTATATCCCAAGCACCCCATTCCTCCGAGCTCCCCCCATTCTCCCCTTCACACTTTTCTCTCCCCATCTTCCCTTGGCCCAGTCTCGCTCAACCCTCAAGTTCCCAATTTTGCCTGGCGATCGTGTCTACTTCCAATATCCAGGAGGATTACTATATCTTTTTTTGGGAGTTCACCTTCTTATTATCTTCTCAAGGATCCCAAATTTATAGGCTCGATGTCCTTTAATTATGGCTAGAAACCGATTATGAGTGAGTACATCCCATGTTCATCTTTTTGGGTCTGGGTGACCTCACTCAGAATAGTGTTTTCTATTTCCATCCATTTGCCTGCAAAATTCAAGATGTCATTGTTTTTTACCGCTGAGTAGTATTCTAGCATGTATATATTCCACACTTTCTTCAACCATTCTTCCACTGAAGGGCATCTAGGTTGTTTCCAGGATCTGGCTATTACAAATAATGCTGCTATGAACATAGATGAGCATATGCTTTTGTTGTATGATTGGGCATCTCTTGGGTAGATTCCCAATAGTGGAATTGCTGGGTCCTGGGGTAGGTTGATCCCGAATTTCCTGAGAAACCGCCACACTGCTTTCCAAAGTGGTTGCACAAGTGTGCATTCCCACCAGCAATGGATGAGTGTACCCCTTACCCCACAACCTCTCCAGCAAAGGTTATTATTGGTGTTTTGGATTTTAGCCAATCTGACAGGTGTAAGATGACATCTCAAAGTTGTTTTGATTTGCATTTCCCTGATAGCTAGGGAGGTTGAGCATGACCTTAAGTGTCTTTTGGCCATTCGAACTTCTTCTGTTGAGAATTCTCTGTTCAGTTCAGCGCCCCATTTTTTAATCGGGTTAATTGGCATTTTACCGTCTAGTCTCTTGAGTTCCTTATATATTTTAGAGATCAGACCTTTGTCAGTTGCAGGGTTGGTGAAGATCTTTTCCCAGTCAGTAGGCTGCCTTTGTATCTTAGTGACAATGTCCTTTGCTTTACAGAAGCTGCTCAACTTCAGGAGGTCCCATTTATTCAATGTTGCCCTTAATGTCTGTGCAGCTGGGGTTATGCGCAGGAAACGGTTCACTGTGCCCATTTGTTGTAGAGTACTTCCCACTTTCTCCTCTATCAAGCTCAATGTGTTCAGATTAATATTGAGGTCTTTAATCCATTTGGACTTGAGTTTTGTGCATGGTGATAGATATGGATCTACTTTCATTCTTCTACAGGTTGACATCCAGTTATGCCAGCACCATTTGTTGAAGATGCCCTCTTTCTTCCATTGTGTACTTTTGGCTCCTTTATCAAAAATCAGGTGTTCGTAGGTTTGTGGTTTAAGATCCGGGTCTTCTATTCGATTCCATTGGTCAACTTCTCTGTTTTTATGCCAATACCAAGCTGTTTTCAATACTGTAGCTTTGTAATAGAGTTTGAAGTCAGGGATGGTAATGCCTCCAGAAGTACCTTTATTGTATAAGATTTTTTTGGCTATCCTGGGTTTCTTGTTTTTCCATATAAAGTTGATTATTGTCCTCTCAATCTCTGTGAAGAATTTTAATGGGACCTTGATTGGGATTGCATTGAATCTATAGATTGCTTTTGGTAGAATTGCCATTTTTACTATGTTGATCCTCCCAATCCACGAGCAGGGGAGATCCTTCCATTTTCTGGTATCCTCTTCAATTTCTTTCTTCAAAGACTTAAAGTTCTTGTCAAATAAATCCTTCACTTCCTTGGTTAGAGATACTCCCAGATATCTTATGCTATTTGTGGCTATTGTGAAAGGTGATACTTCTCTGATTTCCCTCTCTGCTTCCTTATCCTTTGTGTATAGGAGGGCGACTGATTTTTTGGAGTTGATCTTGTAACCTGCCACGTTACTGAAGGAGTTTATCAGCTGTAGGAGTTCTTTGGTGGAGTTTTTGGGGTCACTTATGTATACTATCATATCATCTACAAATAATGAAAATTTAACTTCTTCCTTTCCAAATTGAATCCCCTTGATTCCCTTATGTTGTCTTATTGCTATTGCTAGAACTTCAAGCACTATATTGAAGAGATAAGGAGAGAGTGGACAGCCTTGTCGTGTTCCTGAATTTAGTGGGATGGCCTTGAGTTTCTCTCCGTTTAATTTGATGTTAGCTGTCGGCTTGCTGTAAATAGCTTTTATTATATTTAGGAATGACCCTTGTATCCCTAATATCTCCAAAACTTTTATCATAAAAGGGTGCTGAATTTTGTCAAATGCTTTTTCAACATCTAATGAGATGACCATATGATTTTTTTCCTTCAGTTTATTTATATGATGGATTACATTGATAGATTTTCGTATGTTGAACCAGCCCTGCATCTCTGGGATGAAGCCTACTTGATCGTAATGGATAATTTTTCTAATGTGTTCTTGGATTCTGTTTGCCAGTATTTTATTGAGAATTTTTGCGTCAATGTTCATGAGTGAGATTGGCCTGTAATTCTCTTTCTTGGTTGAGTCTTTGTGTGGTTTAGGTATCAGGGTAACTGTAGCTTCATAGAAGGAATTTGGCAGTGACTCTTGTGTTTCTATATTATGAAATACCTTAAGGAGTATAGGTATTAGGTCTTCTTGGAAGTTCTGGTAGAATTCCGCCTTGAAACCATCTGGTCCTGGGCTCTTTTTGGTAGGGAGGTTTCTGATAACAGTTTCTAATTCTTCGCGACTAACAGGACAATTTAGAGCATTTACCTGGTCCTGGTTTAACTTTGGTATATGGTATTTATCTAAAAAACTGTCCATTTCTTTTACATTTTCCAATTTTGTGGCATACAGGCTTTTGTAGTAAGATCTAATGATTCTCTGAATTTCCTCTGTGTCTGTGGTTATGTCCCCCTTTTCATTTCTGATCTTATTAATTTGCGTGTTCTCCCTCTGCCGTTTGATTAGTTTGGCTAAGGGTTTGTCAATCTTGTTGATTTTCTCCAAGAACCAGCTTCTTGTTTCATTGATTCTTTGGATTGTTTTCTGTGTTTCTATTTTGTTGATTTCTGCCCTCAATTTGATTATTTCCAGTCTTCTACTTCTCCTAGGTGAGTCTGCTTCTTTTTTTTCCAGAGCTTTCAGGTGTGCTGTTAAGTCACCAATGAGTACTTTCTCCGTTTTCTTTAAGTGGGCACTTAGTGCTATGAACTTTCCTCTTAGCACTGCTTTCATTGTGTCCCATAGGTTTGAGTATGTTGTGTCTTTGTTTTCATTAAATTCAAGAAAGACTTTAATTTCTTTCTTTATTTCTTCCTTGACCCAGGTGTGGGTCAGTAGTTGACTGTTCAGTTTCCATGAGTTTGTGGGCTTTCTGGGGGTAGCATTGTTGTTGAATTCTAATTTTAATCCATGGTGATCCGATAAGACACAGGTGGTTACTAATATTTTTTTGTAACTGTGGAAGTTTGCTTTGTTACCAAGTATATGGTCAATTTTCGAAAAGGTTCCATGAGCCGCAGAGAAGAAGGTATATTCTTTCCTATTTGGGTGGAATGTTCTATAGATGTCTGTTAGGTCCATTTGGTTCATTACCTCCATTAAGTCTTTCAATTCTCTGTTAGGTTTCTGTCTGATTGACCTGTCCATTGGTGAGAGAGGAGTGTTGAAGTCTCCAACTATTAGTGTGTGTGGTTTGATGGCTGCCTTGAGTTCTAGAAGTGTTTCTTTTACATAAGTGGGAGCTTTTATATTAGGGGCATAGATATTCAGGATTGAAACTTCATTCTGATGGATTTTTCCTGTTATGAGTATAAAGTGTCCCTTTCCATCTCTTCTGATTGATTTTAGTTTGAAGTCAACTTTGTTGGAAATTAGTATGGCCACACCCGCTTGTTTCTCAGGGCCATTTGCTTGATAAACCTTTTCCCAACCCTTTACTCTGAGTAGGTGTCTGTCTTTGTGGTTGAGGTGTGTTTCTTGTAAACAGCAAAATGTTGGATTCTGTTTTCGTATCCAGTCTCTTAGCCTGTGCCTTTTTATAGGTGAATTGAGTCCATTGATATTAAGTGATATTAATGACCAGTGGTTGTTAACTTCAGTCATTTTTAGTAGTAGAATTTGTGTGTTTCCCTTCTTCTAGTTGTGCTGGTGAAGGGTCGCTAGATGCCTGAGTTATTGTGGGCGTTGTTGGACTCCTTGGTTTGTGATTTTCCTTCTATTACTTTCTGCAAGGCTGGATTTGTGGCTACGTATTGTTTAAATCTGTTTTTGTCCTGGAATATCTTGTTTTCTCCACCAATGGTGAATGCAAGCTTTGCTGGGTATAGTAGTCTAGGCTTGCATCCATGTTCCCTTAGTGTCTGTAGCACATCTATCCAAGCTCTTCTGGCTTTCATGGTTTCCATTGAGAAATCAGGTGTAATTCTGATAGGTTTCCCTTTATATGTTATTTGACCTTTTTCCTTTGCAGCTCTTAATATCTGTTCTTTATTCTGTATGTTTTGTGTTTTGATTATTATATGGCGTGGGGATGCTTTCTTTTGATCCAGTCTATTTGGTGTTCTGTAGGCTTCTTGTACCTTCATAGGAACATCCTTCTTTAGGTTGGGGAAGTTTTCTTCTATAATTTTGTTGAATATGTTTTCTGGGCCTTTGAGTTGTAATTCTTCTCCTTCTTCTACTCCAATTATTCTTAGGTTTGATCTTTTCATGGTGTCCCAGATTTCCTGAATGTTTTGTGTTAAGATTTTGTTAGATTTGTTTAGTTCTTTAATCTGTGAATTTATTTCCTGTATAGTATCTTCAGAGTCCGAGATTCTTTCTTCCATCTCTTGTATTTGGTTGGAAATACTTGTCTCTGAAGTTTCTGTTCGTTTACTCAGAGTTTCCATTTCCAGTCGTACCTCAGATTGTGTTTTCTTCAATACCTCCATTTCATTTATCAGGTCTTGTACTGTTTCCCTTACCTGTTTGATTGCTTTTTCTTGTTTTTCTTGTTTTTCTTGGGTATCTTTGAGAGATTTATTTATTTCGTCTACCTTTTTGTTTGTCATCTCCATTTCTTTATGGCAGTTTTTTACCTCCTGTTTAAGGTCCTCTATTATTTTCATAAAGTACTGTTTAAGGTCGGATTCTTCTATATCTTCTGGGGTAGGGTGTTCAATTCTTGTTGTTTCGGGATGTCTGGATTGTGGTGATGTCATGTTGCCTTTCATGTTGTTGGAGGAGCTCCTGCATTGGCGCCTGCCCATCTCTTCCTTCAAAAGGAGCCCGGAGGCGTTTGGTGTCCTAGACCAATCTTTGCTGTGACTGAAACTGGTTGGATCTCCCCAGTGTCAGAGGAGGACCTATTCCTTGCATCACAATCTGAAGAAGCCCGCACTCCCTTGCAGGAATCCCCAGACCTGCCTGGAGGCCAGAGTCTGATTCCTCTTGGTGGATGGCCTTAGAACAGGAGCAGGACACCAGTTCAGGTGGGACTGAACTGGTGGAATACCACACAGCGAACCTGGCAGCACAATCTGAAGGAGCCCGCACCCCTCTGCAGGAATCCTCAGACCTGCCTGGAGGCCAGAGTCTGACCCCTTTGGGTGGAAGGCCTTAGAACAGGAGCAGGACACCTGAGAACACTAGGGAAAGCTTGGGAGACACAGGGATGGGAGAAACAGACACAAGCCTGCAGAGGGAAGTGGGGGTAGGAGGTCTGTGCTCTCTTCCAGGGCAGGTTGCCCCAGGGTCCGCATTCACTCACCAGTTCAGATGGAATGTCCATGCACAGGATCAGGGATTCCAGGCAGCCCAGGGTCGCAGCCCAGACAAAAGGGCCAAGGTGGGGGCAGGGCGGGATGGAATACCACACAGCGAACCTGGCAGCACAATCTGAAGGAGCCCGCACCCCTCCGCAGGAATCCTCAGACCTGCCTGGAGGCCAGAGTCTGACCCCCTTTGGGTGGATGGCCTTAGAACTGGAGCAGGACACCTGAGAACAACTAAGAAAATATCACTGGTGCTACTGTGTTGAGAGGTCAGCGAGGTATGAAAGTGCATCTCCAGAAGTCGTCATCAGGACTGCAGTGTTCCAAAGAATGATGGATCCTCTGGCAGACTGTCAGGTCCCCTTGCAGGCCAAGCAGCTCTCAGACAAAGGCCTACCTTGCCCCAGGCAGGCCAATGTAGGAGGGGACCTCCCACGGGCCTGGGTGCACTCAATTCCAGGTCCCCAGAGCCCAAACAGGCTGAGCTGTGGGATTTTGTGGCCCCAAAAACGGGAGGATGAGGCAGGGGGAGGGGGGAGGATGCTGGGTGCAAGCTGGGAAGGGACAGAAAGAGAGAGGCGGTATCCGGGGAGAATAACCCCTGCAGGAAGAGCAGGAAGTGTGCTGGTGGCAGGGGGAGTTGTGGAATGTCGGTGGTCCCTCTCCGGGCAGCTGCCGCGGTTCGGGCACTCACTCCTCACTCATCCCAAAGAATGATGGATCCTCTGGCAGACTGTCAGGTCCCCTTGCAGGCCAAGCAGCTCTCCTGGACTACTCTTTTCTGAGACATTTTTAAATCTCCCTTGCAAGCGCAGTGCTTGAGTGGCACGAACCAGTGTGCAGGCAGTTGCCAAAAACTGCAACACCTCAGGGTGACTCTGTCACACGGAGGCCATACATGGCTCCCAGGTTGCTCTTCTCTACCACTGGATTCTGGGTTTCTAGTTCTGTGTATGGAATTGATTTAATTACATTTCTTTGTTGAGCAACTTTTAAGAAATACTAAGGCGGACACTGAACAGGACCCCGTTTTAGTCAACTTTGCAGCGGTTCTAGTCGCGACTCTGCAACAGCTCCACTGGCTGGATAATAGCTAATATGGCAGTTTTCGTTTCCAACGCAAATTTTACTGTTTTGTTTATTAATACAATGGATTATATCATGCAAGGTTTATATGATTATGGGGATACCTTAATTTGCTTGTTACTAGGTTTCAGTTTTATTTTCCATATTCTATCATTAAGGAAGAATAAGGCACTCATAAGAATGATACAATCTCTATGGACTAATAATGAACAACTAGTTGAAAGGATTAAAATTATTGAAAATCAGAGGTTATCTGAACAAGTGGATCCTATGATAGACAAAATTGATTCCATATCCAAGGGTACTAGGATGTTACCTGAAAGGGTTCAGGCTGTTGAATATGATGTTCAGATGTTATCACAAAGTTTTGATAAGGTAACAGACAGAATGTACCTCCAAGATGGGAATCTACATGATATACAAGAAAAGTTTAAGGAGGACATGTTATCTTTGAAGGAAAAAATTAAAACTTTGAAAACACAGGTACAGAATAGGGACCAAAAAATTGATACCTTAGTGAAATCACTAGAAACACATACATGTCAGGAGATTCAGGATTTAAGAGAGACAATGATAAAAAGATTTGAAAAGATTGAAGAACTTATTGGAGCTGGTGAACAGAGTAAGGAGGCATAAGGACAGGATACAATGCCACCACCAGCTATTAGAACTGGCTTACCCAGGGTTTTAGCAACAAACCCTGTAATTTATTCTGACAAAGCGTCAACTTCTAAAGGCTCAAAGGGAGTCAAAGAAGCTAGATGGAAGCCAATAGAACTGAATGACCTAAAAGAAATTAAGCAAGCTATCGTTAATTATGGCTTGTACTCTGCATTTGTTAAGGAAATGATAAAGACTTGGGCCTCTAATGTCAGAGCTACCCCCCCATGATTTCTCTCAGTTAATGTCTGCAGTTTTAGATGATGGACCTTCCTTGATGTTTGGAATTTATTTCAGAGAAGAATCCAAACATATGGAACAGCAAGGAAGAGCAAAATGTGTGGAGGTTTCCCAAGATCAAATTCTTGGAGTAGGAGCATATGCTGATCCACAGGTCCAAGCTCTTTACGACGAAGAAGTATTATGTCTATGTCACCAAGCAGCCTTAAATGCTTGGAATAGGATACAAGATCCAGCGAAAAGGGTTGAATCATATACCAGGATTATGCAGGGACATAGAGAACCCTTTATTGACTTTTTGCAAAGACTAATTAAGGCTCTGGACATAGGGGTAACAGACCCAGAAGCTAGACGAATACTTCTTGAATCTCTAGCTTTGAAAATGCAAATATAGATTGCAAAAAGATAATTGGGCCTTTAAAGTCTAGATCAGCACCTATGGATGAATGGATTCAGCATACAATGAATGTTGAGACGTTTAGCTATAATGGTGAATCTTGGGTAGGAGAAGCAATTTCCAAAGCAATGAGGAGACATCAAACTGCCAGGTGTTTAATTGTGGTAAATTAGTGCATCTGCAAAGGATTGCAGACAAAGAACTTCTAGGAATAATATCTCCTCTGGGAATGATGAAAATAGGAGACCTCGGCCTTCAGGTATATGTAGGAGATGTGGTAAAGGCCGACATTGGTCCAACAAATGCAGGTCAACAACAGACAGACAAGGAAACCCGATACCATCGGGAAACCCCTTGAGGGGCCTCTCACAGGCCCCCAAGCCAACAGTGGCAAAGTCATTCAGTCGTTCCCAGTCACAGTGGAGAACATGCCTCACCAAGAAAACTAAAAGCTCCAATTTCGGCTGTAAAAAGTAATACTGGTCTAAATGATGAATTACATGTGGAGGACGAGTCAAAAAATCCAGTAGGACAGAGAAAACGTATATTTTGGCAGACTTCTATTAATGATCAAAGACCAAATCTAAGAGTCTGTATATTTTTTTAAATATTTATTTATTTATTTATTATGTATACAATATTCTGTTTGTGTGTCTGCCTGCAGGCCAGAAGAGGGCACCAGACCCCATTACAGATGGTTGTGAGCCAACATGTGGATGCTGGGAATTGAACTCAGGACCTCTGGAAGAACAGTCAGTGCTCTTAATCTCTGAGCCATCTCTCAGCCCCCTAAGAGTCTGTATAAATGGCATTTTTATTGAAGGCTCATTATACACAGGTGCGGATGTAAGTATCATTACTCCAGAATCTTGGCATCTGAATTGGCCTCTTCAAGAGGTAGATGTTCAGTTCCTAAGAATTGGAACCCTATCTCGTGTAAAACAAAGCATGAGATGGGTTGAATGTATAGGGCCTGAAGGGCAAATAGGAAGACTAAGGCCATATATAGCCAATATTGCAATAAATTTATGGGGCCGTGACCTGCTACAACAATGGAATACCCAGATTAACATTCCTGCAGTCTCAGGAACTTATAATTCTGGGAAGGATGTAATAAAGTACTATGCACAAAGGTCACCAGCCATTCAGGCTGTACATGAACATAAAGCAACTAACAAACCTTTAGAGGTACCAAACAGCCCTACCTTTAAAATGGCTAACTGAGAAGCCAATATGGGTTAAACAATGGCCTTTAGCTGAAGATAAATTACAGGCATTGGAACAGCTGGTACAAGAACAACTAGATGCTCACCATATTGAGGAATCAACCAGCCCTTGGAATTTTCCTGTGTTTGTTGTAAAAAAAAAAATCTGGTAAATGGAGAATGGTGACAGATCTAAGAGCTGTCAACAAGGTAATTCAACCTATGGGCCCACTACAATCTGGAATTCCTTTCCCTTCTCTATTACCAAAAGGATGGCCTCTTATAGTTATTGATTTGAAAGATTGTTTTTTCATTATACCTTTACAAGAAAAGGATAGAGAAAAATTTGCCTTCACAGTGCCTGCTTATAATAATTCTCAGCCTACTAGGAGATATCAATAGACTGTCCTCCTACAGGGGATGCTCAATAGTCCCACATTGTGCCAATATTTTATAAGTAAGCCATTGGAAATAATTCGTAAACAATTTCCCAAGACAATAATTTATCATTACATGGATGACATTTTGCTATCTGATTCAAATAAAGATACTTTGGAAAGGATGTTTGAAGAAGTAAAGAAAGTCTTGCTTAAATGGGGATTACAAATTGCCCCTGAAAAATTCAAAGAGGAAATTCTATTAATTACCTAGGTTACAGAATAGGGTTAGAGAAAATTAGAACACAAAAGGCACAAATTAGGAGAGACCGGTTACAGACTCTTAATGACTTCCAAAGACTGTTAGGAGACATTTCCAGTCTATGACCAGCTATTGGGATAACACCTGATCTAATAGTTCACTTAAACAAAACCTTAGATGGTGATAAAGATTTGAATAGTCCCAGAAAATTAACAGCTGAAGCAGAAAAGGAACTGACAATGATTGAGGAAAAATTATAGGAGGCACATATGGGTAGGGTGAAACCAAATCTTAGCTGCATCCTAGTCATATTGCCTTCCAGAATTTCTCCTACAGGGATTTTAATGCAGAGGGAAGATATTGTTTTAGAGTGGATATTTATGCCTAATAAACCAAGTTAAAAAATTAAAAACTTATGTGGAAAAAGTCTCTGAATTAATTATAAAAGGTAAGCTGAGACTTAGTCAACTAGCAGGTATAGACCCAGCAGAAATTATAGTGCCTTTTACTACTGAGGAAATAAAAAAGTTATGGGAAGACAATGAACCATGGCAAAGAGCTTGTGCTAATTTTGGGGGAGAAATTAATAGCAACTATCCCAAAAGTGATAGACTTAACCTCATAAAGAGAACTTTTTGGATTCTTCCTAGAATTGTACGTGATGCTCCAATAACTGGAGCCCATACGTTTTATACTGATGCAAATAAATCAGGGAAAGCAGGTTACAAGTCAGATGAATTGAGTAAGGTGGAACAAAGCCCTTATAATTCTGTCCAGAAGGCAGAATTATATGCTATTCTTATGGTGCTAAGGGACTTTAAAGAACCTCTTAATATAGTTACGGATTAACAATATGCAGAAAGAGTTATCTTGCATATTGAAACCGCTGAATTTATACCATATGACACAGAGTTGACTTCATTGTTTATCCAGGTACAAGACGTAATCAGGAATAGGCTTTGTCCAATGTACATAACACACATCCGGTCCCATACGGGTCTGCCTGGTCCTCTAGCACAAGGTGATGATGAAATCGATCAATTATTGATTGGAAGTGTGTTGAAGGCCTCAGAATTTCATAAAAAGCATCATGTCAATAGTAAAGGCTTAAAGAAAGAATTTTCCACTACATGGCAACAAGCTAAGGACATTATAAAGAGATGTCCTACTTGTTCTTTCTATAATCAAACACCGTTGCCTGCAGGGAGTAACACTAAGGGTCCTCAAAGGACCTGGCAGATGGATGTGTTTCACTTTATGGAATTTGGTAAATTAAAATATGTACACCACACCATAGACACATATTCAGGTTTTCAATGGGCAACTGCCCTGAGCTCAGAAAAGGCTGATTCGGTAATCACACATTTATTGGAAGTTATGGCCATCATGGGTATACCTGCACAAATAAAGACAGACAATGGTCCAGCATATGTATCTAAGAAAATGAAACACTTTTTTGCTCATTATAATATAAAACACATTACAGGTATACCAAATAATCCTACAGGTCAGGCAGTTATAGAAAGATCAAATCGTACTATAAAGGATATGCTGAACAAACAGAAAGGGACAGAAAATATCCCCAGAAATAGATTGCATAATGCTTTATTAACCTTGAATTTTCTTAATGCTAATGAGAAAGGAACAACAGTGGCAGAAAGACATTGGATAATGGAAAAGTCTGCTGAACTCAATCAACTGGTTTATTTCAAAGATGTGCTGACCTCTCAATGGAAGCCAGGAGATGTGCTACATTGGGGAAGGGGCTTTGCTCTTGTTTCCATAGGAGAAGAAAAAATGTGGATACATCAAAATTAATAAATGTTCAATTTGAAAAGGAGAAACCTCTTGTAAAGGAGAAATGACAGCTCATCCACAATGATGATATTCATACAGATGGTAAGAAAAACATATAGAATGGGGCAGGGTTCTGTTCTTATCTCCATAGGAAAACATTCATCTTTGAAAAATTCAAGGGACCCTGGATGTTTGAATACTGACAGATGGAAAAATAACTTCCCAATAGGGACTATCAAGAAAACTGAATAGATTCCGTAAGTAGAATATACTAAATCATATTTCTAAATTTATAGAGCTGGTTTTGGACTTGGACTCTGGCTCAGTTCCTCTCTAATTCCAAGCCTGTTGTTAAGAGAAAAACCCAGAGTTTCTGGAGTTTCTATCTCATGTCAAGAGCCATGATATGGGACAGAAAGAAATATGAGTTTAGAAAACATCTTTGCTTTTCTTCATATCTCTCATACTTTTCATTAAATATATCTAGCATGTCTTTCATTGAATATATGTATGTCTGTATATATCTATATGATTAATGTTTAAGTTTTTCACAATGAACAATGAGTTTTTCCTGCAGTGATGTTTGAAGTTTCCAGGAAGAAGATGGGGCCCCATAACAACAACTCCACCTGGTTGATATGACATCATGATACTGATAGCGCTACTACAAGACTCGTTTTGGGTACCAGCTACACAAGACGGTTCGAACTTGGTTAGCTGAAATGGTGCACATCTTGTACAACATTCTGGCCAGACCTGCACAAAATACTCAGAGACTATTTGCAATTTTAAAAGATATTGATCTACACTATGTTGAGTCCAAGGTCCTCCCAACTCCCTCCAGGTCCAGGAAGGTGAGCAACCAAACTGACAAGGCTCACACAGAGCCCGTCCATGTCGTAGAGACCAAGCCCATCGCCATTGTCCTTGGCTCCTCGGTCTTCCAAATGAAAAAAAAAAAAAAAAGACATTGATCTTGGAATTTAACCATCATTTTACTTTCACAGGATCCCCCAGAAAGAACGTCGCCCCCATGACAGCTGGAAGTAATTCTAAAGGATGACATCCCCTCTCCCAGTAAAGTTTGTCCTTGGGTTTAGGGACATTATTTAAGGGTTGATTATAATTAGTATACGGTTGAGAGTTGGGGGGGTTAGGGGAGAAATTTTATAAGCTCAGGGATTAAAAAAAGAGGGATAATTGGATGATGGGATAATAGATTTGTAATTGTTAGTTACAGTTTTTAGACAAATATATTGGTATTGATTCTTATATATTGATACAATGTTAAATTATATTGACTATTGTATGCATGCATGTTTCTACCTCTGTTTAAAACATTTATTATGTATTGATATATATTGTATTGATATATATATATTGTATATATTTGCCATATTGCAGTGTACATTTCTACCTCCGATTAAGATACTTATATATTGTTTATGTATTGATATATATTTACCATATTGCATTTGTACATTGTTTATATTTGGAGGTCATTGTCCTCATTTGTTGCACAGTTGTTTATTGTCTTAGTCTTTAAGTTAGATAGGTATTGAGAATTACATAGATCAATAGTCATCTATGTTTGTCATTTATAATTAGACTAATCAGGTTTGTTAGATACATAGAGATTATACTTAGTATAGATAGATAATCTTTAACCTCTTCAAAGAGCTGTAGAAAATGGCCTTTAATTTAACTCAGAGTTACATGGTAGACAAATAATTTGGCAGTGAGACACAATTGCTCCTGGCAACACCGATCTATTCCCGAGAGAATGTTGAGCACCAAAGACACTCTACCTGGAGCCTTTCTTCTTGGCAGAACTGGCCTTTGGGTAAAGAAATACCCATACCTCAACCACTGACAGATACAGAGTATCCATAAATGGCTAAAACAGGACTGTCATATCCTGCCAAGACAGGGTGAGATAGTTTTGAAAAGTTTCTTGCCTTTGAAAATGGTATGTCAGTTACGTTAGGCCTTAGCTAAAGCTAGTTGCTTCAATGCTGCAAACATGAATTTGGGTGGTTGCCCAGGTAGCCAGTTGTCTCTGTGATTTGTTGCATGCTTTAGAAGTTGTTTGAATGCACTTCCTAATTACTCAGGTAACATTATTTTCCTTCTCAGATCTTCGATGGGGTTGAAGACTATATAAATGTAGTTACTTTCCTCTCATGACTTGGCCAAGTTATTTATTATACAAGACTTAAGCTAGTTGGAATAGGATATTTGTGCTTATTGTATATAATTTCATAGTAGGTTTAGAACTCTCTTACTTAAACAAAAGGGGGAGGTGTTGCGGGAGCTCCTTCTGCCAATAGCCGCTGAGATACCGGGGCATGGTCTCTCTTTTTAAAAATGCGGCCACTTCTCTCTGCTCGCTCTCTGGCTTCCGGCTCTGCTTCTGGCAATTAAGCTCCCTTCCTGATTGCACAGAGGGCTGTTGTCTGGGACGGTGATCTGTAAGTTTTTCCCCTTTAAATAAATAACCATTCTATTAATCATAATTCTAAACTGGTGTGGGATTGTTTGTGATTTACGCCTTCATTTCGGGGTCCTTGCCAGCAAGCAAGCTGCAACAGTGTTAAACAACACTCAAAAGCTCTGTAGTCAGGACTACCTGCTTGAAAGAGTCAGAGTTTGCCCTGGCAGGATGGCCCAGAATTTAAAAGTCGACATTTTAAAATGGTGCAGCTTTTTTCCTGCTACAGTTGAAAACCAAAAAGCATGTCTTCAGCTTTTCATCAACACCATTTAAGTTTTTCGTGGCAGGACCTCTTAAAAGAGCTGCAAGGTTTTGCAGCTAAAACCGAGTCAGGAAGCCTCTCTTAGATGAGAGTGCTTGCTTACTCTAGCAAGCAGAGTAGACCCAAGAAATTGCTACTACCAAGAAGCCATGCTTTACTCCATTTTTTTCTGCCCAGAATTACTTCCCAAGGCTTTATGTGGATGCAGTTGTCCACGTGGGCACCATTCTGTAACATGAGCGGGGGTTGCTTGTTGGGGTTTCCGTGCCATTCTGTCACATGAGCAGGGCCTGCTTATTGGAAATGGTGCAGGAGGGTCATCTGTCTATGTGTTACTTTCATTGGTTAATAAAGAAACTGCCTTGGCCTTTTGATAGGTCAGCCCTTAGGAAGGTGGAGTAGACAGAATAGAATTCTGGGAGGAAGAAAGCAGAGTCAGGTAAATGCCATGAAGCTCCAGCCCAAGATGGACATAGGTTAGAATCTTCCTGATAAGCAACCACCTCATGGTGCTACACAGATTATTAGAAATGGGTTAATCAAGACGTGAGAATTAGCCAATAAGAGGCTGGAACTAATGGGCCAGGTAGTGTTTAAATGAATACAATTTGTGTGTTGTTATTTTGGGTGTAAACCTAGCCACACGGGAGCTGGGAGGGACAAAAAGCAGGCCTGTTCACCTCATCACTACATCTCACTATGTTTTCTCCTATTTTATACCCACTGTTTTAGGGTTTTTATTCCTGTGAAGGGACACCATAGAAACTCTTAATAAGGAAAACAACTTGTTGGGTATGGCATAGAGTTTCAGAGATTCAGTCCATTATTATTATGGTGGGAACCATGGCAGCCAAGCAGACATGGTGCTGGAAAGGTGGTAGAGAATCCTACATCTGTATCAGCAGGCAGCAGGAAGAGAGAATGAGCTTCTGAACCTCAAAGTCCACCCCCAGTGGCACACTTCCTCCGACAAGGCCACACCTCCAAATAGTGCCACTCCCTGTGAGCTTATGGGGACCATCCTCATTCGAACCATCCCTCCCTGTTATTTCCCCTCTATCACAGATGGCCCTTCCCAGGTCCAGGCTGTGGGTCATGCTCAGTCTACTTCTTTCTCCCTCTGCTTTGGAGTCTTCCATATGCCTCTGACATTCAGAGGGACTAGGTTGGTTTTATGCTTGTTCCTTCCCAGTTCAGCTGGATATGGTGAGCTCCCATTAGCTCAGGTAAACTGTTCCAGTGGATGAACCCTTCATGGTCTTGACTTCTTTGATCATATTCTCATTCCTTCTACTTTGCTTTACAGAAGCTTCTCAGTTTCAGGAGGTTCCATTTATTTATTGTTAGCTCTTATTGTCTGTGCTACTGGGGTTATATTTAAAAAGTGGTCTCCTATGCCCATGCATTGAAGTATACTTCCCACTTTCTCTTCTATCAGGTTCGGTGTGATGGAATTTATATTGAGGTCTTTAATCCATTTGGACTTGAGTTTTGTGCATGGTGATTGATGTGGATCTATTTTCATTCTTCTACATGTGGAAATTCAGTTGTGCCAGTACCATTTGTTGAAGATGCTTTCTTTCTTCCATTGTATGATTTTAGTTTTTATCAAAAATCAGGTGTTCATAGGTGTGTGGATTAATATCCAGGTCTTCAATTTTATTCCATTGGTTAATTCTGTTTTTATGCCAATACCAAGCTATCATTACTGTAGCTCTGTAATAGAGCTTGATAGCAGGGATGGTAATGCCTCCAGAAGTTCCTTTATTGTATAGGATTGTTTTGACTATCCTGGATTTTTTTGTTTTTCCATATGAAGTTGATTATTGTTCTTTCAAGGTCCGTGAAGAATTGTGTTGGGATTTTGATGGGGATGGCATTGAATCTATAGATTGCTTTTGGTAGGATTGCCATTTTTACTGTGTTGATCCTTCCTATCCAAGAGCATGGGAGATCTTTCCATTTTCTGGTATCTTCGTCAGTTTCTCTTTTCAAAGACTTAAAGTTCTTCTTTCACTTCCTTGGTTAGTGTTACCCCAATGTCACAATTAAGATTTTTAATAAGGTTTCAGCTCTTTGTTTCATTGATTCTTTGTGTTGTTTTCTTTGTTTTTATTTTGCTGATTTCAGCCCTCAATTTGATTATTTCCTGTCTTCTACTCCTCCTGGTGAATCTGCTTCTTTTTGTTCTAGAGTTTTCAGGTGTACTTTTAAGTCACTAATGTGAACTTTCTCTGTTTTCTTTATGTGGGCACTTAGTGCTATGAACTTTCCTCTTAGCACTGCTTTCATAGTGTCCCATAGGTTTGGATATGTTGTGCCTTCATTTTTGTTGAATTAAAGGAAGACTTTAATTTCTTTTTTTTAATTTATTCCTTGACCCGGGTGGTTCAGTAGTTGACTGTTCAATTTCCATAAGTTTGTAAGCTTTCTAAGAATAGTATTGTTGGTACATTCTAACTTTAATCCCTGGTGATCTGATAAGACACAGGGGGTTACTCCAATTTTTTTTTTGTTTCTGTGGAGGTTTGCTTTGTTACCGAGTATGTGATCAATTTTAGAGAACGTTCTATGAAGTGCTGAGAATAAGGTATATTCTTTTTTGTTCTATAGATGTCTGTTAAGCCCATTTGATTCATTACATCTGTTAGTTCTCTTATTTCTCTGTTAAGTTTCTGTCTAGTTGACCTGTCCATTGATGAGAATGGAGTGTTGAAGTCTCCTATTAGTGTGTGAGGTTTGATGTGTGATTTAAATTTCAGTAATGTTTCTTTTACATATGTGGGTGCTCTTGTATTAGGAGAATAGATATTCAGGATTGAGACTTCATCTTGATGAATTGTTCCTGTTATGAGTATAAAGTGTCCTTTTCCATCTCTTCTGATTTATTTTAGTTTGAAATTACTTTTGTTGATATTATGATAGCTACACCTGCTTGTTTCTTAGATCCATTCGATTGGAAACCTTATCCCAACCCTTTACTCTGAGGTAGTGTCTGTCTTTGAGGTTGAGGTGTGTTTCTTATAAACAGAAGAATGCTGGATCTTGTTTCCATATCCATTTTCTTAGCCTGTGTCTTTTTATAGATGAATTGAGTCCATTGATATTAAGTAATATTAATGACAAGTGGTTGTTAACTCTTGTAGTAGTAATGTTTGTGTATTTCCTTTCTTTTGGTTATGCTGGTGGGGGTTATCAGATGTCTGTGATTTTGTGGGTGTAGTTAGCTTCCTTGGATTGGGATTTTCCTTCTTACACTTTCTATAAGGCTGGATTTGTGGATATGTATTATTTAAATCTGTTTTTGTCATGAAGTATCTTGTTTTCTCCATCGATGGTGAATGAAATTCTTGCTGGGTATAGTAGTCTGGGTTTCCATCCATGGTGTCTTAGTGTCTGCAGCACGTCTATCCAGGACCTTCTGGCTTTCATAAATTCCATTGAGAAGTCAGGTGTAATTCTGATAGGTTTACCTTTATATGTTACGTGTTCTTTTTCCTTTGCAGCTCTTAATATTCTTTCTTTATTCTGTATCTTTTGTGTTTTGATTATTATATGGTAAGGTGATTTTTTTGATCCAGTCTATTTGGTGTTCTATAAGTTTCTTGTACCTTTATAGGGATATCCTTCTTTAGGTTGGGAAGGTTTTCTTCTATAATTTTGTTGAATATATTTTTATGTTACTTTGAACTGGAGTTCTTCTCTTTTTTTCTACCCCTATTATTCTTGTTTTGTGTTTTCATTGTGTCTCAGATTTCCTGAATGTTTTTGTTAAGAATTTGTTGGATTTAATGTTTTCTTTGATCAATGAGTCTATTTCCTCTATAGTATCTACAGCACCTGAGATTCTTCCATCTCTTGTATTCTCTTGTATTCTCTTATACTTGTCTCTGTAGTTCCTGTTCATTTACCCAGATTTTCCATACCCAGAATTCCCTCATTTTGTGTTTTTATATTACCTCTATTTCAATCTTCAAGTTTTGAACTGTTTCATTCACCTGTTTGATGGTTTTTTTCTTGGTTTTCTTGGGTATCTTTGAGGGATTTATTAATTTCTTCCAATTTTTGTTTGTCTTCTCTTCCCTTTCTTTAAGGGAATTTTTCACTTCCTCTTTAAAGGTCTTCATCATTTTCATAAAGTTACATTTAAAGTCATTTTCTTCTACTTCTTATGGGTTAGGATGATCAAGTCTTCCTGTTGTGTGACCACTGGGTTCTGGTATTACCATGTTGCTTTTTAGGTTGTTGGAGGAATTCATGCATTGGTGTCTACCCATCTCTTCCTTCAAATGAAGCTGGAAGTGTCTTTTCATGTTGGTCCAATCCTTGCTGTAGCTGAGTATTTGGGAGTTTTTCTTGGTCTGCTCTGTACTGTCAATGTCTGTCTCAGAAAGGTTCTATACACCTGCTCTTTTGCTCTTCTCTCCTGGTTTGCTCTTTTGGTGCTCTCTCCTAATCCCCTGAGTGTTGTAGCAACTCTTGGTCCCTTCAGTATTATAGCAAGCTCTCAGCTCTTCGGTGGGGTGTGGTTAGTAGCTTTGGGGGTCTAGTGGATGTGTTTGAGTTTTGGGGGAGCCTAGCTGTAGGAAACTCCCTGCTGGCTGGCTAGAATAGCCTAGGGAGTTAGAGAAGGGCACCTGGGTTTTGTCCCACTGGGAGGTCCTTACAAGTGGGGCATCTGGCTGTGTCACTTCTTCACTCACCTGTTAGGTGCCCTCAGTATTGGAGCAAGCTGTGTTTCAGAATTCCACCAAGATTGCAGGTGAATAGGTGGGTTTGGGGGCAGGGTGTATCTAGTAGTTTGGATGGGGTTGGATATTGGGGGAGCCTAGCTGCAGGAAATTCCCTGCTGGTTTGCTAGAAAAACCAAAGGAATTGGGAAAGAGGCCCGGAGTTTTGTCCTGCTGGGGAGATCCTAGATAGTGGGGTGTCCCACCATGTGGCTGTTCACTCAGCTCTTATATCCTCTCAGTATTGGAGCAAGCTGTGTTTCAGAGTTCCACCAAGATTGCAGGAGCCTCTGTGTTACTTTCAACACAGCTTTGATGTTTTTGTTATTCAGTTCCAACATCAGTGTCACTTCTGCCTCTGACCTAGAAGTCACCCAAGTCTCTCTCAAGGAAATTGTGTCAGGTTTTAACTCCCTCGTGCCCTCTATGATGGTTCACAGGGAGCTGCACTGTGAGGAGGTGTGCCCTTGGAGTAGATATGGTATTGGAAGAAGCATATCACTGAGCATGTCACAAAGCATGTCAGTTTTGAGGTCTCAGATATTCAAATCAAGCTAGTACCTTACTCCCAACTACCTCTCCAGCACCATGTCTGCCTATATGCCACCATGTTTCTGCCATAACTGTTTAGTTGCAAGATCCACCTCGTCCCCACTACCCCCATTTGAATTCTGCCCCTCTCAGAAAGCCCACCAAGCTAGGGCTCATCCCCTGGAGCTATCAAAGACAGTGCCTATAGGTGTTCAAGCTGCCTTCTAGAGAGCAGCCACGTGATTTTTCCCATCTCTTCTCCCAGCCTCATCTCTGGGGGCCAGAAATGTCACCTGGGAACATTTTGCCCACTAAACCTGGTCTTTTTTTTTTTTAAAAAAAAAAAAACTTTTTTCTTTCTTTTATTGTGCTATACATTTTCCTCTATTCCCCTCCTTTTCTTCCCCTCTCCCCTAAACCTGATCTTTATTTTTTTAAATATTTATTTATTTTTGTTTTTTCAAGACAAGGCTTCTCTGTGTGGCTTTGGAGCCTGTCCTAGAACTAGCTCTGTAGACCAGGCTGGCCTCCAACCAACAGAGATCTGCCTGCCTCTGCCTCCAGATTGCTGGTATTAAAGGCATGGCTCGCTACTGCCTGGTGGTATTTTATTTTGAATTCTGCTTGATTTGGCATACTACATCAGCAGAGAGACTATCAGGGTATGGAAACCTTTCATCTTGCTGTGTTGTCCAGGAAGAGTTGAGTTTTCCTGTTTGCCCTCACCAAGTGAGAAACCACTCTTCTCCCTACCCTACCCCCAACTAGACTGGATTGGCTTTTGGCTCAGTAAGTTACCAGTTCCAAGTTACTGCCTCTAGAGGTCCATGACCTCTCCTGAGCCTACTTTTGGGGACCCTGACTGGATACAACCGTGCAAGGACAACCCTGATCCTTCCAGAGCCACGGTTGTCTTTGTTCTGTGGCACCTTTTTTTCTGTTTTTCTTTTTTCTTTTTCTTTTTTTGAAGTTTATTTATTATGTATATAGTGTTCTGTCTGTCTGTATGCTTGCAGACCAGAAGAAGACACCAGATTTCATTATAGATGGTTGTGAGCCACCATGTGGGTGCTGAAAATTGAACTGAGAATCTCTGGAAGAGCAGCCAGTGCTCTTAACCTCTGAACCCTCCTCTTCCCAGCCCCTCTTTGGGACCTTTTTGCACAGGAGACATTTTACACAAAGCACACTCCACACCCATCCTTGTCCCAAGCTCATAGCAGTGGATGTGCTGATTTCGACTTCAAGTCTGGAACAGGCATGTGGGTCTAAGCCTGATCCACAAATGCCCTTGGGGTGTCTTTTACAAAATCTACTCATTCTGGGGCTCTTTGACACTGTATGTCTGGAATGCCTCAACATGCTCTTGATAACCAGTCAAGACAGCCACTGGAGGAACTTTTGGATTTACCATCCTCTGTGATCTTGCAAAGTTCTGCCTTCAGGTGGACAAAAGGTCTGAACTCCCCTACATCCATGGTCTTTAGGTTCTGTGCTCCTGCCCCGCCTTCTGCAGCCAGCGTTGCTCTGCTGAGGCCTTGTTCCCAGGGTTGCAGCATCTCCAGACTCCTGTTTATCTGGGAACTGGGACGCTTTGCCCTGACTGTGTTACCAGAGACACCAGCCCCTTCCCCACTCCCCCAAACCTTGCCTCCCCTACCCCTTCTACACTGCCACATGCTCCACTTAGTGGCCAACCTTTTGCCTTTATCCCTCCCTTCTTCTTCTTCTCCCTCCAGGGCAATGGTCGAAGGTCAACTTCCTCCTCCTTACCCCCCCTCTTTCTCTCTCTTTCTCCCTTTATCCCTCCCCAATCCCATCGCCCCTCCTCCTTCCATATCCTCTCCCTATCCTTCAGTCTCACAACCTACACCCTGGTCCCCATCAGTATACTGGCCCATCACACCCCAATACAGTAACTTTTCATACCAAGTCTCAGTGGATTCCTGCCCTCCTCTGCCTCCTCAGAGAGGTGGCAAGAACCAAGGGAGTTGTTCGAGTTCGTGTTCGAGTTCATGTCCCCTTCTCCCTTCAGGACCGCTCATAAACAGAAAAGCAGTTGGTCTCCTTCTCTGCTAACCCTTCTGATTCTATCAAGGGGTTTTGTTATCTTTCCCAAGCCTATGACCTGACCTGGCATGACCTCTAGGTCATCCAGGCCTCCACTCTCACTCCTGAGGAAGGAGGTCAAGTTCAGGCACCATCTAGACAATATGCAGACCAAACCCACCTAGTGGACAATCTGGTGTCTGTGGGTGACATGACGGTGCCAGCTACAGAGCATACTGGCACTATCTACCAGGTCAGAACGGCCACCAGAGGAGGGACCTGAGAGTCGACTGCCTCCTTTGGGGAATGGAAATGATCTCAGACAAAATTATTAATTTTGATAAGCTTTAAGACATTGCATAGCAAGCTAATAAAAATCTGGCCATTTTTTCTAAATTGGTTACAAGAGACCATGGTTCAATATACTTGCTTGACCCAGACTCCCTAGCAGGATCCTAGTCCTGGCACCTATCTGTTTCTCAGTCAGCACCATATTCTAGAAAGAAAGTTTAAGAGACTAAGGATGGTCCCCAAACCACCATACAGGAATTGGTGAAAATGGCTTTTAAGGTTTTTAATGTCGGAGAGGAGGCAGCTGATTCTTTCTAATAGGCTCAGTTACAACAGAATGCTATGCTCCAAGCTCACTCATTGGCTGCTTCCCTGGAGCCATTAGCACTCCCACAAGAGGGAACAGAGCAAGTCCACAAGGCTCCATCCTATGGAACTCAGCCCAAGTCAACCCCACCAGGGTCCTGCTTCAAATGCTCCAACTGTGTCACTGGGCCCAGCTGGGTTAGTTTTGTAGGTGGCACATGACACCTACCGGCAGGTAGCTGTTATTGCACCTAATCTAGCTAATTTAAGCACAAGTAAGATTTACTATCCTAAATATAGATCATAAGTTGCTAATTTAAAAGGGCAATATGTCAGACAACCTAACCATCCTAGCCTCTTTACTTATACCATGTGTGAGGTTTTACAAGACTCATATGATGTCCCTTCTACATCACTATTTTTGATTCTGGGGATTAGTCTTGCCCTCAATATTTTTTTTTGTAAAAATATGGTTTGACAATAGGGCTAAGAATGAGGCATTTTTAGAAATGGTACAATCTTTTCAGACTGAAACCATACTTCTCAAGAAAGAGGTTGGAAATCTGAAGAAGGATATGACCACTTTAACAAAACTCAGTCATTTAGAAATGGTACATACTGGTACCAAACTTTTTTTTTTCCTCATGGTTTATTTTTTTTATATTTAAAAAATTTCCATCTCCTTCCCTCCTCCTCCCCCCTCCCTCCCCGGTACCAAACTTCTTGAAAAAGAAGTCAGAAATCTGAAGGAGCATACAAACAATTTAACTAACAAAACTTGGTCAACTGAGATACTTTTGGAAATGGTACAGACTAATAGTAATTTATTTAAAGGAATATTCAGCACTCTGGAGAAAGAAACAGCCGATTTGGCACATATAACCCAATCAATGACAGTGGGTGCTAAAACATTATTTGAAAGAATTTGCACTGTTGAATGTATTAATCAGACTCTGTCAAAGGAGTATGACAAACTGACTGATAGAATGTCTCTCCAGGATGGTAATATGTATGCTATGAAGATTTGTTCAAGGACGAGACATTATCTCTTCTGGACAGATTTCATACCTTGGAATCCTCAATGAAAGCATTAGAGCAGAACACTGGACAGGAGACCTAGATATTACAAAAGGCAGTGGTAAACATATTTGAAAATATTGAGGTAAGCCGGGCGGTGGTGGCGCACGCCTTTAATCCCAACACTCGGGAGGCAGAGGTAGGCGGATCTCTGTGAGTTCGAGGCCAGCCTGGTCTACAAGAGCTAGTTCCAGGACAGGCTCCAAAGCCACAGAGAAACCCTGTCTCGAAAAATCAAAAAAAAAAAAAAGAAAGAAAAAGAAAATATTGAGGTAATTATCAAATTTGATGATCAGGGAAAAAAGGTAAAAAGGCAAAATTTAAAATTTAACCTCATCTGTATGCAAAAATCCCTGGGATAGCTTCCCCAGAGTTCTGCCTGCCTTTCCAGTAATAACATCAAAAAAAAGTATCTGGCTTCAAGTACCCTAAAATTGTCAAGGAATATACATGGGAGCCCATATGTATGACTGATCTAAAAGAAATTAAACAAGCAATTGTAGCTTATGGACTACATTCATACTTTGTTAGGGAAATGGGGAAAACGTGGGTTTCCAGTAACAAAGCAATGCCTCAAGATTGGGCTCAGTTAATCTCAGCAGTCCTAGAAAGTGGACGGCAATTACTTTGGAGGTGCTTTTTTAAAGAGGAGGCAAGAATTTTAGAGCAAGAAGAAAAAGCAATGGACTTGAGATTTTCCTGGATCAAATTCTAGATGAAAGACTTTACTCTTATCCTCAGGATCAAGCTCTTTATGATGACCATACCCTGTCCCTGTGTACCACAGCAGCTTTAAAGGCTTGGGACAGGATCTGGGAACTAGGAAAGAGACTTGAATCATATCTTAGGGTTAAACAGGGTCAGAGAGAACCTTTTAGGGACCTTTTGCAAAGACTAACTAGAGCTGTACAAATAGGGGTAACTGACCCAGAAGCTAGATATATAATAATTGAATCTTTGGCTTATGAGAATGCCAACATTGAGTGCAAACGAATTCTTGGGCCTTTAAACATCAGATTAGTACCCATGGATGAATGGGTCTTGCATATAATTAATGTAGAGACACTTGACTATGATACTGAAGTGTGGGTAGAAGCAATTTCCAATGGTAAAAGATGATATCAAAATACCAAATGTTTTAATTGTGGTAGAATGGGACATATGAGAAGGTATTGTAAACAATGGATTCCTAGGAATAATACCTCCTCTGGGAATGGCAGAAATAGGAGGACACAGCCTTCAGGTGTATGTGGGAAGAGTGGCAAAGGCCGACATTGGACCAATGAATGTAGGCCAATGGAAGATAGACAAGGCAAACTGATAACATCGGGAAATGCCGTGGGGGCCTCTCACAGGCCTCCATGACAAATGTGGTCCAGTCATTCCCAGTTACTGTGGAGAACATGTCTCACCAGGAAAATTAAAAAAAAAATCAATGCCTGCTGTAAAAAGCAATACTGGTCTGAATGATGGGTTAAATATGGAGAATGAGTCAAAAACTCAAGTAGGACAGAGGAAACATATATTTTGGCAGACTTGTATAAATGATCAAAGACCAAAGCTTAAAGTTTGTATAAATGGCATTTTTATTGAAGGCTTATTAGACACGGGTGCAGATGTAAGTATCATTACTCCAGAATCTTGGCATCTGAATTGGCCTCTTCAGGAGGTAGATGTTCAATCCCTGGGAATTGGTACCCTATCTCGGGTAAAACAAAGCATGAGATGGATTGAATGCATAGGGACAGAAGGGCAAATAGGAAGACTAAGGCCATATATGGCCAATATTGCAGTGAATTTGTGGTGTCGTGACCTATTGCAGCAATACCAGATTAACATTCCTGCAGCACCCAAAATTCATGTTTCTGAGTAAAATGTAGAAGATATTATAGATGACAGACATCAGTTATTCGGGCTTTACAAGCACACAAAGCAATTAATAAACATTCAGAGGTACCAACAGCACTATCTTTAAAATGGCTAACTGAGAAACCAACATGGGTTAAGTAGTGGCCTCTAGCTGAGGAAAAGTTGGAGGCTTTAGAACAGATGGTACAAGAGCAACTAGATGCTCAATATATAGAAGAATCTACCAGCCCTTGCAATTCTCCTGTATTTGTTGTTAAAAAGAAATCTGGAAAATGGAGAATGGTGACAAATTTTAGAGCTATCAACAAGGTTATTCAACCTATGGGCCCTCTACAATCCTTTGCCTTGTCTGTTATCAAAGGAATGGCCTTTCATATTTATTGATTTAAAGGATTGTTTCTTCACTATACCTTTATAAGAAAAGGATAGGGAAAAGTTTGCCTTCACATTGTGCCAATATTTGTAAGTAAGCCATTGGAAATAATTCGTAAGCAATTTCCCAAGTCATTACATGGATGACATTTTGTTATCTGATTCAAATAAAGATACTTTAGAAAGGATGTTTGAAGAAGTAAAGAAAGTCTTGCCTAAATGGGGATTACAAATTGCTCCTGAAAAGATTCAAAGAAGAGATTCTGTTAATTACCTAGGTTAAAGAATAGGGTTAGAGAAAATTAGAACACAAAAGGCACAAATTAGGAGAGACCGGTTACAGACTCTTAATGACTTCCAAAGATTGTTAGGAGACATTTCCAGTCTACGACCAGCTGTTGGGATAACACCTGATCTAATAGTTCACTTAAACAAAACCTTAGATGGTGATAAAGATTTGAATAGTCCCAGAAAATTGACAGCTGAAGCAGAAAAGGAACTGACAATGATTGAGGAAAAATTATAGGAGGCACATGTGGATAGGGTGAACCCAAATCTTAGCTGCATCCTAGTCATATTGCCTTCCAGAATTTCTCCTACAGGGATTTTAATGCAGAGGGAAGATATTGTTTTAGAGTGGATATTTATACCTAATAAACCAAGTAAAACATTAAAAACTTATGTGGAAAAAGTCTCTGAATTGATTATAAAAGGTACATTCGTCAACTAGCAGGTATAGACCCAGCAGAAATTATAGTGCCTTTTACTACTGAAGAAATAAAAAAGTTATGGGAAGACAATGAACCATGGCAAAGAGCTTGTGCTAATTTTGGGGGAGAAATTAATAGCAACTATCCCAAAAGTGATAGACTTAACCTCATAAAGAGAACTTTTTGGATTCTTCCTAGAATTGTACGTGATGCTCCAATAACTGGAGCCCATACGTTTTATACTGATGCAAATAAATCAGGGAAAGCAGGTTACAAGTCAGATGAATTGAGTAAGGTGGAACAAAGCCCTTATAATTCTGTCCAGAAGGCAGAATTATATGCTATTCTTATGGTGCTAAGGGACTTTAAAGAACCTCTTAATATAGTTACGGATTAACAATATGCAGAAAGAGTTATCTTGCATATTGAAACCGCTGAATTTATACCATATGACACAGAGTTGACTTCATTGTTTATCCAGGTACAAGACGTAATCAGGAATAGGCTTTGTCCAATGTACATAACACACATCCGGTCCCATACGGGTCTGCCTGGTCCTCTAGCACAAGGTGATGATGAAATCGATCAATTATTGATTGGAAGCGTGTTACAGGCCTCAAAATTTCATAAAAAGCATCATGTCAATAGTAAAGGCTTAAAGAAAGAATTTTCCACTACATGGCAACAAGCTAAGGACATTATAAAGAGATGTCCTACTTGTTCTTTCTATAATCAAACACCGTTGCCTGCAGGGAGTAACACTAAGGGTCCTCAAAGGACCTGGCAGATGGATGTGTTTCACTTTATGGAATTTGGTAAATTAAGGTATGTATGCCACACCATAGACACATATTCAGGTTTTCAATGGGCAACTGCCCTGAGCTCAGAAAAGGCTGATTCGGTAATCACACATTTATTGGAAGTTATGGCCATCATGGGTATACCTGCACAAATAAAGACAGACAATGGTCCAGCATATGTATCTAAGAAAATGAAACACTTTTTTGCTTAGTATAATATAAAACACATTACAGGTATACCAAATAATCCTTCAGGTCAGGCAGTTATAGAAAGATCAAATCATAATATAAAGGATATGCTGAACAAACAGAAAGGGACAGAAAATATCCCCAGAAATAGATTGCAAAATGCTTTATTAACCTTGAATTTTCTTAATGCTAATGAGAAAGGAACAACAGTGGCAGAAAGACATTGGATAATGGAAAAGTCTGCTGAACTCAATCAACTGGTTTATTTCAAAGATGTGCTGACCTCTCAATGGAAGCCAGGAGATGTGATACATTGGGTAAGGGGTTTTGCTCTTGTTTCCACAGGAGAAGAAAAATTGTGGATACCATCAAAATTAATAAAGGTTCAATTTGAAAAGGAGAAACCTCTTGTAAAGGAGAAATGACACCTCATCCACAATGAGGATAATCATACAGGTGGTAAGAAAAACATATAGAATGGGGCAGGGTTCTGTTCTTATCTCTGTAGGAAAACACTCATCTTTGAAAAATTCAAGGGACCCTGGATGTTTGAATAGTGACAGATGGAAAAATATCTACCCAATAGGGACTATCAAGAAAACTGAACAGGTTCTATAAGTATAAAACTCTAAGATATACTTTATTATATTTCTAAATTTATAGAGCTGGTTTTGGACTTGGACTCTGGCTCAGTTCCTCTCTAATTCCAAGCCTGTTGTTAAGAGAAAACCCAGAGTTTCTGGAGTTTCTGTCTCATGTCAAGAGCCATGATATGGGACAGAAAGAAATATGAGTTTAGAAAACATCTTTGCTTTTCTTCATATCTCTCATACTTTTCATTAAATATATTTATCATGTCTTTCATTGAATATATGTATGTCTGTATATGTCTATATGATTAATGTTTAAGTTTTTCACAATGAACAATGAGTTTTTCCTGCAATGACATTTGAAGTTTCCAGGAAGAAGATGGGGCCCCATAACAACTACTCCAACTGATTGATATGACATCATGATACTGATAGCGCTACTAGAAGACCTGTTTTGGGTACCAGCTGCACAAGACAGTTCGAACTTGGTTAGCTGAAATGATGCATATCTTGTACAACATTCTGGCCAGACCTGCACAAAATACTCAGAGACTATTTGCAATTTTAAAAGACATTGATCTTCAAATTTAACCATCATTTTACTTTCACAGGATCTCCCAGATAGAACGTTGCCCCCATGACAGCTGGAAGTAATTCTAAAGGATGACGTCCGCTCTCCCAGTAAAGTTTGTCCTTGGGTTTAGGGACATCATTTAGGGGTTGATTGTAATTAGCATACAGTTGAGGGTTGGGGAAGGAATTTTATAAGCTCATGGATCCTTTTGGGAAAAAAGAGGGATAATTCGATGATGGAATAATAGATTAGTACTTATGAGTTATTGTTTTTAGAAAATTATATTGGTATTGATTCTTGTATATTGATACAAAGTTAAATTATATTGACTGCTGTATGCATGCATGCTTCTACCTCTGTTTAAAGCATTTTTTATGTATATATATATATATATTGTATTGATATATGTATATTTACCATATTGCAGTGTACATTTCTACCTCTGAGTAAGATACTTATATATTGTTTATGTATTGATATATATATATATACCATATTGCAATGTATACTTGTACATTGTTTATATTTGGTGGTCATTGTCCTCATTTACTGCACAGTTGTTTATTGCTTAATCTTTAAGTTAGATAGGTATTGAGAATTATATAGATCAATAGTCATCTATGTTTGTCGTTGATAATTAGACTAATCAGATTCTTTAGATACATAGAGATTATATTGATGGAGGAGTGTCTATGTGTTACTTTCATTTTTAATAAATATACTGCCTTGGCCCTTTAAGAGACAGAAAATTAGGTAGGCGGAGTAGACAGAACAGAATTGTGGGAAAAGGGGTAGCAGGCAGTGGGGAGACGCTTCAGGCAGTAGCCATAGTGAGTCGCCATGCTTCTCCTCTCCGAGATGGACGCAGGTTAAGATCTCTCCTGGTAAGCCACACCTCGTGGTGCTACACGGATTACTAAATATGGGTTAAAGGAAGATGTGAGAATTAATCAATAAGAGGCTACAGATAATGGGCCAGGCCGTGTTTAGAAGAATACTGTTTCTGTGTAATTATTTGGGGTAAAGTTAGCTGGGTAGCGGGACACAGCCCTGCCGCTCCATTCTACATTATATTCAGTATAGATAGATAATCTTCAACCTCTTCAAAGAGCTGTAGAAAATGGCCTTTAATCTAACCAGAGTTCTGTGGTAGTGAGGCACAGTCGCTCCTGGCAACACCAATCTATTCCCGAGAGAATGTTGAGCACCAAAGACACTCTACCTGGAGCCTTTCTTCTTGGCAGAACTGGCCTTTGGGTAAAGAAATGCCCATACCTCAACCACTGACAGATACAGAGTATCCATAAATGGCTAAAACAGGACTGTCATATCCTGCCAAGACAGGGTGAGATAGTTTTGAAAAGTTTCTTGCCTTTGAAAATGGTATGTCAGTTACGTTAGGCCTTAGCTAAAGCTAGTTGCTTCAATGCTGCAAACATGAATTTGGGTGGTTGCCCAGGTAGCCAGTTGTCTCTGTGATTTGTTGCATGTTTTGGAAGTTGTTTGATTGCACTTCCTAATTACTCAGATAACATTTTTTCCCTTCTCAGATCTTCGATGGGGTTGAAGACTATATAAATGTAGTTACTTTCCTCTCATGACTTGGCCAAGTTATTCATTATACAAGACTTAAGCTAGTTAGAATAGGATATTTGTACTTATTGTATATAAATTCATAGTAGGTTTAGAACTCTCTTACTTAAACAAAAGGGGGAGGTGTTGTGGGAGCTCTTTCTGCTCCTTCAGCCAATAGCTGCTGAGATACCAGCCCATCGGGGCATGGTTTCTCTCTCTTTAAAAAAGCAGCGACTCCCCTCCCCTCTCTCTCTTGCTTCCAGCTCCGCTTCTGGCTACTAGGCTCCTTTCCTGATCATGCAGAGGGCTGTTGTCTGGGATGGTGATCTGTAAGTTTTTTTCTCCTTAAATAAATAACCATTCTATTAATCATAATTCCAAACTGGTGTGGGATTGTTTGTGACTTACACCTTCATGAGCCACCATGTTGTTGCCAGGAATTGAACTCAGGACCTTTGGAAGAGCAGGCAGTGCTCCACTGAGCCATCTCTCCAGCCCTTCATAAGTGGTTTTTAAACATAAAGCAAAGAAAACCAGCCTACAAATCACAATCCCAGAGAACCTAGACAACAATGAGAACCCTAAGAGAGATATACATGGATCTAATCTACATGGGAAATAGAAAAAACAAGATCTCCTGAATAAATTGGGAGCATGGTGACCATGGGAGAGGGTTGGGGGGAGGGGAGCAGAAAAAAATGTAGAGCTCAATAAAAATCAATTAAAAATATTCCTTTTAATCTTCTTACATTTACTAGCATTGGTAAGATGTATAATTGGGTAAAATACATGTCCAAATTTAACTTATACATCTAATTTAAATATAACTAACAGGTAATGGTACCCAGTTCTCAAGTGCCTGTACAGATCTGAGAGTATGGCATTTAGCAAAAGAGCTTCTAACACAGAGACATGCCAACTCCTGCAGCATCCTATAGCTCCTCCAAGAAGATACATAGTTACAAACAACCTTCCACCTGGAGGCTTGCCTTTGGATATGGCAAAGTCACCCACACAGCAAAAAGAGCCTTCCACATCATCAACTTCCTGAATACTACATAGGGAGGGGGGAATCGATCATCTCATCCTGTAAGACAGATTGAGTAAATCTCCCCCTACCATAGGAAAATCTTTGTGCCTCCTAGACTCAGAAGCTACTGCTTTTAAGGAGAGAGACTTGGGATTCCCTGCATATCTAAAAAAAAAATCTGTTTCGCTTCTGCTCATTTACTGATCCCTCTTGGATTTGTCTGATGGCATTTGATGACTTAGGGTTCTGGTAGCTCATTACTTCATTTGTTAAGCTTCCTGATAAACATAAAGGCAGGTGTGCCTCTTTCACAGGCTTCATAGTCCAAAAATTTCCCAATTCCCTTTAATTGTCTGCTAAAATGTTCCTGTTCCAGTTGTCTTACAGATACCTACAGGTTCCTGGGGAAAGTTCTGATGCTGTAACAAAACTCAGGTCTGGTAAAACTAACAGTCTCCAGAGCATATTTTAACCCCATCTCATTTCCAAGCATATTTTACAGGTCACTCTTGCTGTCTGGGCCAAGACGAACTTACAAAGTGCTCTCCTGACAACGTCAGCACCTGCACCAGCTCTTGGGACTTCACCATTAGTATCAACATTCTTGGCTCAAAAGGACACCTACCAACTAAAATCTGGTTATAAAGGGCACATCTGCTCTCATCTCACTTATTCACCCGAGCCTCTTGTGTACAACCAGGACACTTCTGTCTCATTCTTTCTGGCAGTTAATGAACCTTCCCATGGCAAGCCCCATTCATAGAGCCAGTAATAACGATATATTTTTTTCTCCTAGCCACCTGCCTTCTCATCTCCCCCAAGGAACAGATCATTTGCCTGAGGTCTCCAGGATGGCAGTAAACTGGATGCCCCTCCAGCCACACCTCTTGCTGAGCATGAGCCCACCAACTCCCAACTTTCCCCTCTACCACATCACCCCAAGCCTGCAGGAAGTAGCTGTTGGGCCCCAACACAGATAACTATTTTCCCTAACTGGTACAGAGGCACAAGGAATAACTATACACAGCTTATACATTCATCACGAAAGGGTATCTCAGGGTTCTTCTCTCCTAATGATCTCCCCACGTTTAGTATCCAAACAGCTTTTATACCAACACACAAACTGAGTGGGAAAATACACCAGACCTGTCTCCTAGGTAACCAGGTGAATGGCGTTTTGTCATGTCCACATCTACCTGTCTGCTGTGTATGCTAGCTGTCATGTAGGCTTGAATCAGCATCTCTTTAAGGCATCCTCCAAATTACAAAGAAAGGAGCAACAACATCCTGACCCTTTGTTAGGCAGTGACAGCCTGTCTGCAGGGCTACGTGATCACCTCAGGTGGGGCCTATGGCTCCAGAGCCTGGCTGCCACGCCATAAAGAAATATGGGCCTACAAGTAGCCAGACTTGAGCCAGTGCCCCTTTATCAGAAAACTCAGTAATGTTTTGTTGGAAGTTTTACCCCAGTCCCCTGGCATCCGTATATACAAGGAGTCTGGAATGTTTAGCTGGAGGTCCCTCCCCAGGGAGTTGCCTCAGTCCAAACTCCACCGCTGAAAAAGACTGCCAAAAGGTGACCCCCTCCCCAGGGAGGGTCAGGACTACTCCCACAGGCTATTTATTTTATTTTTTTATTTTATTTTGTTTATTTTTTTGGTTTTTCGAGACAGGGTTTCCCTGTATTTTCTAGAGCCTGTCCTGGAACTAGCTCTTATAGACCAGGCTGGCCTCGAACTCAGAGATCTGCCTGCCTCTGCCTCCGGAGTGCTGGGATTAAAGGCGTGTGTCACCACCGCCTGGCTCCCACAGGCTATTTAAACTGTCCCCCAGAGAACAAACACATGGTCTCCCCTTTTCCCTCTC
This sequence comes from Arvicola amphibius, assembly GCF_903992535.2. NCBI lineage: Eukaryota > Metazoa > Chordata > Mammalia > Rodentia > Cricetidae > Arvicola > Arvicola amphibius. The sequence goes on along the minus strand of NC_052058.2, from coordinate 121,738,376 downwards.
CATGTATTCCCAGGGAGCTGCCTGGGAGCTCTGGCATCCATTAAACCTGGGTTTCTTCTAATTTGGTTTGTTTGGTCTAATTTGAATTATTGCATTGGCGGAGAGGCTTACTGAGCCAAAAAAAAAAAAAAAACTTAACAATACCCTGATTTTCATAGCACTGGAGGCAGAAGTGTCTTAGCCAGACCCATAAGGTGAATTTTTCTTTCCTGTGAAAGAGGGACATGGAAAAGACTGACCTTATTTTATCTATGAAAAAGTGGCACAGGGGCTGGAGAGATGGCTCAGTGGTTAAGAGCACTGTCTGCTCTTCCGGAGGTCCTGAGTTCAATTCCCAGCAACCACATGGTGGCTCACAACCATCTGTAATGGGGTCTGGTGCCCTCTTCTGGCCTGCAGACATATACACAGACAGAATATTGTATACATAATAAATAAATATTTTTAAAAAAAAGAAAAAAGAAAAAGTGGCACAATCAGTTCTCCAATGTCCTGCTCTTTGCTCTCAGTCTGGACTTTGTCCTGGCAGCAGGTGTTGTACTGGGGCATCTCGCCCAGTGGTCAGCGTCATCATAATCCAGGTGGAGACATCGTGGTGTCCCATAATCTTCTTTGGAGTCTGTGGGTCACTGCTAGGATCTCAGAGTTTCTGTCTAATATAAAAAGCTTTTTAATCATTATTTTTTTTCTTTTTTCTTTTTTTGGTTTTTCGAGACAGGGTTTCTCTGCAGCTTTTTCAGAGCCTGTCCTGGAACTAGCTCTTGTAGACCAGGCTGGCCTCGAACTCACAGAGATCTGCCTGCCTCTGCCTCCAGAGTGCTGGGATTAAAGGCGTGCGCCACCACCGCCTGGCTAATCATTATTTTAAATGCCATATCCTGCAGATCTCTGAAGTATGAGGCCTGCCAAGGTATGTCTGATTAGACAAACTTTGTTTCTAGTTACTTGCTTTAAGTTTGACTTTGAAAACATAGACAGGGAAGTAAATAAGGCTTATTACTGTAATTAATTTTATCAGTACTTTAAGGATGACTGACTAACTTATATTTCCTAACAGTCTATAATAAGTTAGCAGCTTTCATAAGACTAGAACTTTACATTCTGCAATGATTTTGAGTTGAAGCTAATAAAGAAACTGAATTAGTCATTCCAAGGTGAAAAAAGACACTTAAAAGAAATCCTACACTAGCTCAGAATTGATAATAGAGGGTTATTTATTTAGGCAGTAAACTCACATATCATAATCCTCTCCTGGAATGGGGAATGGCAACCGAATGCTGCAGTCGGAAAAGAGACCTGACGCACACTTTACATTGGCATATATACACCCAAGTGGGCTGGTATCTTAAAGGGTATTGGTTGAAGGTGTGAAATGTGCTCCCATGGCACCTCCCCCTTTTGTTTAAATAAGAGAGTTCCAAATCAATACATAACTATATACACTAGGAACAGATATCAAGTATAATTAGAATTACAACCAGCATAAACATTAGGCAAGGAACGCATGCTAAATGTTTTAATAAACATTCTAACCTAAGGAGCCTAAGTATTGTATAGGAAATGGCTTGACTAGATCATAAGAGTACAGTAACTATGGCTATCTAATCTTCAACCCCATCAAAGGCCTGAGAAGGGAGATAATATTACTTGAGCAGGCAGGAAGTACAATCAAGTACAATACAAGCAAGCAATATATGACAAAGACAATTAGCTACCTAAGCAATCACCCAAAGTCTAGTTTTGCAACGTTGAAGCAACCAACTTTGGCTAAGGCCTAGTGTAACTGACAGACCATTTTCAGAAGCAGGAAATTTTTCAGAACCATCTTAACCTGTCTTGGAAAGATTTGACAGTCTTTTTCCTTGTGTCCTGCTTATCCATTTCCAGATACCATGTTCTTTGTCAGTGGTTGAGGTATGGGCAGTTCCTCACCCAAAGGCCACTTTGCCATGAAGAAAACAAACTCTGAGTGGAGCGTTTTTGGTGCTCAACATTCTCAGTAGATTGGTGCTGTCAGGAGCAATCGTGTCTCATGTCAACAAATGCCATGTTCTACTGCAGTGAGGAGCTGCGGGCAGGCCTGCTTTTTGTCCCGCCCGGCTCCCACACAGCTAGCTTTACACCCGAAATAACAACACACAAACTGTATTCATTTAAACACTGCCTGGCCCATTAGTTTCAGCCTCTTACTCACATCTTAATTAACCCATATCTAATAATCTGTGTAACACCATGAGTGGTGTCTTACCAGGAAAGATTCAGCATGTTTGACCTGGCAGCTGGCTCCATCACGTCTGACCCAGAGAGGAGAGGCATGGCGATTAACTAACTTCCCTTTTTCCCAGCATTCTGTTCTGTCTACTCCACCCACCTAAGGGCTGGCCTATCAAATGGGCCAAGGCAGTTTCTTTACTAACCAATGAGAGTCCTCCATCATTCTACCAACCCTTCAAGTGGTTGAAGATTACCTATGTAAACAAAATACAATTTTTATGTATCTAAAGAACCTAATCAATCTGACTATACATACAACAAACCTGAACAACTATTGACCTATAATATTTAATACTTGTTGTCAGGGACCATCGTCCTTACAGGGATAGCAGAGGTCATTGCCCTAAGGATGTTTACGGAGAACCCACCCCTCATCCCAACTATCTTGAGAGCTATCTGTTAATGGAACCCACCCCTTACTCCAATGTTAATGGATCACATGCTTCTGCTTACCCCAGGTGCTAGCTGATGACCTTCAGTTAACCCAGCAGAGTTCCTGCCTACCTACCTCCACCCCATTCAAGGGGTATATAAGCTGTAACTTTCACCCCAATAAACGGAGACCTTGACAATAGAATCTTGCTTGGTCTCCTTCCTCTTCTTCAGCCCATGTCTTGCAGGTTAGCGCCCCTTCAGAGAACCCTGAATAGCTGACCCGCCAAGCAGGGGTTACAACTTGTATAACTTAAAGACTAAAACTTCATATCAGAATACCAATTAATCTGTAAACAAATGTGTAACAAATGAGGACAATGACCGCAAAATGTAAACAATGTGTAAGTATCTTGATCAGAGGTAGGAGTAAAATATAATGCAATATCAAAATATATCCTAAAAGTTGTATCAATATACAAAATGTACTAAACAGAGGTAGAAGCATGCATATATACAGTATGACAGAATAACTTTGCATAGGTGTACAAATATTGTAAACAGAAATAACAAATATAATTTGAACTTGTATCAATATACAAAAAACTATACCAGTGTAAATTATCCATAAATAATAGCTCACAAGTGTTCACTCTATTACTTACTATTATTATCCACCCCCTTTTAAAAAAGAACAAACATAGTTTCCACCCCAGCTCTCTACCTAATACAAGAAATAATCAACAACCCCTAAACGGTGTTCCCAACCCTGAGGACAAACTATTTTGGGAGAGGGGTGTTGTCCTCTAGAATTGCTTTCCACTGTCATGGGAGCAATGTTTTTCTAATGGGATCCTGCAAAAATAAAGTGATGGTTAAGTTTCAAAATTACTGTCTTGTATTGATGCAATTTTCAAGCAGTCAATAGGGTTTTTCCCCCCAAAGTTCTTGTTTGGAGTTCTGGCCAGAACGTCATGAGAAGGTGCACCATTTCAGCAGTTGGTACCTAAAGAAGCAATCTTATAGAAGCACTGTCTACATCATGATGTCTTTGCAACAAGGTGGAGTTGTTGCTGTGGGGCCCCACCTTCCTGAAAACTTCAAAGATTACTGCAGGAAAAGAATCTATAGGAAAATCTATTGTTCACCATGGAAAACTTAAACATCATTCATATAAATATACATTCAATGAAGAATACAATATAGACTTGGAGAAAGTGAAATTTTTCCTAAAGTCTTCCTTCTGTCCCATACCAGATGGCTCCTGATATGAGACAGAAGCTCTGAATGTTGCTTTTAACAACAAGCTTGGATTTAGAGAAGTACAGAGCCATTGTCCAACTCCAAAACCAGCTCTATATATTCACACACACACACACACACACACACATTCCTTTTTCTTGATGATCTTTACTGGACAGTTATTTTTCCTTCTGTCAGCATCCAAACATCCAGGGTCTCATGTATTTTCCTGTTAAGACAACAGCAGAACCCTACCCCAACCCTTATAAGGTTTTCTTAACACCTGTATGGTGGATGAGCTGTCGTTCTTCTTTTTCAAGAGGTTTCTCCTTTTCAAATCAAATCTTTATTAATTTTGATGGTATCCATAGTTTTATTTTTTCTCCTGTGGAAACAAAAGTGAAACCCCCTTCCCAATGTAGGACATCTCCTCGTTTCTTGTGAGATCAACACATCCTTGAAATATACTGGTTGAGCCGGGTGGCGGTGGCGCACGCCTTTAATCCCAGCACTCGGAAGGCAGAGGCAGGTGGATCTCTGTGAGTTCGAGGCCAGCCTGGTCTACAAGAGCTAGTTCCAGGACAGTCTCCAAAGCTACAGAGAAACCCTGTCTCGAAAAACAAAAAAAAAAAAAAAAAAGAAATATACTGGTTGATTCAATTCAGAAGTTTTTTCTATTATTCAATGACTCTCTGCTGCCATTGTTCCTTTCTCATTAATGTTAAGAAAATTCAAGGTTAATAAAAGCTTTATGCAATCTATTTCTGGGGGTATTTTCTATCCTTTCTGTTTGTTCAGCATATTCTTTTTTTTTACTTTTATCTGCATTTATTTCATGTTGAATTTATTCCCATGCCAGAAGTTTTTGTTTCTTCAGTTTTTTCTGGGATATCTTTTTCTTTTGTGCAACCTCCTCTTCTGGCTTTGGAACAATCTGTTCCTTTTTAGTGAGGATCATCTCAATGTGGCAAGGGGAGCTCATGTAAGGGTTAATTTGGCCATGAGCCCTGGATGTGCTCATTGACTAGAGAGTCTACATCTAAACCCTTCAGTTCAGCATTGCTCTCTGCATTTTTAAGCATGTGCAGCAAAAATTCCACACTCTTTTTTGGCCACCGACCCTGTGTCCAGCCCTACTGTTTGGCCTGGGCGCACCTACCGACTCCACCATTGGACCGTTGGAATGGCACACACTGCTTCTTCAAAGTGACATCTTTCAGATACTTAGTGGCATTTCAGATATGCATACCCTTGATGGCCTGGGCCATTTCACGGGTGTTCTTAAAATGAACCTGAAGGTTTGATCCTCTCGATTTGCATGATTTTGTAGGGTTTTCTGTGTCAAGAGAATAGTGAACCATCTTCACAGGTCACCTCTGGCTGCTTACAGGAAGAGCCAGCATATTCTTTATAGTATAATTTGACCTTTCTGTAACTGCCTGACTTGTAGAATCATTTGGTATACCTGTAATGTGTTTTATATTGTAATAGGCAAAAAAAAAATTCATTACCTTAGACACATATGCTGGACCATTGTCTGTCTTTATTTGTGCAGGAGTGCCCATTATGGTCATAACTTCTAATAAATGTGTGATTACTGAATCAACCTTTTCTGAGTTTAAAACCCATTGAAAACCTGAGTATGTGTCTACAGTATGGTTCACATATTTTAATTTACCAAATTAATGTTTTAGCACCCACTGTCATTGACTTGGTTTTATGTGCCAAATTGGCTGTATCCTTCTCCAAAGAGCTGAATTTTCCTTTTCATAAATCACTGTCAGTCTGTACCATTTCTAAAAGTACCTCCGTTGACTGAGTTTTGTTAAATTGTTTCTATCCTTCAGAGTTTCAACCTCTTTTTTGAAAAGCGTGGTATTAGTCTGTAAAGACTGTACCATTTCTAAAAGCACATCATTCTTAGCCCTATTATCAAATCATATTTTTAAGAAAACAATTTTGAAGACAAGAATAATTTCCACAATCAAAAATAGTGATGTAGGAGGTAAATCATATAAGTCCTATAAAACTTCATACATGGTGTAAGAAGATATTGAAACCCTGGATGGTTAGGTCATTCAACATATTGCCCTTTTAAATTATAAATTCATAATATATATTTCAAATTATAAATCTTACCTATGGTTGATTTTGAGCTAGAGTAGATGCAATAATTGTTACCTGTCAGTAGGTGTTACGGGCCACCTACAAACAAACACAGCTGGGCCTAGTGGCACACTTGGAGTCATATGGCTGGTCTGAATCTGATTTTAGAGTGAAATTCTCAAAGATATGCTCAGATTAAATATTTTATGGAATATAAATCACAGATTGTATGCTCTGCAAATGTCTCTAGAGCAGTGGAATAGCAAATGCAAATTGTTAGAAGCCGAGGAACAGCTGGCTCAGGCCAGGGGAGCCGGTGTCTTGCCTGAGTTTCCACGGTGTGTGCTGGTGGGAGGCAAATGGTGGGGTGCGTGGGGACTTGAAGCCACTCCAAGGTATGTAGAGAGAAAATATAAAGAACTGCGGCTGATCTGTAGCAAGAAAAGGTGCTGTGCAGAAATTCTATATGAACTGCTGGCTCCTCACACAGGCCACAGCTGAGGTGGGCTGAGGGAGGACTTGTGCTGAGCTGGGCGTGCTCAGAGCACGGCAGAGGACATGCATGTGTTTCTGAAACCAAGCAGTTGGGCACCAGATAAAGATGGACACTTGAAAGAAATCCCATACTAGCTCAGAATTGAGAATAATTATTTATTATAAATAGAATGTTATTTATTTAGGTGTAGACTCACAGATCACAATCCTCTGCTGTTCTGGAACAGGGAGCAGCAACTAAATCCCACAGCCAGAAAAGAAAAGAGACCAGATGCACACTTTACATGGGCATATATAGTATAAGAGACCACACCCAAATGGGCTGGTATTTTAAAGGCTACTGGCTGAAGGAGCGGAATGTGCTCCCACAGCACTGAGGGTAAAAACAGAACAAGTTTCTATCTAGCTGTTAATGCTGTCTCCTGGAAGGCAAGGAACAGATTCCCAGTGTGAAATGGGATCAGGAGGGAGTCTAAGGATAGCATTGCCCTAGGCAAACTGAGACTCAGGTCTACCTTCCTGCTGATCTATAGAACCTGTCTTGGCAGGTGTCTACCAAGTTGCCCTGGGAAAGCTGCCCTCTTTCCCCCTTCACAAACACCAATGAGTACTGATAACTGAACTCAATCATGAGTCCATCTGTCCAGGGGATCAAGGGGTGATTTGGAACCTCAATACCATCAGTCAGTCAAACAGTATTGACCGTTCTCAAACAAAAGCCATCAGTCTGTTGATAGAAGAAGCAAGATCATTAGTGGCCTGTTAGAGCTAGAAACAAGGTTGTTAACCAAGGGGACAAGTTGAACAAGTTTTCATCCAGCTTCTGTGTGAGTGTTCTGTTCTCCATCATTAACAAGGCCATTGGATCTCTAATTACCCCGGAGTGACTGACATAGAAACAATATTCTTTCCCCAGAAGAGGAGGTCCAAACCTCTTAGTATCAATACAAAAATGTATGACTCAGTTTATCCAAATAGCTTCAACCTAACAAAGTTAGCTAAGACAAGCTAAACATGCATGTTTAAGCCTGAATAGACCTTGAACAAGGAAATACATATTTAAACCATTAGTTAATATTTTTAATGCTTTGACCTTTTAATATAGTTTTCCATGTTATAGTGATCCTCCCATTACAATTTTTCCCATTGTTATTTTTACAACTGGAGTTTTGCCTACGTTGTGAATCTCAGTCCTAACACCTGACATGCAGGTGGTCCCAGACTGCCCCTGTACCCCAAAAGATTGAGACCCACAGACTTGGACGCTGTTCCAAGTCCTCAGTCAAACTACTCAGGTCATTGTCTTCTGCATCACAAGAAATGAACGTTTCTGATTCTGGTTAGCTTTTGGTGCTTCTGGCTCTAACCCTAATTTTTGCCTTTTAAGTTCAGAAATTAACAATATAAAACATTTTATAAGTACAGATGTCCCACAGCCTTATAAACTTATCTAAAAACTTTTTTCCTAAAAAAAATTTAAATCTCTTAAATGTTTTCCTGCAATATTAAAAATAAAGAACTTCTTTGGTCCCACCCTCAACAGCACATACACAGCCTGTCTTTTAGATCTCAGCTGCTCCATTTCACTGGAGCTGGTGCTTCTGGTGACGATCACCTGGCACTGGCATTTCTAAAACTCTTAAAGTCCATTGTTGCAACTGCACATTCTTTGGGGCTCTAGTCCTGCCATACATGTGTAAATCGCAACTGTTTCCTGTGATCCCTTTATGTCTTTATGACCATTATCACCTGGGTGACTCTTAAATTAACAAAGTCTAGCTGGCAGAGCAGCATAAAACATTGAGGTGCAGCTTTAATACTTAAAATCATATATATAAAACCTTGTTTTAAGAACAGGACATGAGTCACCATGCACAAATCTATCCCAATCCAAACTATCTTGGAGATTTGTTAGGCCCACTCCACGTGGTCACCTTTAATTAAGATGGCAGCAAAATCATGTGGCATCCATTTTTTTTAACTCTAGCAAAATGGCAATCCAAAACTTAAAATGGAATCATGCCTTATGGTTTTTTGAAACAGGGTTTCTCTGTAGCTTTGGAACCTCTCCTGGAACTAGCTCTGGTAGATCAGGCTGGCCTTGAACTCACAGAGATCTGCCTGCCTCTGCCTCCCGAGTGCTGGGATTAAAGGCAAGCACCACCACCACCCAGAGTCTTAGGTTTTTTTAAGTTATCAATTCCCAGTGTTACTAATTAACTTTTAACCAGTTTTACTTTAATTTTAAGTTTTTTTTTTTTACCGTATCTGACAAAATAAACATAAATCTGAAGCTACAGAATGTGACTGTTCTGCTTTGTTTTCTTCTCGTCATTGTGTTGGGGACTCAGATTGACAGAGTAACAGAGGAAACTTTTAAATAAGCATGGGTCTAGCAAAGGAAGAGCCATAATCCAACTCAGAGCCAGATTTTCAATAAAAAAAAACAAACATAAAACAGTTTTAACATTATCTATACCAAAACGTCATCTGAATTTCTGCTAACCCAAATTCAGTAACCAGAGGTTAAAAGACTCTTGGTGTGGGGAGGTTCTCACTCAAGTCTCGGGATAACACGACCCCCCCCAGTAACTCACGAGAGACCATCTTTGCTGCAATCACATGAGGTTTATTGACAGGTACCAGTGCACTGCGGCCAAAACTCATAACCCACTCAGAGGAGGAGTTCGACCCCAAGTAACTTGGAGAAGTGTTGGGGCAGCTGGCCCAATCCCTGCGTTCAGGGGCGTGGCTGCCCCAGGGGAGTAGGATACCCTTAAAAAGGATCGGGGCACCGGAAGGAGCCCTGTTTGCTATCCCCCGCGTTACCTTCTGCTCCGCTGGACCCTTGGTTCTGTAAGTTCCCTTATTTCCCCTTTTATTAAAACTGATTTATTATAAAAGGACTATTTTGGTTATTTCCAAACCCCTCTGACTGCCGGTACACGCCGGTACCCGCTGGTACATTTGGCGCCCAACGTGGGGCAGAACCCCGGGGGCAGTAAGTCTGCTGTGGTCTGCTTGCAATTCACAGGCGGGCTGAACCGGCTTAATTCTAATTCATCTGATTGAGCCGGAGCATGCACTTTTTTTTTATTTCCACGTCTCCATACAGAGACAGCCCGCGGCCGAACGACGCAGTATCCTCTGCTGCGCCAGGCCTGCTGCATTGCTCCGCCCAGGAGCTGTTTGCCCATGTGTGCCCAGGACACCTCGCGGGCTGCTCCGCACCGCGGGACCAGACAAAACCACGGCTCGCTCCGGCCCCGCGGTGTCACCGCACGTGCCCCGCGGTGTCACCGCACGCACCGCTCCTGCCCTCCTGCCGCTCCGCGCGCGTCCCCGTAGCCACCAACGTGCTCAGCCAAATTGTTTGTGAAGCTCTTACAGAGATTCAATGTTGATATTAAGCTAGCGGATCGCCCGCCCGCCAGCTGTTTGTGCAGCTTTTGCAGAGATTCAACGTTGATTTTAAGGTAGCGGAACATCGCCACCGCTTCCCCAGCTACTGTGAACTCTGCTCGGGACGCCATCTTTGGTTTCCGAAAAAAAGTGAACCTAGGTGCACTCCGCCATCTAGTGGCATACAACGGTAATTACAGGTAATTTTTCATTTGATTGGAATTAAGCATTCAGATTGAAAATGTCTGATAATATCACTATTAAAGGATTCTATAATTTGTTTAATTACACGATGACTGAATTTTTGAGCGATACAGATGTGGTTTCCTTTGGCTGGATATTTACAGGGCTTGGTATCTTCTTTATTTTTATTTTTTTCATTACAACGTGGTTGGAAGATAGAAAAGTGATAGAGTCCCTACAGGCAGGAGTTAAAAAACTAAACAAGGACATAACTGGTTTGGAGAACACTAATAAACAGCTTGAAAAGACGGTTGCAGCTCTCGAGGAAAGGAATAATAGAGTCTCCTCTGAGATGGCTTTGTCAATTGAGAAAAATATGCAAGAGTCTTGTAGAGTTTCCTCTGAGATGGCTTTGTTAATTGAGAAAAATATGCAAGAGTTCTGTAAACGGTTTGAAGCTTTCGAGGAGAAGTTTGAATCTCATGAGGAAAGGAATAACAGATCTCTCTCTGAGATGGCTTTATCACTTGAGAGGAAAATGCAAGATATGGAGGCAGGAACAGCTAATTTGAATCATAAGTTGCAATCCCTGTCTGTAGGAACTGAAACACTATCTGAGAATTTGAATCATAAGTTACAATCCCTGTCGGTAGGAACTGAAACATTATCTGAGAAGATTCGAACCTTTGAATGTATTAACAAGACTTTATCAAAGGGCTATGAAAGATTACTGGACAGAATTTCAATACAAGATGGCACCATTCATGCCATAAAAATTCTGTCCAAGGATGAGATGTTATCGGTGTTGGACAAACTTCATACCTTTGAATTCTCTATGAAAGCCTTGGAACATAATACTGGGCAAGAGATTGAGGCATTGCAGAAGGCAATGGTAAATAGATTTGAAAAGATCGAGGAAATTATGGACTCTCATGAACAGGAACGAATAGTACAGAAGAAAGTCCCAACCCCATCAATAAATAGAACTCTCTGGGATAGCTTTAACAGAACTCTACCTATTTTCCCAGTGATAACTACAGAAAAGGTGACTGGTTCTAAAAACCCTAAGGTCACCAAGGAATATACATGGGCACCCATCCGTATGAATGATCTGAAAGAAATTAAACAAGCTGTTATGAATTTTGGGATGCATAGCTCCTTTGTTAAGGAGATGCTAAACTCTTGGTCCATAACAATTAACCCCACCCCAAGGGACTGGTTGGATCTAGTCTCGGCAGTTTTAGAGAACGGACCTCAATTGAGCTGGAAGTGTATGTTCAGACAAGAGGCTAGGCTTTTAGAACAGCAAGAAAGATCAAAGGGAGTTGACATCACCCTAGATCAAATTATGGGTGAAGGACTTTATTCTGATCCTCTAGAACAAGCTAATTATGATGAACACACTCTATCCATATGTACTACTGCAGCCTTGAAGGCTTGGGACAGGGTTCAAGATCCAAGACAGAGAACGGAATCATATATCAGAGTTAAACAGGATCCGAGAGAACCATTTGTTGACTTTTTACATAGACTAACTAAAGCTGTACAAATAGGGATATCTGACCCAGAAGCAAGGCAGGTAATAATTGAGTCCTTGGCTTATGAGAATGCCAATGTAGAGTGCAAAAGGGTTTTGACGCCTCTAAAGATCAGATCAGCACCCCTGGAGGAATGGGTCTTACATACAATGAATATTGAATCGACTGAGTTTCACACCGATACATGGGTAGAAGAAGCCATTGCCAACGGTAAAAGGAGACATCAAAATACCAAATGTTTTAATTGTGGCAGAATGGGACATATGAAACGGAATTGCAGACAAAGGATTTACAGAAATAATAATAATAATAATGCCTTTTCCAGGAATAACAGGAATAGGAGGCCTCAGCCTTCAGGGTTATGTAGGAGATGTGGAAAAGGTAGACATTGGGACAGTGAATGCAGATCGTCAAGAGATAGGCAAGGAAATCCACTGTAGGTGGGAAATGCCATGGGGGGCCTCTCGCAGGCCCCCATGGCGAATGTGGTCCAGTCATTTCCCGTTACAACGGAGAACATGCCTTGTCAGGACAATTAGAAATCCCCATGTCTGCTGTTGGAAGCAAAAATAGCCCAAAAGATGAATTACGTGTATTTTGGCAAACTTCTATAAGTGATCAAAGACCAAAGTTAAGAGTGTGTGTAAATGGCATTTTCATTACTGGCCTGCTGGACACAGGAGCGGATGTTAGTATCATTACTCCAGAATCTTGGCATCCGTATTGGCCACTACAGGATGTAAATGTTCGACTCTTGGGAATTGGGACCCTATCTCGAGTAAGACAAAGCACGAGATGGGTTAAGTGCATAGGACCAGAAGGACAAATAGGAAAATTAAGGCCATATGTAGCTAATATTGCAGTAAATTTATGGGGTCGTGACCTATTGCAGCAATGGAATACTCAAATTAACATTCCTGCTGCCTCTAGAGCATATATTTCTGAGGAAAACATCAAAAGGTATTACAGATGGTGAAAACCAGCCATTCGGGCTGTACAAGAACACAAACCAATGGATGCCCCTCCAGAATCACCAACGGCCCTACCTCTAAAATGGTTGACTGAGAAACCGATATGGACAAAACAATGGCCTTTATCTGAGGAAAAGTTGCAAGCTTTAGAACAGCTAGTACAAGAGCAATTGGATGCTCAACATATAGAAGAATCTACCAGCCCTTGGAATTCTCCTGTATTTGTGGTCAACAAAAAATCTGGTAAATGGAGAATGGTGACGGATCTCAGAGCTATTAACAGGATTATTCAACCTATGGGCTCTCTGCAATCTGGACTTCCTCTGCCTTCTTTATTACCAAAAGGATGGCCTCTCATAGTTATTGATTTGAAGGACTGTTTCTTCACCATACCTTTACAAGAAAAAGATAGAGAAAAGTTTGCCTTCACAGTGCCTACTTATAATAACTCTCAGCCTACCAAGAGATACCAGTGGACCGTCCTCCCACAGGGCATGTTGAACTCTCCCACCCTGTGCCAATACTTTGTGAATCAACCATTACAAATAATACGCAAGATGTTTCCCAAATCCATTATCTACCATTATGTAGATGACATTTTATTGTCTGATTCAAACGTGGCTACCTTAGAGCGACTGTTTGAAGAGGTGAAAATAGTTCTACCTAAATGGGGATTACAGATTGCTCCCGAAAAAATTCAGAGAGGAGATTCTGTTGATTATCTAGGCTATAGAATAGGCTTGCAAAAAATTAAGACACAAAAGGCACAAATTAGGAGGGATCAACTGCAAACTCTTAATGACTTTCAAAGGTTGTTGGGAGACATTTCCAGCCTTTGACCGGCTGTTGGGATAACACCTGATATCATAATTCACTTAAACAAAACCTTAGATGGGGAAAGAGACCTAAACAGTCCCAGAGAGTTAACAGCTGAAGCAGAAAAAGAACTGACAATGGTTGAAGAAAGATTGCAGGAAGCACATGTGGATAGGGTGAATCCAGAACTCACTTGTATTCTCGTCATATTGCCTTCAAAAATTTCTCCTACAGGAATTTTAATGCAATGAGATCATATTATCTTAGAGTGGATCTTTCTACCTCATAAGCCAAGTAAGAAATTAAAAACCTATGTGGACAAAGGTTTCTGAACTAATTATAAAAGGCAAATTGAGACTTCGTCAACTAGCAGGCATAGACCCAGCAGAAATCATAGTGCCTTTCACCGCTGATGAGATACGAAAATTGTGGGAAGATAATGAACCATGGCAAAGAGCTTGTGCTAACTTTTTAGGAGAAATTAATAACAACTATCCAAAAAGCAAAAGGCTTAACTTTATAAAGAGAACTTCTTGGATTCTTCCTTGAATTGTCCATGATGCTCCAATAACTGGAGCCCGCACGTTTTATACTGATGCTAATAAATCAGGGAAGGCAGGCTACAAATCAGAAGACTTGAGTAAGGTGGAACAAAGTCCTTACGATTCTGTCCAAAAGGCAGAGTTATTTGCCATTCTTATGGTACTAAGGGATTTTAAGGAACCTCTTAACACTATTACTGACTCACAATATGCAGAAAGAGTTATCTTACATATTGAAACTGCTGAATTCATACCTGATGATACTGAACTAACCTTATTGTTTATCCAGGTACAAGAAATGATCAGGAACAGACTTTGCCCTATGTATATAACACACATCCGATCCCATACGGGTCTGCCAGGTCCTTTAGCACGAGGTAATGCAGATATTGATCAGTTATTGATTGGTAGTGTGCTGCAGGCTTCCGAATTTCACGAAAAGCATCATGTCAATAGCAAAGGCTTGAAGAAAGAGTTTCCTATTACATGGCAACAAGCTAAGGAGATCGTAAAGAAATGCCCTACTTGCTCTTTCTATAACCAAGCACCACTGCCTGCAGGGACTAACCCAAAGGGCACTAAAAGGAATGAAATCTGGCAGATGGATGTGTTCCATTTCGCAGAATTTAGAAAATTAAAATATGTACACCATACCATTGACACTTATTCAGGATTCCAATGGGCAACTGCTTTAAGCTCAGAAAAGGCCGATTCAGTAATCACTCACTTTTTAGAAGTTATGGCCATCATGGGTATACCTGCACAAATAAAGACAGATAATGGTCCAGTTTATGTCTCTAGGAAAATTAAACGGTTTTTTGCTTATTACAACATTAAGCATGTTACAGGTATACCCTACAATCCTACAGGTCAAGCAGTCATTGAAAGATCTAATAGGACTATAAAGGATATGTTGAACAAGCAAAAGGGGGTGGAAAATACCCCCAGAAATAGATTACATAATGCTTTACTAACCTTGAATTTTCTCAACGCTAATGAGAAGGGGACAATGGCTGCAGAAAGACATTGGATAATGGAAAAGTCTGCTGAATTAAATCAACCAGTTTATTTCAAGGATGTGCTGACCTCACAATGGAAACCAGGGGATGTGCTGCGTTGGGGAAGGGGTTTTGCTCTTGTCTCCACAGGAGAAGAGAAATCGTGGATACCATCAAAGTTAATAAAGGTTCGGTTTGAAGAGGAGAAGCCCCTTGGAAAAGAAAAATAAGAATTCATGCACAAGGATGGTGAACATACTGATGGTAAGAGACCTATAGTTCGGGGGCAGGGTTCTTTTCTTATCTCCACAGGAAGACGCTCACCTTCGAAGGATCTGAGGGACCCTGGATACTTTGAATACTGATGGATGGAAACCAATTGCAACCCATCAAGGATCAGCATTAACATTGGGTAAGCTCCGTGAGTATAAAAAACAATTTTTTGAATGTGTGTCAATATGCATTTCTTTATAGATATTTAGAGCTGGTTTCTTGGAGTTGGACTCTGGCCCAGTCCCTCTCCAATTCCAAGCTTGTTTATAAGAGATTTCTCAGGGTTTCTGTCTCATAACATGACTCCTAACCTGAGACAAAAACAGAATACTAATAACAATAATGTTGATAATGGTACCAATATATTTGCCTTCTTTGCCTTCCTTCATATCTATGGTTGTCTTTAATGCACCTTTCATTGAAGATATGCACGTATACGTCTGTATGAGTCTTTGTAGATAATGTTTATCTTTCTCGCAACAAACAACAAATTTTTTTCTTCAGTAATCTTTGCAGTTTCCAGGATGAAGACGGGGCCCCACAACATCAACTCCTACTGGTTATTATGACGTCATGTTTTTGTAGCACTAATATTTGGCCTGTTTTTTGGTACCAACTGCACAGAACACTTTTGAATAGTGCACATTTTTGACAACATTCTGGCCTGTTTTCCTCAAAATATTCAGAGGCTGGACACATTTTTCCTAGATGAAATGTTACCCTGGGTATTCTACCATCATTTGCTTTCACAGGACCCCCTGAGAAGAAAAGTTGCCCCTATGTCAGCTGGAAGCAATCTTAGATGATGACGCCTCCCCTCCCAACAAAGTTTACCCTCAGGTTTAGGGACACTAATTGGTGGCTGGTATAGTGTTGTCGGGTTGTGGAAGGCTTTATATGGACTCAGGGGTATAAATTTTGTATATATATATATATATATATATATATATATATATATATCAAAAAAGGGGGGGAGGGATTAACTGGTGACCTGAAGGAATAATTGATTTTTGTGAGTTATTATTTTTTGAAAAACTATATGAGTGTTGATTCTTGTATATTGATATATTGAACATTGTATGAGAGTATGATACTACCTCTGTTTGAAACAATTGTTATATTGACATTGTTTACTATATTGCAATGTACATCTCTACCTCTGATATTATTTATGTAATGACATTGATTACTATATTGCAATGTACATTTCTACCTCAGATATTATTTATGTAATGACCCTGTTTACATTTGGAAATCATTGTCTTCATTTATTGCACAGTTGTCTATTCTATTAGTCATACAGTTAGATAAGTGTTGAGAATTATATGTTGGTCATATTTATATTTAGGATAATCAGGTTTTTTAGACACATAGAGGTTATTTTTAGTATAGATAGCATAATCTTCGACCTCTTTGAAGAGCTGTAGAACATGGCCTTTAATCTAACCTAGAGTTTTGTACTTATGAGACACAATCACTCCTGGCAACAATGCTCTACTCCCGAGAGAACGTTGAGCACCAAAGACACTCCACTGGGAGTTTGTCTTCTACTTGGCAGAACTGGCCTTGGGGCAAAGAAAAGCCCATACCTCCATTACTGACTAAACTACGAAATATCCATAAGTGGATAAAACAGAATTGTCTTATCTTGCCAAGACAGGATAGGATAGTTCTACTAAAGGTTCCTTGCCGTTGTATAATGGTATGTCAGGTTTTTTCAGGCCTCAGCCAAAGTTGGTTGCCTCAACATTTCTATCAAGATTTCGTGTGGTTGCCCAGGTAGTCAATTGTCTCTGTCTTCTGTTGCACATTTTGGAAGTTTCTCGTTTGTGCTTCCTGGTTGCTTTGGTAATATTACTTTACTTCTCAGATCTTTGATGGGGTTGAAGATTAGATAATGGTAGCTACCTTCTACATTAGACTTCCCAAAGTAGAGTGATTAGAAAAATTTTTTGTTATATGTTCCTCGCCTGATATTGTTTACTTCTTGTAATTTTATATGATCTGTTCCCGTTGTATATAGTTGTATTTGGTTTCTGAATCTGCCTTATTTAGACAAAAGGGGGAGATGTTGGGGCAGCTGGCCCAATCCCTGCGTTCAGGGGCGTGGCTGCTCCAGGGGAGTAGGATACCCTTAAAAAGGATCGGGGCACCGGAAGGAGCCCTGTTTGCTCCTTCCCCCGCGTTACCTTCTGCTCCGCTGGACCCTTGGTTCTGTAAGTTCCCTTATTTCCCCTTTTATTAAAACTGATTTATTATAAAAGACTATTTTGGTTATTTCCAAACCCCTCCGACTGCTGGTACACGCCGGTACCCGCCGGTACAGATAAGGGTTTTTTAAGGAAAGAAACCACAGCCCAGTGATCTGAAGGGGGTAGGGAGGGCATCATAGGAAATTCCAAAAATACCAGTGATGATCACAAGGGGGAAACTCCCTGTTTCTCAAGATTATAATCTAACTTTATCTTCAGCTTGTTCCTGAAACAGAGTCACTGAACCGGCTAATCCTAGATTTCTGATTCTTCTTTCCCTGCTTAGATTTTTGGCTCTATTTTTCCCTGCTGGGGGGGGTCTGGATTTATCCAGGTCTTTCAAGGTCAGAGATAAATTTCTGAAGTCAGGCCCATAAATGTGGCCACAGCAATGGATGGGTGGCAGAGACAGTGAAAATAGCCAGACCATTTCTGTCTCACACACGAGGTTTCCATGCTTGCAAGAAAACCTGCATAGACAAACTTTTCAACAAAACAAGCATATTCAGTGGTGGGGGTGAGGGGCTTCTAAGGTTCAGGACCCCTGATTGGGTGACACTTGTCTAGGGGTGCCCTGGTGAGTGTGCTGGCAGGTGATCCTATCTGCAGCGTTTGGAACCTTAGGAATTTCCTTTGGGTGGTCTGTTCTTGGGTGGTGCTGGGTAATCTCAGTTTATGGTTCTTCCTGCAACCAGGTATTGTTTCAGGGTAAACTGCTGACACCCAGGCCTCCATTAAACTTATCAATGGCTGAGTCCTACACTGGCAGGTGATAATGTTTAGAAGTTAAGAACTTCCTTTGGGTGGTCTGCTCCTATCAAGCTTATCATGGTGGGCTGAGTCCTACAGTCAGGTGTGGTTCGAGTGCCTCATCTTTTTGGTGGAGCAGTGACGTGGACCATGGGGTAGACTCAGTCCTGGGGTCAGCATGGTGGTCGATATGGGGTTAGCACTGGGAGGAAGTGCCTCCTGCAGTTTCCTCATGGGTGGGCTGCTTAGAACTTGTGTCCACACAGCTGAAGGGTCCCAAGTCCCCAAGCTACTGTGTGAAGTGTGTGTGAGAGAGAGCACTGTGCCCACAGCGGGTATGTGTGAAGTGTGTGAGAGAGAACACTGTGAACACAGCGGGTATGTGTGAAGTGTGTGAGAGAGAACACTGTGAACACAGCGGGTATGTGTGAAGTGTGTGAGAGAGAACACTGTGAACACAGCAGGTATGTAGTCCACCACCTCATTTATTAACTGACCACAAATGCTGTCTTGGCAGCATCTGAGATCATCGTCCCTGGGAGGTCGGCCACACAGTTGACAGGCAAAAGGGCTAGGCAGGGCTAGAGAGAGCACTGTATCTGACCTGGACACACCAAAGTTGTATCCATATCTCAGAGAGTCAGGGGGCCCTGGGCCTACCCTGGCCACAGCGTCGGGACTGCTGGAAGATGGGCTTCTGAGTTGGCGTGTCCAGCTGAGCCCAGTGAGGGCTCTCACCGAAGTTCCGGCTGGGTTTCCACATACCTGTCTTCTGCTTTCTGTGGGGCAGGTACTGGCTTGGTGTGCATCCCCAGAGACTGAAAACATATAACATGGCCACTTCAGAAGCCCTATGCCTGTTCTTTCTGTCCAGTGCTGTGGCAGCCAAGGTCACCTGCTGGGAGGACAGTGGCTTTGGTGCCTCAGGGATAGTTGGGGACAATGGTGTCGCCTTGAAAGCTGAAACCGGAGTAACTTTCACTGTCCCTTTTTGTCAACAGGTTTGGGGGTTGAAGGTGGAAGACCTCTGTGGGATTCTTGCCTGGGAGTGGAACCTGGCCACCCTTGTCTGGGCTTCTGATGGTGAGTCTTCTTAGCGGGTATGCAGGCCACTGGCTGACCTTGTTGGATCCCATTTCTGTCCTTCTGAAGGATGAACGCTTTTTAAAGACCTCACAGACGTCCTGGTCGTCCAGGTACCACCAGTGCTGCAGCGGGTTCACAGGGATGGGCAGCAGAGCCAGGACGCTGAGGAAGGTGACCCAGCCCAGGACTGTCTTCTGGTAAGGCCGCTTCTCTTCCTGGCCCTGGGGCAGGGACAGTGGACCACAGGGGAAAGGGCTCAGTCTGGGCGCAGTGTCCCCAGGTCCCCAGGGCAGGAGATACAGGTGAGGACTCAGTCTGAATACTCTGGGCGCAGAGTTCCCCAAGTCCCAGGGGTAGGAGATGCAGGATGGGGGGCTGAGTCTATGTGTTTGGGGTTTGGGGGTCTCCAGATCCCTAAGTGTAAGAGCCGCAGGGTGGAGTGCCAGGTCCCCAGGGCGCACCATACTGTCATTCCAGGAGATGTAGTAGAGGCTTTCCCTGTGGTAGAGATTCAGGAAGTAGATGGTGAGCAGCACCAGCAGAGCGGGCAGGGTCACGTAAGTCCACAAGAAGGTGAAGGGTGCCCACACCAGGCGGCCCAGCTGGTTGAACATATCAGCCCTGAACCTGGATGGAGGAGGAAGCCATTGGGACGTAAGGCCTGGGCATACCTGGGCATAGGCCTTCTATCTCCAACCCTTGGGAACTCCTGATGCTTAGTGTGGGGGACCAGGCCTCCCTGCATCTGGACCATGTTTTTGTTACCCGTGAGAATCGTTCAGTCCACAGATGGTACCACCACGGCCCTTGGCCTGCAGTGCACTTAAGAATGTATCTTCCTGGAGGATCTGCCCACTCTCTGAGGACCTTGACTCCCATGCAGTGTCTCTGCCCCCTGAAGGCCTAGGATAGACTGGATAGCTCGGCCCCTCTCCCCAGGGGTTGGAAATTACCTCCTGATTCCGTAGACAAAAGCCAGAGAAAGGTTCTGGAGGACCACAATGATGACGAGGACCATGGGGACAAGGTGGTCGTCGAACAGGAACACCACGTAGCTGCCGGAACGACTGGAGAAGACAAGGCTGCCCAGAAGTCCTCCCAAGCAGACAGTCACTAAGGGTGGAGGTGGATGGGGCTACACTGGGGGTTGTGAGCTTGGGGGTCCATGTGACCCCGGGATGCTTCGGGTGAGGTAAGTGAGAGGAACATTACAAAGTAGGGGCTTTTGTACCTGGTATCAGCTTGGGATACTTGGCGAAGGTAGGGATGTTGGTCTGCAGAGGAAGCACAATACTCTCCAGGAGCGTTGTCAGTGTGGCCAGACCCATGATGACCAGAGCAATGAAAAAGATGATGGCCCAGAAAGAGGAACCAGGAAACAGTGAGATGACTTGAGAGAAGGCCACGTATGCCAGGCCAGGGCCCTCCATGAACTGTGGGAAGAAGAGCTCTAAGGAGAGGCAGCGTCTGGATGGGTGGGGCTGGAGAGTACATCATTAGTCATGTCTGCCACTCAGCGTGGACATCGAGGAGGGTGAAGTGTTCAAAGTTGTCCCTCCTTGACTGTGTGACCCGAGTGACACTCATTTTCTGGGTCCCTTGAAGTGAGCTACAATGTAGCTGTGGCACATACATGTGGAAGGGGAGCCAAGATCAGTACTGTTAGCTGCGGTGAGGCCGCCAGACCAGCCTCCTTGACAAACACACCTTTTCCTTCTGTACCAAGATGCTGCAGGGTAGGGAGAAACGGACCACCTCCTTCTGGAGTTCACTGGGGAGCTGGCTGATCCAGTCCAGGTATTCTCGTGGAGGTTTATGAACGATGTCTTGGGGAGGCCAGGCAGAGTGGGACAGCACACCTCTGGCTATCAGACCGACCAGATTGGAGACACTCCTGCTAGCGTAGGAAGAGAAAAGAAGACAGTAGAGAATGGTCTGGCTCTCTAAGCATCTCCAACCAAGGAGGAGGAGAATCACATACAGATGTATGCTATCATGGCTCTGGAAGTCCATGGTTGGGGGTTCTGTGTGTGTGTGTGTGTGTGTGTGTGTGTGTGTGTGTGTGTGTGTGAGAGAGAGAGAGAGAGAGAGAGAGAGAGAAAGAGAGTGTGTGTGTGTGTGATATGTGATGTGTGTCGTGTGTTTGTGTGATGTATGTGATGTGTGTATGGTGTGTGTATGTGTGTGTGGTGTGTGATGTATGTGGTGTGTATGTGGTGTGTGTGTGGTGTTGTGTGTGTATGTGGTGTGTGTGTGTGTGTGTGTGTGTGTGTGTGTGGTTGTATGTGATGTGTGTGTGTAGGTGAGCCACCCCAATTAAATGTTTTCTTTACAAGAGTTGCTGTAGTCATGGTGTCTCCTCATAGCAATAGTAACCTGAGCTAAGACAGTGTCTAAGACATGAAGGCCCGAAACACAGCATTAGTCAAGTCCTTCTCATTAGTGCCTAGTGTTCCATTAGTTGGATGGTTATGCTAACTTTTTTATGAAATCTTATTGCTAGGGTCTCAGATTGCACTTCCATGTTTACCTACAGGTAGACAATGGTCAATCATCATTTGAGTCACTGAACAAAGTCGTGACTCAGATGTCCGTCAGTGGGTGATCAGCGGCCATGGAATCCCTGTGCAAGTGATTTGATTGTGAGAAGTACTTGTCTCCAAAGGCAGTGGCATGAGTTTACACAGCCACCAACAAAGCACAAGGCTTCCTCTAGCTTCCCTGCACACTGGCTCTCACAGTTTCTGCCTGAACCTCTGAGTCTGTAGCTGACAGTTATCGCAGCACATGTGCAGTGTGGTCTCCCTGCAGCCTTACCTTCAGCTTCTCAGGTGCAAGCTGGGTGTGGTGGCACCTACCTGTCACCTCAGCATTCAAGAGGACAAAGGGGGGTCAGAAGTTCAAGGTCATCCTTAGCTACATAGACAGATCAAGGCCAGCTTTGGCAACATGAGACCCTGCCTTTAAAAAAAAAACCAGGTGGTGGTAATGCACACCTTTAATCCCAGCACTCAGGAAGCAGAGGCAGGTGGATCTTTGAGTTCGAGGCCAACCTAGTCTACAGAGCAAGTTCCAGGACAGCCAGGGCTACAGAGAGAAACCCTGTCTCAAAAAAACAAAACAAAACAACTCAAAAGAGGCCCATGAGATAGTTCAGTGGACAGATCACTTGCCATTCAAACTTGGAGTTTGATCTCTGAACCACACAAGAGAGAAGCAGACTCCACAAAATTGTGTTCTGACCTCCACATGCATACCCAGACGTGCACATGCAGGTGCACACATATATGCCCAGACGTGCATGTGCAGGTGCACACATGCATGCCCAGACGTGCACGTGCAGGTGCACACATGCACCAAGCAAACAAACAGACAGAAATTGCTGCTAACCCTTGACATCCTACCTGGAACGAAAACCGTTAAGTCTCTGAATGCTACAGCAATGAAACAAAAGAGCAAGGAGAGGCTTGTGGGAGGACTCGGAAGGAAGGGAGGGGGAATTACGTGACAATATCTCAAAAGATAAAAGAAATAATTCAAAGTGTATAAGAAAATTGGTGTATACAAAACAAATTCCAGTTCTGTGCCCATTGTGATGACACATAGCTTTATTATTTTGTGTGTACGGTTGTTTTGTCTTCATGTATGTGTGTGTGTTTGTCTACCTTGTGTGGGCAATGTCCTCAGAGTCCAGAAGAGGGTGTTGGATCCCTGGGCTGGACCTATAGAGATGGTTGTAAGTCAACATGTGAGTGCTGAGTGGTGAACCCAGGGTCCAATGGAAGAGCAGCAAGTTTGCTTGTTTTGGTTTCTTGAGACAGAGTTTCTTTGTGTAGCCCTGGCTGTCCTGGAACTTGCTCTGTAGATCAGGCTGGCCTCGAACTCAGAGAACCAACTGCCAGGGCCTCCAGAGTGTGCCACCACCACCTGGCTGCTGTCAGTGTTCTTAACCACTTAATCTCTCTAGTCCTGGCACACACCTTTAATCCCAGCACTGGGAGGCAGAGACAGGCGGATCTCTACAAATGTGAAGCCAGCCTGGTCTACAGAGTGAAGTACAGGCCAGCCATGGATAGACAGTGAGACCTTGTCTCAAACAACAAAAACAAAACAAACAAAAAAAAAGAAACAAACACACCCCAGTATCTGGCTACACCTAGAAAAAAAAGCAGAGCGAGTGGGCAAAGCGCAAACACTTGGTGCTTCCCAACTCAAACACAGCCCGTGCCAACCGCTGCCACCCGCATTATGGCGGCTGTGACAGCAGCCTCGCGGGTTAAATAAGCAACTTGAAAATGATCCTTAGCTTCATCTGCAATTTCTGGAACTGTCCTCTTCCGTTAGGTAGTGGTTTTGCTCTGAGGATGAGGTGAAGTGGGGTCCAACGGGAGGGTCTGCCCAACAGGACTGTGGTGCTGAGGGGAGCTGAGGAGGGGAAGCTTCCGTGAGCATTGCCAGGGTTGTGCCACTCACTTCTCAACACAGCGGGGCCCGCTGGTCGTGGACCAGAAGCCCAGCACCAGAAAGATGATGGCTGTGCTCAGCAACGACGTTACCAGGTTGACCATGGCCATAAAGGAGGCCAACTTGATGTAGTTGTCACCTCTGGTCTGGTAGGAAGAGAAAGTGATGATGGTGCCCATACCAAGGCCGAGGGAGTAGAGCACATGACCTCCAGCCTGACGCCATGTGTCCAGCGATGACAAGATAGAGAGCTGTGGAGGAGAGGGTTCCCAGGTGAGGTGAGGCCGACAGAGCAACCAACCTGGGAGGCCTGGGGAGTGAGGGAGAGAGGGACTCACCTCTGTGGTCACCAGGCGCCTGAGGCCAGCCATCGCTCCTTGCAGGAAGAGGCTGCGGATGAGGAAGCAGAGGAGGAGGACGTAGGGGAAGAATATGGAGAAAATCAGCATCTAGGCAGGTAGGTCACAAGAAGCAGGAGAAGAAGATAGGAGAAAACATTAGTAAGGTTGAGGGTGGGCAGGATGCTATGAGGAGGAGGGAGGTGCCGGGGGAGGGCCTGGAAAGTGAACCGGTCAGTGGGAGGTGAACAAGGAGGGCAGTGCCTAAGGAAAGACACCAAAGGTTGACCTCTGGCCTCCACAGGCTTGTGCATACCCCGCTGCACACACAAAAGGTTACGTATGACAGGAGCATCCCAGCACCTACCCCAATGTCACTCACACTCCCAAACCGCCCAGAATCACGTTCCTGGATCCAGTCTCTTATGTTTCTGTTCTGCCCTTTTACCTGTGCGTCCTAGCATGCAGTCCAGGCCCTGCTAGCTCCACTCCTCGCTGTCCACCTTGTTCCTGAGACAGGTCTCACTGCCCTGGAGCATGCTGATTAGACTAGGACCCTGGCTCCTCCTGTCCCCACCACCCCAGTTCTGGGTTCCAAGGATCCCTTTCTGTCTGGTCTTACACATGGGTGCTGGAGACCAAACTCGGGCCCTCGAGCTTCTGTGTCTTTTGTTTTCAAAACAGGGTTTCTCTGGCTGTCCTGGAACTCACTCTGTAGACCAGGCTGGCCACAAACTCAGAGATTCCCCTGCCTCTGCCTCCCAAACCCAGGGATTAAAGGCGTGCACCACCACTGTCTGCCCTTGCTTCTTTCTCCCCAGCCTGTGAGGACCAATCTTCATTGTCTACCTGATTGGACTTAGAAGATCCAGGAGGTTGCGGCATGCCCCTGGGTGTGTCTGTAGGGCTGTTAGAGGGCTAAATGAAAGGGAAAGACCTACCTTGACGTCTGTGTCAATATCCCTAAGGCTCAGATGGAATAAAAGGGGGATGAGAACACCATCTGAGAACCACAGCTCCTCTGCCTCCTGTTGTGTGGGGACCCAAGGATGTGCACAATCCCAGCCATGTGTTCCTCACCACACTGTATACCCTCAAACCATGACCAAAATAAATCCTTCCTGTCAGGTCACAGTGAGAAGACTAATGGGAAACGGCCCCTTCACCCTGAACCCCTAGTCCTAGCAGAGTCTCTGTAGGAACGGCGCCAAGAACTGGTATGAGGCATCCAGATGCCCACAGGAACACAGATGGAGCACAAGGAAGGAAACCATTTCTGCAAGGTCACCGTGCACACCAGGAAGGCCAGGGAGGTAGAGGTGATGGCAGAGCTAGGACAAATCTCTGCGCAGTGAGGTGAGTGTCAGGGATGGTGACCAGAGAGTCCCGTCAAGAGCTTGCTTAAGGTGGCTATGGCCTCTTCCGCGGGACACTTACTGGGGACACTGGTGGGTGTACATGAACCTGTCCTCTGGACAGCTGGAGGTCCCGAGGCTCAGCAGGAAGGAGGCCACTGGGACACTTACGAGCACTGAGATCTTTATCCTAATGATCAGGATGATATAGAGGAAGACCCAGGTGGCAAAGAGACACAGGGTGATGTTCAGGACCAGCATCTCAATCCCGTCTTCCACCTGGCTGGAGGCATCAAGGGTTGTGTGATACCAGAAATACTGGTAGGGCACTGTCCGAAGGCACTGGATCTCTGGGGGGATGAGGGGGCAGAGATTCAGATACTTACGGGTCACCTCACATGGTGCCTCCAATAGCTCTTGCAACTAACCCATCTCCCTGTCCCTCTCCTTACTAGTCAAACTGATGTTCCCATGGTCATGGGAATGCATTTGGCATTGTTCCCAGGGTGGAGGGTAATCAAAGGACTGGCCCAGGTACAAGAGGTTCCAGGAGATCAGAGCGCTGTTGTACAGGCTCACCAGCACACAAGCCTGAGGAGAACAAGGTGGGCCCGAGGGGCAACATGGAGGAGACAGGGCACCAGGAACTTGTGGGTCTGCCAGCCCCAACCTACCAGTGTGCTGGAGTAGCCCAAACCGCTTAGCCAGGGGGCCAGCTGCCTCCAGGCCCGGATGTTGTCCATCCGTAGCCACTGTCCTATGATCATCTCCATGTACAAGAGGGGGATCCCCACCAGCAGCAGCAGGATGAGGTACATCAGCAGAAAGCTGCCTGCGGAAGGGTGGGATCTTGCTCAGGCAGCTGGGAGCCCCTCACCCCTCACACTCCTCCCTGGGAGGGGGTCTACACCCCTTCCTTAACCTCACAGCACAGGCTCTGACTTCACCTCCTCCATTCTGGTGGCACAGGTATGGGAAGCGCCACACGCTGCCAAGTCCAATGGAGAAGGCCACCAAGATCAGGATATTCTCTGTCTTCTTCGCCTGGAAGTGGTTTGGGATCTTGGTAATTCGGACCTCTCTGGTCCTGAAGCCCCAGGACATGGATGTGGGTTTGATGCCCCTCTTGCTGTATGTGGGTTCTTTCTCCACAGGCTCTTTCTTCTTCTCAGCCTTGGGAAGTGCTTTAAGAGATTGGTCCATGGAATCTCTTCACTGGTTCCACTCCTAAAGGGGTCTTGAGGTCACCAAAAACAGCAGACTTTAGGATAGAACCAGTGTCCAGAGAGGCACAGGGAAGTAGGAGGTGTGGGGAGGGGGACAGAAAGTGTTCCTTTCAGGACTGGATTAGGATGTGGGGATGTTTGATTTATTTTATTTATTTATTTATTTTGTGTGTGTGTGTGTGTGTGTGTGTGTGTGTGTGTGTGTGTGACTTTTTAAGACAGGGTTTCTCTGTGTAGCTCTGGCTTTCCTGGAACTCACTCTGTAAACCAGACTGGCCTCAAACTCACAGAGATCCACCTGCCTCTGCCAGCCAAATGCTGGGATTAAAGGCGTGCGCCACCACTGCCTGGCCTTTGGGGGGACTTTGATTTAGAATAAATTGCTGAGGCACAGGAAATAGCTACCAAGCCTGATGACCTGAGTTCACTCCGGGACCCACATGGTAGAAGGAGAAAAGTTTGCTGCAGGCTGTCCTCTGACCTCCACATGTGACCATGGCACGCACACACACAACACAATAAATAAAATAGGACATACATTTAAAAAACATATGGCATTGAATGTTTGGTTTTATCCAGCTTTGGACTGCGCTTTGTACTGCATGACATACTCGTTCTGAGGGAGGATCTCATTAGCTCTGGCTGGTTTCAAGCACCTTATGTAGCTGAGGATGGCTTTAAATTCCTCACTCTGCTGCCTCCAGCTCCTGAGTCCTGGGGCTACAGATGTGAGCCTCCATTCCTGGCTTCAAACTATCTTTACAATAAGGAGGCAGATACTCTAACACGCTGCTCAGGCAAAGGCCAAACACATATCATTTACACCTCGAAAAATGCACAAAAAGAAAGCATGTATTTCTCAGTTTCATACAGTGAACCGAGAGGTGGCTCAGCCTTTACAAATGCTGAGTGCTCCTGCAGAGGACCCAAATTTAGTTCCTAAACTCAGCTGGGGTGACTCAAAACCACCTGTAACTCCAGAGACTCTGACACTCTCTTTCTGTCCTTTGCAGGAACCTGCATTCATGTGCACATGACTACACCTAGACACATACATGCCCATACACAGACACACACATGTGCACGACTATACCTAGACACACACATGCCCATACACAGACACACACATGTGCACATGACTATACTTAGATACACACGCCCATAAACACACATGTGCACATGACTGTACTTAGATACACACGCCCATACACACACATGTACACATGACTATACCTAGACACACACACGCCCATTCACAGACACACACATTTGCACATGACTATACCTAGACACACACATGCCCATACAGACACACACATGTGCACATGACTATACCTAGACACACACACGCCCATACACAAACACACACACATGTGCACATGACTATACCTAGACACATAAGCCCATACCTAAACACATACACATGTGCACATGACTATACCTAAGCACACACACGCCCATACATAGACAGACACACACACACACACACACACCACAAACATTTAAAATAAAAGTACATTTTGGGTTTTTGTTTGTTTGGTTAGTTTTTTGAGACAGGGTTTCCTTGTGCGGCCTTGACTGTCCTGGAGCTCACTCTGTAGACCAGGCTGAACCCAAACTGCCTCTGCCTCCCAAGTGCTGGGATTAAAGGTGTGCACCACCACCGCCCAGCATAAAAGTAAATCTTAAGTAATGAAAACAATTGTTTTTTTTCTCTCTTGTGAGTTTATACTCATTTGTGTGTGTGTGTGTGTGTGTGTGTGTGTGTGTGTTCTCAATCAGCCCCAGAGAAAGGAATTCCTTCTCACCATGGCACCAGGTTTTCCCTTTGATCTAGTGCTGAGTGGTTTCCATTTAGCAAAAATGCTAATGGGGATCAGGTACACCTGGCTTCCTCCTGTATGCTGGTTGCCATGGTTTCCACAATGCTGTGTTCCCAGTCACAGCAGAAAGAAGCGGAAGAAAATGCACAGCAACGCTGAGCTTTCTTCCCTTTTCTCCACATTTGTTCATCCCAAGCTTCCAGCTTATGAAATGTCGTTAGCGCATGGAAAACCTCTGATAATCCTCCCACTGTCTGCCAGGGAGCCTCATAGCCACGCCCCCTCTGAGACAACAGGCAAGGACTTCTTCAGACTTCTCTGTCTTCACGGGGCCTGTCAAACGTGTGCCTTGCTATTGCCAGAGAATTGCTAATTGTGTCTGGAAGCCTTGTGGGAACAGGAAACCTTGAATAAAGACACCGAGAAGACTTGTCAGATCCCTTTAGCCAGCTCCTGCTTGCTGTAAGCGTCCTATCTGAACCCCGAGGGAGCACTGAGACTGGCACTCAGAGGGGTGCCCTCTCCAGTGAGGGTTTTAACAGCACTTTACACACTAACAACTTCCCAGAGCCAGTGACAACAGTGCTGGCTACCGCACACCCGGCTGTAAATGGCTGTGCCTTGCTCTGGTTCGGGGATCGCAGATCCTAGGCTTTCTCTGGCTAGGAAGTGCCTCTGGGCCTCTTCTGTAGGCTGAGTGCAGCCAGCATCCTCTTTGGGAACAGGGCAGGAGCCATCCAGCAAGTTTTGAGAAGAGAGAGTGCTACTTGCTGGGTGAGGTACCTCCTGGCCGATTTTTTTTAAATTGTGTGTGTGGAGGGGTGCACGAGTATAGGTGCCTGTGGAGGTCAAATCTCCTGGAGCTGAAGCTATAGTCTGCTGTGAGCGCCTGTGCCTGCTGTAGGTACTGTGAACATTCAAAAGATACCATGATTTTAGCTGGGTGTGGTAGTATGCCCAGCACACCAGCACTCCTGAGGCTGACAGAAGGTTCAAGAGTTCAAGGCCAACTTGGGCTACACAGCAAGACTTAGTCTCAAGAGTACAAAACAAAAAGACCCCACTGCCAAATCCTTCATGTTAAATGTTTGCTCCTTTTAGGTTTCGGAAGGGGAGGCAGCTAAACTTATAAACTTATATCACATAGCCTTTTTATTCTGTAACACTGAGAACAGGGAATCTTTTGTTATAGTATATTATCGGTGATTATTATCATACACAAGACTCAATCAAGATAATGATTATTATCATACACAAGATATTAACATTTCATATGTACTATATGAATTTCTCATAGGTTCTCCATATTTTCTTCTATTATCACGTGTAATTTCCTATGATGTATTTATTTACTATTTTGAGACAGGGTCTCTCTATGTACCTCTGACTGTCCCAGAATTTGGCTATATAGAGTAGGCTGGCCTCATACTCCCAGCAATCTGCCTGCCTCTGCCTCCCGAATGCTGGGATTAAAAGAGTCTAATTATTTTGAGATAGGGTCTCACTGTGTAGCATTAGCTATCCCAGAGCTCCCTATGTAGATCAAGCTGGCCTCGAACTCAGAAATCCTCCTGCCTCTGCAACTGCAGAGGGGTTAAAGGAGTGTGCTGCCAGGCCCAACCTAAAAATGTGTTTTTTAACGGTTGCTCACAATCTAGGGTCCGTTTGCGGGTCTTCCGAGACAGCCCCGCCTACAGCATCCCTTTAGCGGTCCCCTTGGCGGACAGGAAGAGCGCCTCTCTGCGGCCCGGCTCCCAAGCGGGGAGGGTGGCGTCTGAGCAGGGCGCAGCGGTCCCTACCCGCCTGGGCACGCGACCCGCTGACCTCAGCGGAGGTGGCTGTGAGACCCAGGGCACCACAGCCCGGTGACCTGCAGCTCGCGCGAGGAACCGTTACTTCCCCCTGTCCCGCGCTGGCCCGAGAAGTCCCCGAGTGCCAGGTAACTCTGGCTCGGTGTAGGCTAAGTCACTGGTTGCCGGATTTCACGGTGTTGGCTCACGATGCCAGTTGCCAGGAGGATTAGATCGTGGGCTGAGTGAGGTCACAAGCTGACAGATTTCACACAAGCACATGAAGGAGGGGGAAAGATGCCAGGAAAACTGCCAAGGGTGGAGGGTCACGTACTTACTTACTATCCCAGGGCTTTAGAGGTAAAGGTCTGGGAGTTCCAGGCTCAGAAGGAAGGAAGGAAAGAGGGAGGGAGGGGGGAGGGGGAAGGGGGGAGGGGGGAAGGAGACAGACGAGAGAGAGAGAGAGAGAGAGAGAGAGAGAGAGAGAGAGAGAGAGAGAGAGAGGAGAAGATAGAATAAAGATTTATGATGTTAATGAGCTAGAACATGTAGGTCCAAATCCTATTTTTGAATTTACTTGAGGAAATGTGAGATTTTTTTAAAAAAATAAAAAATAAAAACAGGGTCTCCAAATTTAGAATTGTAAGGACATCTCATGAAATTCTAGATGAACAATTCCTAACTCCAACCCCCGCCCCCCAGAAAAGCAGTAGTGCTGGCAAATGCGCTGTTAAAGGGGAGCCAAGGATCTGGGGATTAGGGTTCAGAGGAGGAATAGAGGATGAATAGACCTGAGAGGAGTAGGGGCCACATGGGCTGAGAGAGGGGCTCTACTCAGGCTTCTAATAACGCTGCTCCAAGTGAGGTCCACCAACCTTCAGCATCACTTGCTAAGGGAGACTGGGAGGTCTAAATTTTCCCAGTAGCGCACGCTTTAATCCCAGCACTCGGGAGGCAGAGCAGGCAGATCTCTGTGAGTTCGAGGCCAGCCTGGTCTACAAAGTGAGTTCCAGGACAGCTACAGCTACAAGGAACCCTGTCTCGAAACAAAAACAAAGGGGGGCTGGAGAGATGGCTCAGAGGTTAAAAGCACCAACTGCTCTTCCGGAGGTCCTGAGTTCAATTCCCAGCAACCACATGGTGGCTCACAACCATCTATAATGAGATCTGGTGCCCTCTTCTGGCATGCAGGCAGACATGGAAGGAATGTTGTATACATAATAAATAAATAAATCTTTTTTAAAAAGGTGTAAATTGTGTAACAATAAAAAAAAAATCTTTTACAAAGCTAGTCAGTCGGTTCACCAGCAGTTGACTCCAAAACCTTCCTAGAGTGACGCTGTTTCTTCTGTAGACTCTGGTGAACTGAACACCTGGCACCGCAGGGAACCATGTGTGAGGCCCCCCTCTGGCTGAGGCCTTCTAGACAGTTAATGGTTGCTGGCAGAGGGAGAGACATTTTCCTCAGTGGTGTAGCCATTGGCAAGGTGCCCGTGAGCCTTCAACCCCTCACCCAGGCTCCTAAAAGTTAAACTTAAATTAAACTCTTTAGGTCGCTAAGAAATAAAAAGGACATGAAAGTAGAGGGTGGCCTAGTTGGGAAGGGGAGGAGGACCAGTTGGAGGGGGGGCAGGAGAGGGAACTGAGGACCAGAGGGGAGGACAGGAGAGGGAACTGAGGGGGGGGTCAGGAAAGGGAGATGAGGACCAGTGGGGGACAGGAGAGGGAACTGAGGGCCAGTGGGGGACAGGAGAGGGAACTGAGGGCCAGTGGGGGGTCAGGAGAGGGAGATGAGGGCCAGCAGGGGGGGCAGGAGAGGGAACTGAGGGCCAGTGCGGGAGGGGGGGCAGGAGAGGGAACTGAAGGTTGAGTAAAGAACACGGCACACATATATGAGAATGTCATGAGACCCGGTAATATATATGACCAATATGGATAATAAACATTTTTAAAAGTTGAATGTAAAATTAATCAGCTTATGTGTTTAACTACTAATTCATAAGAAATACATCAGCCTCCAGGACTGGTGATACAGGCCTGTCATTCCAGCCACTTAGGAGGCTGAGGCAAGGGGATTGCAAATTAAAAGTCATGCTGGGTAGCAATGAGACCCTGGCTCAGAAAGCAGAAACACGTAGTTCCTGGATTGATTCAGGTCACCAGGCTTGGCACCAAGCACCTCCACCCACAGACCCATCTTGCTGACCCAAATCTAGTCTGTCTTTCCATCTCCTCCTCCTCCTTTCTTCTTTGGCAGTACTGGGGATGGAAGCCAAGGCATTGCGTATATTGGACAAGCCCTGCCCCACTGAGCCATGCTTGGAAGTAAACCAGCTCTTACAAGCATCCCCGGATCCCCACATAGGCCCTGGGCGTTTATATTCCCACACATACACACTTGTTAGCATTCAGGCATTTACACCGGCCTGCTTTCAGGGTCGTAGAGGGAGATGACGGCAGCAGCAGGAGCCAAGATGTGACACTGTAGGTACTGCAGCCACTAAGCAGGGCACTGTCCCTATGCACATGTGCTACATCCCCTGACAAAAGGCAAGCCCTTCTCGAGTTCTTTCCTCTCTCTCTCTCTCTCTCTCTCTCTCTCTCTCTCTCTCTCTCTCTCTCTCTGCCTCTCTCTCTACCTCTCTCTCTGCCTCTCTCTCTCTGCCTCTCTCTCTCTCTCTCTCTCTCTCTCTCTCTCTCTCTCTCTCTCTCTCTCTCTCTCTCCCTCCCTCCCTCCCTCCTCTCTCTCTTACTCAAGAGGCCCCCTCTGCACCTCCCCGAAGAAACCTCCCATGTGAGCTCTGTTGCATGCTGTCTGTTGGTGGTGGGCTGAAACTTCGACGGTGAGAAATGAACCCCAGAGCTCAACAAACCCACGACTGGGGTACAGGAAGGAAATGGGAGGAAGTGTGCTCTCCCGAGAGGGGAGCAGGAATAAAAATGACAAACAGGCAGGTGGAGCTTACTTAAATGGGGAAGCTTGCGCATGTGTACAGAGCCGTATGCAGCAACGCGATTCATGACATAAGATGTAGGGTCGTAGGGCCCCCAGGCTGGCTAGGTGACTGAATGCCGGCTGGTGGGCTGCCAGGGGGCGGGGTCAGTGTAATGCTGGAATCCTAAGAGTCATTTCATGGTACCTCTTGGCTCCAACCCGTCAAAGTTGCCTCTGCCACTAAACTATTACAACACACATACTCTCATACACAGCAAATGTATAAAGAAAAAAAAATTTAAAAGCTACTGTTATGGTTTTGGTCCCTTTCCCTTTAAGAGACAAGCCACGCCCATTCCCTCCCCATCCACTGAGGCAGGCTGATCTTCAGCTTCCGGCCTGAGCTCACTCTCTTTTCCATCTTCCTCTCAGAGAGGCAGCTTCGCTTTTGCCTCTCTCCCCACTTCTCTGCCTCTCTCTCTCTCTCTCTCTCTCTCTCTCTCTCTCTCTCTCTCTCTCTCTCTCTCCCCTTCTCCCTTCCCCCTTCATAACCCCCTGAATAAATATCCAACCTCACTCTGCAAGTCATGTCTATCCATGTCTCTGTCTTCTGCCCGCCCGCCATGTGTCTCCCTGCCTGGGACCAGCCACTGCTCAGGGACCGGCAGCCATCTCTGCCTGGGACTGGCTGCTCACAGGGCCTGCTGCTTGCCGCCACATGGCCCGCCATCACCACTCCGGTCACCGCTCTGGGAACACAACAGCTACCAAAAAAAATCACATAATAGGGAAATTGTATGTGTTCATATTTACTGATATCAAGTAAGTGCCATTTATTTTGGTCAATAATATTACTTTTGTTAGATTTTAAGAGGCTATAGATGTACACCACATATCTACAGCTGAAATGATCAAGTTGACATCTGCTTCAAAATGATGTTGACGCCTGTGTAAGGCAGCTTGGTCTTGAGTGGGAGGGACAGGCCGCGTAGTGAGCACAGGCATTCCTCACGCTTCTCTGGGAAGGCTCAAAGACGCCAAAGGTCAGAGACTTTGGGACTTGTTTTTAGTTCATTTGAGATTATTGTCCTTCAAACTCAAACAAAGGTCCTGCCTAGTTGTAAATCAGAGTTCTGCTCTCTCAAGGCTATTGTAAACAGGTGTATCTAGTTGCCAGACCTTGGGCTCCTGAAATAGGGAAGTAGTTGGTTTCTACCTAAAACAAAAGTCTAAGGAGCCAACTGAGTTCTAGTTCCCTTTATGGAAATAACTTGGGATTCCACCTAGGGAGTGGATTGCCTACAGAATGTTTGGTCTAGGGCACGAGTCAAGGGCATGAGCAGTGAATTTAGCCCATGACTTTCAATTTGTATGTTAATGCAGTCCTTTTGTTCTCCTACCCTTTGAAATCAGGGGTATATTAACCAGTTGGGAATTAAACACGGCGAATTTTCAGTACTCACTGAAATTCCCTCTTGATAATATTGTAATGGTCTGTCCTGTCTCTTTAAGAGACAAGCCACACCCACTCCCGGCGACCCCGCCCTCCTCTCGCCATCTTATATTCTCTCACTGTCCCCTCTTGGTGCGCACGCCCCTCTTCTCTCCCGCTCCCCTTTTTCTTTCTCTCTCTCTCTCCTCTCTCTCTCTCTGTCTCTCTCTGTCTCTCTCTCTCCTCTAAGTAATAAATATCCAATTCTATTCTGTACAATGTGTCTGCCCATGTGCCTTCTACCCGCCCTGCTCACATCCCCGGGGCTCGCTGGGACCAGCCTGCCCGGGACCAGCCACCACTTGGGAACCAGCAGCCATCTCTGCCTGGGACTGGCTGCTCTCAGGGACCACTGCCTGCCTACTGCCACCAGGGATCTTGCAACATTTTTGACATTTACTATATTTCTAAATTCCCACACCTCCACTCTGGCCCCCCGACACTCCTCCTTTAGATGTGTTCAGAAACAACACCAGAATGACAATAACTGGAACTGGAAGCCATCAGGCCCTGAGCGAGTGTGGGGAGGGGAAGGCTGAAGGTGCATGTTGGAAGGCTGGAGGTTCCTAGCAGCAAACGAAAAGCTCAGTTACATCCATGGGTGCCAGGAAACAGGCTTGAGATAAAGGGAATCCCAGAGTTATCTGGAAACCTAGGACAGAATTTGGCTTCCCTGTTGCTCAGTCACACCCGCTACAGCAGCCTGGGGTTTATTCTCAGGCAGTCTTGTGGCTATGTGGCCAAGGACCATGAGCAAGTGGTGTCAGGGAAAAAGTCCGTGTGAGAGACTCAGCAAAGCCTTTGCTCCACGCACCAGCTCCTCCAAACCCTTGAGCTGTGCTTCGTAATCCTGTTCCCATGATCGCAACCCTGAAGCTGGAACTAGACTGAGGCTAAAGGAAGGAGACCCTGCCTGCTGGTGGGAGGAGCCTCTCCATCCCTGCTCTCCTCAAGCCCTCAAAGATCTTCCTTTCTACAGAGTGCAAGTGTGGGCTGGGAACCCCCAATCCCCGACTTGGCACGTTTGGAGAACATCCATTCTCTGGCTCTCTGGGAATGCAGCCATTGCTATCCAGAACCTTTTAGGTCTCTGGTTACCTGGAAAGTAATTATCAGCTCAGTTCTGAAGTCATCTGGCCTGTTCTAGCTGGGCAGTTATCTAACCGATTCAGATTCAACCATGAAACCTGGGCGGTGGTGGCACTCAGGAGGCAGAGGCAGGTGGATCTCTTGAGTTCGAGGCCAGTCTGGTCTATAGAACGAGTTCCAGGACAAATAGGGCTGCTGCACAGAGAAACCTTGTCTTGGGGGAGGGGGGAAAGTCAATGTCTCTTTTCAAGCAGCTGGAACCCTTGTTTTCCAGCCACACAACTCTGCTGGAGCTCACCCTGGTGGTGTGCACAGGTACACACACACACACTTAGTCTGTTAGTGCTGGAATGTAGACTTCAAAAAGGACTTTTAGGGGTTGGTACAATGGCTCAGCCTACACCTAATGACCTGAGTTATTACTGGGGACCACATGTTGGAAAGAAAGAACCAAATCCTGCCAGTTGTTCTCTGACCTCCACATGCATGCTGTAGTGTGCGTATGCACTCACACACATAGACACACACACCACTACACATATGCCTGATGATTTTTTGTTTTGTTTTGTTTCTCAAGACAGGGTTTCTCTGTGAAACCGTCCTGGCTGTCCTGGAAGTCACTTTGTAGACCAGGCTGTCCTCAAACTCACAGAGATCCACCTGCCTCTGCCTCCCAAGTGCTGGAATTAAAGGCGTGCGCCACCACCGCCTGGCCCACCCTATGAATTTTAAGACTCTGTGGCCTGTGTTGGGGTTACTATTCTTAGCAGCAAGGATGATACTATCCTTCGCATTTTGCTGAGGCCATTTTGAGAACATCTTGACTGAGGAGCAAGTTCTAGACAAGGCTTGGGAGCTAATCTAGCATCCGTGAATTCGCAGGGAGAGCATGGGAACTCAAGGCTGGAGAGTTATCTCTAGAAAAAAAGTGGCAGCATTGTGGAAAAGGCCAACTGCTTGAGACATTCACAGGAAAACCCCTCACACTCAGGGTGGAGCCACAGTCTGATTTATTGGCCATCAACACTGGGCTTCTCTCACCCCCATAGGAGACCCAGGACCAGGAGCAGGGTTGGCAGGCCACACCTGGAGCTCAGTGAACGCAAGCGAGCGAGGGCTGGAGAAGTGCTGTGCAGGGAGGAAAGAGTCCGCCAGGAAGGGGCTGCAAAGCCAACATGATCGTGGCTCCTCCCCTCCCCGGGTGTCCCCTTCAGTCTACAGTGAGAGATGCAGGATGTCTGGTCCAATGAGGGAAGTTAGGGGCTCTGCCATCAGGCTGATGAGGACTTTGCTTTGTAGCCCCGTAGAATATCCTCTGAGGCCTCTTTCTTAGTCGGTGGCTGGCCACTTCCACTGGAGAGCTTAGGAGATGCTGTAGGCCTGAAGGGAATCCCCAGGGTGAGGCAGTGTGCAACGTAGGCAGGAATGGGAATGAGGACGAAGACATACAGCCCGACTATCAGAATCAAGGCCCACACTGGGTATCGACGAACTATCTCTTTTGACTATGGAGAGACCAGGAAAGGGTATTAACATAGAAACTTCCCAGGAGAGGAAGAAGAGGTGTGGGGGGGAGAGGAGAAAGGTGAAGGCTAGTGAGCCAATGGCCAGGTCCTCAGCCCACAGGGGACTGGAAGGACCAGAAGGAACAGGAAGATCTGAGAGAGGGTACACTCACAGTGTTGGAGTCCCAGGCCATGTAGGTGAGGGGCCTCGTGCCCAGCTGAATGAAGACAGCTATTAGCAGGCCTAGCAGCACCACTGGGGACACGTAGCACCATAGCCAGCCACAGATAGGGCAGATGGGGCGGCTTAGTAGAGCCATCATGTCTGCAAGGAACCTGTGGAGGGACAAGGAATATGGGCGCCAGTCCAGCCTCCCCACCTCACAATCCTCAGTTGTTTTCTGGCAGCTCTGCCTGCTTTATTTCAGGTCTCCTCTTCTAGTGGTCTTCCATCCTCTGGCTGCCCAGCACCTTCCACGGGGCCCATACCCCTCTCATTCATCCTAAGATGACATCTGTGATGTGGCAAAGACCTTTCTAGGTGCTAGGTACCCAACAGTGAGCCACCTAAGCCAAGCAAAGAGAATCAAGGCACCGCTGAACCCCGATGACCCAGCCTGCTTTCTTTCCCTCATAACGCTGGATTTGAACCAGCAGCCCTTTGGTCTGGGAGGCCAGGCTCTGAGGTCCTCTTCTCTTTTCTGCCTCTGTCTGTCCAGGCTCTGTTTCAGAACACCTTCCCCACCACTCCTGCCTAAATTTCCATCCTCACCCTCAGTGTCTCCCCTTACTCTGCTCTGCACCCGGGACACCCACGGGGCTGTCTGCACATCTTCTCCTACAGACCTGGGCTTTGAGAGAACTCAATATGATGAGGTCATCCCAGCACCACAATGGTTTCTGGACAGAGATGTCCTGGCACAGGGAAGCTGGCACCAATATACACATAAAAGTCAGACACACAGGTGTGCACAGGTGGAGATAAGAGCGTCTCAGAGGCTTGCTAGGAAGCTCGTTTAGCCAAGTCAGTGAGTTCCAGGTTCAAGAAGAGACCCTGTCTCAAAAAGTAAGTGGAGGGCGACTGAGAAAAACACCGGACACGTGCTCACACGCGCATGGGCAGGCACACAGACACCTACATACTCGACACGTGCTCACACGCGCATGGGCAGGCACACAGACACCTACACACCGGACACGTGCTCACACGCGCATGGGCAGGCACACAGACACCTACACACCGGACACGTGCTCACACGCGCATGGGCAGGCACACAGACACCTACACACCGGACACGTGCTCACACGCGCATGGGCAGGCACACAGACACCTACATACTCGACACGTGCTCACACGCGCATGGGCAGGCACACAGACACCTACATACTCGACACGTGCTCACACGCGCATGGGCAGGCACACAGACACCTACAAATCCACACTTGAGTCTCAATAAGTGTTCGGTGGTAGCCAGTAGGTGAAGGCACCTGCTGCCCCTGGGATCCACATGGTGGATCACACTCTCCATGTGTTGGTCACACACGTGCCCATAAACATACACTTACCCACAGAAGATAAATGTGGAACCATATGGGGCTGGAGAGATGGTTCAATTAAGAGCACTCATTGCTTTTGTGGAGAACCCAGGTTTGATTCCCAGCAGCCACATGGCAGCTCGCAATTGTCTAGAACTCCAGCTCCAGGGCATCTGATACCCTCTTCTTGCCTGCATGAGCACCAGGCACACGTGTGGTACACATACATACATACATACATACACACATACAGGCAAAAAATGCATACACATAAAATAATTTTAAAGTGAGTTAATGAGCCGGGCGGTGGTGGCGCACGCCTTTAATCCCAGCACTCGGGAGGCAGAGGCAGGCGGATCTCTGAGTTCGAGGCCAGCCTGGTCTACAAGAGCTAGTTCCAGGACAGGCTCTAGAAACTACAGGGAAACCCTGTCTCGAAAAACCAAAAAAAAAAAAAAAAAAAAAAAAAAATGAGTTAATGAGGGGGAACAGACTCTAAGGACCGTTTGCAAATGCCACTTCCAGCACCTTCTGCCTTGGAGCTACACCACTTGTGTGTCTTGTTAGTTACTTCTTCCTGGAGATAGGGTCTCTGTGTGGGTCAGACTGGCTGTGGAGTCACCGAGATTCATTTCTGTCTGCCTCCAGAATGCTGAAATTAAAGCCTGCGCCATCGTGCCCGCCCTGCCAGGCTTTGAGCTGCTCTCACAAAAGACCTGACACAAAGAGACTTAAAGGAGGAAAGATTTACATGACCTTGACCCTAAAGACCCGTCAAGCCAGGAAAAGAAATGACCGCAGAGCTGGCTCCATCCATGGTGGCTGAAATATGGAGACCAGAGCAGACTAGAGTGGGGGTGGGTGTCACTTCTACAGGCCTGCTCCAAAGAGCCTTCAAAATAGCCCCACAAGATGGATACTGAATATTCAAACACTTCAGATCTGGACAGCACAGGAGAACCCTGGGTTGGAAGCTGACCCTGCTGCTCTCTTCCACTCCAGCCTGAGCTCCTGGGTTGAGCCACTCTCCTACCACATCTTTCTTTCTTTGTTTGGTTTGGTTTTGGTTTTTTGAGGTAGGATTTCTCTGCATAGCCCTGGCTGTCCTGGACCTTACTCTGTAGATCAGGCTGCCTCAAACTCACAGAGATCCCCCTGCCTCTGCCTCCCGAGTGCCACCATGCCTGGCTTCTCTCACCACATCACGCTATCCTGAATCACTACTGGCTCTTACTTGTAATCTTACACAGCTCCCAATTCCCCTCCTTGGCTCTGCTTGGGCCTCCAGGGCCACCAGAGGTGCCTTCATAAAATATATATATAATGGCGCATACCGTTGGTCCTAGCACTTGGGAAGTGGTGGCAGACAGACCCCTCTTGAGGTCAACGTGGTCAATAGCAAGTTCTAGGACAGCCAGGAGCATATAGTGAGACCTTGTCTCTAATTTGTTTTTAAGCTGATGATGGTGCTCCCTACTGAAACCTTTTAGTGTTTTGTGATACACACTGCACAAAGCTAGGTCATATCATAGTTTACAAGGTCCCATCTTCTGCCCCCAATCTCCTAAGTCTATTCCAGCTTACCTGGATCCCTTGTTCCTTCAAAGCTTCAAGCAGGATATTTCCTCTGGTGTACACACATGCAGGAACACTCACACACACATATACATGCACACCACATACACATTAATCATGGCTCCTCCCTTATTTTACTTAGGAGTCTTCGGACACATTACCCTACCATCAAGGCCTTCTTTGCTACCCGTCCGAACCACACACACTGTCTCTGGACCAATGACCTTTGGTTTCTTGTCTTTTGTTCTGTGCGCATGGGCGGGAAGAGGGAAGCTAGAGCGGGTCGCCAGCAGCTCAGTGAGCCTGAAGCTCTACCATGTGGCTGTCAAGGCCCTGGTGCCCTCTGCTTTCGCCTCACAGGGCTGGAACGGGTGCCGCCATGAGCACGTATGTGGGTTCTAGGAAGAGAACGCAGACTCGGAAGCTCGCACACCAAGGACTTGACCTGCTGAACCTCCTCCCAGCCTTGCTTGCCATTCACAGGCTCCATGTCTGTCGGTGTTGCTGCTGTGTGTCTATACCACTAGAAAGTGAGGTCCTGAACAGAGTGCTAACCTGGCTTTACGCAGGGTCCCTGGTCATTAACAGGCCACTGATGCACACGAAACACACAAGCGTTCCTCAGAGGCCTTGACGTTAAGGGCCCCTGTGACACTCTGGCTTGACATTAGACACAACAGGAAAGCTGTCGACCCTCCCAAAAGATCCATGCTCCGGGGGCCTGGCACGGGCCTTCACCTCTTGGCCCTGTAGGCCCAGGCTACAGCAAGGTTTTCACACAAGACGATGCTGATGATGGGCAGGACGACCCAGTATTCACTCAGCAGCCAAAAGTAGTAGATGCCTGAAGGTTGGATGAAGAAGAGGCCGCACAGGAACATCACCACGGAAGCACCCACTGGAGGAAGCATTAGGTCTGCGTCAGGATCAGAGGTCTGGGAGAAGGTGGGACTAAGGGAAGATCCTAAGCCAGGGCTGATGTTAGGGCTGTGGGAGAGCGGGGTCAAAGGTGGACGTACCTGTAAGAATCCTTGGCTGTCTCTTGAGGAAGGGGAAGGTGTCCTGGAGCGGGATGATGATGCCCAGCGTGAACGTCATCATGGCACACAAACTCAGACTCAGCAGCAGCAAGAAAAAGAGCACAGTCCAGAAGAACGACCCAGGGAACACAGAGATGATCTCAGTGGAGGTCAGGAACACAAAGCGGGGGCTCTCCTTAATCTGCAAGGACAGAGAAGGGAAGTGCCCTCTCCACCTCCTCTCACGGCTCCGTGCAGCAGGACCCCGCCCCTGCAGTCCAGGGAAGGGGTTCTGTCTACTGCGGCTGCACTGCGTTTCCTACACTACCCACATTTCTCTCCGGGACTAGTGAGAGCCGCACTCTGTGGGGCAGAGCGGGCTCTCCAGTGTCTCTACTGACCTTCAGAAAATTCTCCTGGATGTTGCATTCGGGCACCTTGCTGAGGACGGCGCTCCTTAAGGGTGGCAGGAGGCTGTTGAGCCAGGAATTGTAGGTGGAGGTCGGGTTGTTCGTCAGGGTAGGGGGCCGCACCTCAGGAGGTAGGATCCCCTGGGCTACCAGCATCATAAGTGTCTCTGTGTTCCTGAGGATGGGTGAATTAGAACCGTCAGGCCCTTGGCACACTGTCCTTCCCTTGATCGTCTTACAGATGAGAGAGATCTCGAGTCCAGCATTACTAACGGTAAAGGACAGCCTGCCGTGAAGCCTGGAGGATGCCCACTTTCGGGGCCATGAAGAATGTATGCCCTTGGGGAGCCCGGACTTCATAGGGATTCGTGGGCCTAGTCTTCACCAGCTTTTCTGAGACGAGCAGGGAAAAAACATGTACACTTTGGAGAACGGGGACAGCTTCCTTAGACTGAAGCCTGAAGCCTGTGACGGTCCCAAGTTGTACTAAGTCAAAGAACTGTTGTTTACCTTGAGTCTGACCAGAGCCCTTGCCAAGAGCAGGGATCAAGCTTCGGGAAAGTATGATCGTGTTCTAGAAACTAAAACAGGATGCTCTTCTGGAGACAAGACATACTTAGACTAATAGTCTCATTGCGAATCATTTAAGCTGAAAGATACTTTTAATCTTTTGTAATTTTTTATTTTATCTTTTTTTTTTTGTTTTGTTTTTCGAGACAGGGTTTCTCTGTAGCTCTGGCTGTCCTGGAGCTCGCTCTATAGACCAGACTAGCCTCCCCAGGGCTAGGACTAAAGGTATGCAGCACCTCCCGGCTACCTATGGTTTATTTTAAAATCAGCTTTTGGTTGTTTTCCTTTGTTTACTAATTTTGTTGTTTATTTTATTTATTTATTGCTCTTATTTTTAATGCTCTTGTCCTCGGGGGCCAGAAAAATGACTCAGCAATTAAGAACATGTCCTGTTTCCGCGCCAGCACCCCCTTTGGATCCTGTGGGCACTGCACTTACATGAACTATAGTCCTGACACATAATTTAAAAAAAACAATAACAATTAATCTTTTTCTCTTTTTTGAGACAGGAAAATGAATGTCTTGGTCCTGTGGATAATCAGAGTCAAAATTGTGCTTTAAATTACAGCTAAGGCTGCCTTATGGATACAACCTAGTAGAAACTTCAATTTGCCCCTTCTTTTGTTCATTTGCTAAACACCCTTCTGCACTTTCCCTGCCCCGTGGGAGGACTGGCAGCAAGTGTCTGGCTCACTGTGACATTGAAGGTGGGGCCTTTCTCATGTCATGTGTACATAGTGAGCTCTAAGACAGCCAGAAAGAGAGACCCTGCCTCAAAATATCAAAAAAAACAAAAGGCGCGGGGTGCGCACAGTGGGGGAGGGGTGGGGGGGGGTGCGCGGGGGATGTGGGGAGAGGGATATTTTGGTGTACCACTGTTCATTTTTCATATTCATTTATCCAGTGCATATGATGCCCAGGAGCTGGAGTTACAGGCAGCTGGGAGCCTCCTAACATGGGTGCTGGGATTCAAATCTGTGTCTTCTGGAGGAGCAGCAAATGTTATTAGCTGCTGAGTCATTTCTCCAGACCCTTGTTAATAGTTCTATTCTTATAAGAAGATCAGCCAGGTGGTGGCTGTGCACGCCTTTAATTCCAGCACTCGGGAGGCAAATCTCTGAGTTCAAGGTCAGCCTGGTCTTCAGATTTCCAGGGCAGCCAGGGCTACACGGAGAAATCCTGTCTTGAAAAAAACAAACAAACAAACAAATAAACAAAAAACCCAGCCTAACAAAACACAACACGGCGGTCATCAAGGAGCTTCAGTGGGTAAAGGACAGTGGGTACAGGCCTGGTGACAGTCCCTGGAACCCACGC
Source organism: Arvicola amphibius (assembly GCF_903992535.2). Taxonomy (NCBI): domain Eukaryota; kingdom Metazoa; phylum Chordata; class Mammalia; order Rodentia; family Cricetidae; genus Arvicola; species Arvicola amphibius. Next base: position 121,694,632 of record NC_052058.2, on the reverse strand, counting down.
GAAGGTGAAGGGCAGCACTGTCCTCACAAAGAGCCTTCTGACCTCTGCATGTGGACCATGACAGTCCACCCCCACATCAGGTTCATACTCCAATACTAGCCACACAGCTAAACAAATAACACAGATATATTGTTATATGTATGCATATCAGACTTGCAAAATTAAGCGGTCCAGCCAAGTTAAATAAAGTGCTATGCAAACAGAGAGATGATTTCTCCCATTTCCCTGCTGGAAGGGTAATTCTGATTAAACCACTATGGCCCTCAGACATGGAGCAGACCCTGTCCAGCTTCTGAGGCTTCCTCTGTCCTGCACACGTGTAAGCTCTGCATCCTCGAAGCCCACATTTTATGATATCGCTGGTGTGTCTGTGTGACACATTCTGTACTAAACAAGTACAGACCTTTCCCGACAGTGAGGTGACGGCATACACCTGTAAGCCTAGCACACAGCAGGCTCGAGGAAGAAAGCTTGTGCGCTCCAAGGCGGTCTGGGCTACAAAGGGATGCTGACCCGAAGCAAAACCAAACTTCTGTGCAGTGCAGGAAGAAATCTCCTCACAGCGGTAATGTGTTTGGGCTGTGCCGTCCTAGGGTGATTTCTGTCTACAGGGAGACCTGGTGGGAATGGGTAAGCGCAAGAGTACATTACATGAGGGATGGGGCAGCTGCAGGTTAGCTCTGAGGTCTTCGAGGAACAGCTGCATCTGCCATGCAGAACGCTGCGTAAGGCCAGGAGTGTATGTGTGCCAGGTGTCATGGGGCTAATTTCTGTGAACCTGAACAGAAACACACCAAGGGAGGATCACAGGACTCAGGAAGTTAACCAAACTTGGGGGACACTGGAAGTCCCGAGAGGTCCAAGACACATGAGACCCCTCCCCAAGGATATGCATACAACCACAATTGCTGGGGAGATTCTTCCCAGAACTGCCAACAGGAGGTCCAGGGAGCTGCAGGGATACAAGATGTCACCCACACGTGGCTCTCGTCACAGTGTTGCCTGGAAGCTGCTTGTTTTCCTGTAGGTAAGCAAGCTCTTGCCATGCTCCCGTGAGTGACCCAGTATGTCATCGCTTCCAGCCAGACCTGGGTGAAACCCTCTTGGCTCAGTTCCCTGTGTACGTACTCAGAAGTCACACAACACCAGCTTCCGGGAGAAACTGACAGCCATTTGTGGAGATTGGCTTACTAGGGAGAAACCCAACTCAGGTTTGCCTCCTCTGGAAGCCTCTCTGACTCTCTCAGGCTGGAGGAAAGGCCCTGTCTCCTCTCAGCTCCTATTACCAGGCACCAGAAGTTTATGGCTTATTTATTCCATTCTTCATGCCTTCTCCTCTCAAGGCTGGAAAAAGCAATAAAAGCAAGAAAGGCACTGACAACCAATCCAGGCTTCAGTGGTGGCAAAGGGCACTTCACAGGTGGCACCGAGCTGTGTTGACAGAACAGCAGGATCGGGCTCCAGGCCCCACACAGTAGGATGTTTACAGCTAATCAGAGTGTGCTACTAATTAAAATGACAAGGGGGCCAGAGAGACGTCAGCCTTCAAGAGCACTTGTTGTTCCAGCAGAGGACCCAGATTCAGCTCTCAGCATCCATACCCTGGCTCACAGCTGTTGGTAACTTGTTTCAGATCTGACACCCCCTCTCCTGACCTCCGTAGGCAGCAGGTCTACACACGATGTGCATAGTCTATTCAGGCAAATCACGCATACACACAATGAATAAACAAATATGAGACTCTTTAAAGGGATAAAAATAACGACAAGAGCTGGGCATGGTGACACACAGCTGCAAGCCAAGCTTCGAGAAGTAGGAGGAAAGAGGATCAGTAGTTCAAGGCTAGCCTGGGCTAGATAGGAAGACCCTGTTTCAAAACACAAAACGTCCTCAGGGATCTTTGCTGTCACCACAGAGAAAGACTAAGGTCTGAGGTGACAGTGTGGTCAACACACACTCTGATTTCATCAATGTGCAATGTACACATGTATCGGCAATGTACCCCATGAACTCATGGGATTGGAATGTGTCAATAAGACCAAGACAAGAGGAAGAGCTGCAGGACTGTGTCAGCCAGGAGGAATCCTGTTCCCCAACCCTTTGGAGTTTAGCTTTGCCAGATGGGCAGAGAACACTAAGTCTGGAACCCACAGCTCAGGGCCTGCCGAGGAAGCAGATGTCCGTGGATGGCTCTGAGAGGTGAACACAGATGCTGTTCTCTGTGTGAGTGACCTTTGCACGCCTGCCATTCTTAGTGTGTGCTAGCACGTCAGCTCTGAGGTGGCCATTGGCAACCTCTGGCACTCTCTGATGTTCTCAGCTAAGAGGAAGCAGAGCTTTTAACCTCCCTGAAGCCGAGGTGTGAGGATGGGTTATGAAGCTGCCTAGGCTAGACTTGATCAGGAAACTGGCCTTACTTCTCACAGCAGCGATGTGTGGTTATGGTGGCCCAGAAGCCCAGGATCGAGAGGATGACAGGTAAGATGAACAGCAAGGTGAGTATCTTGATCAGGGCCATAAGGAAGGCGTCCCCCAAACAGTTGTTGAAGTAAGGCATGTGTGAGGACAAGTAGACGATGGGCCCAAAGCCTAGGCCCATGTCCAACACCACCTGGACCCCTGCTTGGGACCACACGGTTGGGTCGTAAATGCTTGCCACCTGAAAAGGAGAGGTGGGTATAACAGGGACGTCAAGATTTGGGAAGGGACAACCACAGCAGGGACATCATCTCTCGAAGGGAGGAGTTACAGGAGACAACGGTAGGCAGCTATGCTGCCCTGCGGAAGGACCTCACCTCGAGAAACAGCAGGTGTTTCAGCCCATATTCTGTGCCCTCCATGGGCAGAATCCGGCAGAAGAAGCAGAAGAAGATGAGATAGGGAAGCAGCACCAGGACCTGCAGAACCTGTGCAGAGTGCAGCATGTCAATAGGGACTCGCCCTTGTGGGTAGCTGAGGGCTGGGGTAGGACTCAGAAGAGTCTTCATCCAGGCAAGGGGTAACTGACCAGGCGGGAGAAACAAGCTCATAGCCCTTGAGAATGCCAAAGGCCCAGTGCGACTCACCTTCTCAAAGGACTTGATCCCATTCATTATGAGAACACAAACGAGACACCAAGCCAGAAAGAGGGATATGCCCAGGTTGAAGGCTAGAGGCCCTCTGTCCTCTATTCTGTCTGAGGCTTTCAGGGTCTGCCGGTACCAAAAGTACGTGTAGGATGTTGCCTGCTCACATTCGGGATCTGGGAGGACATAGCTTTGGACAGGCCTGCTAGACATGGCAAACCCTCCCTCTTCACCCCCTGCAGCCCCCTGCTCTTTGTGTTGTCTTCCAATTCATGCCCCTCCTTTCTATTTTCTCCTCTTCCCAAGTCTCTTCGTTTCTCCACCTCTCCTTCCTCACCAACGCTACTGGAGTTCCTTTGTAAAGGACAGTGCTGCCATGGAACAGTGAAGTAGAATATGTGGCTCATGTAGAAGAGGATCCAGGAATTAAACAGACTCATGTAGGTGCTGGTGATGAAGCACACCTGGAGAGCAGGGGAGACGTGTCTGGGAGGAAGAGCAGGGGCAGGGAGTGGAGAGTGAGGAGCAGTTGTAGGGGCAGGCTTAGGAAGCTTGGGGCTCCTCACCAAGAAAATGCTGTAGCCCAGTCCACCAAACCAGGGACCCAGGGTCTTCCACAGGTCAATGCTGCTATGCTGTACCCTCTGGCCAACGGCCAACTCCAGGAAGAGCAGAGGAATTCCAATCCAGAACAACATTAAGGTGTACATTATCAGGAAGCTGCCTGTAGGGAGAAGGCAGAAAGACTCTGAGAGCCTCGGGCCCACAGTGCCTGTCCTTCCTCACCACCAGCAGCCTCCCTCGGGCCACGGGCTTGAGGCCTGCTGGCTCCACAGTCCATACTGGTCAGGCTCCTTATTCCTAGAAGTCTCAGATGCCTAGCTCCCCCTTCAGCATCCTCCTGGTTAGCCGCTGGCCTATGCTCAAAACCCTGCACTTCTGCTTCTCCTGACCCTGGGTCTCGGAAACATGGTTTCTATTGTTCTCTGGCATCCAGACCCCTCACAGATGTCCTCACTGGGAGCCAGGGCAGCCTCACTTCTCTGTGCCTCTTGGGTTCCCAGACTTACAGCCTCCTTTGTGAAGCCACTGTGAGACAAAGCGCCAGAGCCGAGCCGGCATCAGCAGGTAGCTCATTACGGCCAGGATGTACTTAAGCTTGCTGGACCAGAACTGACGGGGAAGGAAGACGTCACTCTCTTCCCTGCTCAAGACGTCACTCTCTTCTCTGCTCATGTATCTCGTCTCCTCTGAGGTTGTCACGGTCACTTCTTTTGTGGCACTGGGCTTAGGTTGTAGGCCACCTCTTACCTGAGCCTCCAAAGCATGGGTCTCCCAGGCCTGAGCCTTTGCCACCCGGGTCTCTGAAACTGGGGCCTGTGTCTCCCAGGCTGATACAGACCAAGTTAGGATCCCACTTGCCCATTCCTCAGGGTTCGACTCCATCTCGGAAAGTCTTGATTCCGTGGATAAGTTTTTTTCCACCAATGACTCTGAAGCCTTTATCAAGGAAGACTCTGGAGGTGCTTTCTCTAGAGAATCTTTTGCTTTGGCAAGGGGAGGGGCCCCTTTACCTTCCTCTGTGGACCTGAAAATCAGAAGCCACAGATCTTAGGAGAAATCAGGGTTCAGTGAGTTCCAAACTATCTCGAAGGAGAATTTCATTTTATGCTCTCCACTTACTGACATTCAAAACACATACATCACAAACACCACATATATGCCATGCAAACATGTACCACACAAACAGACCCTACATATACCACACAAACACATCATGTACCTTAGACAAACACTTATCACATTCCCATATACTGCACAAAGCACCACATGTGACACACACAGGCACCACATGTGACACACACACACAGGCACCACATGTGACACACACACCGGTACCACATGTGACACACAGACACCACATGTGACACACGTACACAGGCACCACATGTGACACACACGCACACAGGCATCATCACCCTCACACACATCACAAACACATACACGCATGTACAATACCCCACACCCATACCATACACACAAGCACCACACACAAATGCCTTAGCACACTCACACATAAACATCCTTGTGTACACATATGCACCATACCCACCCACCATACACACATTTCTTATATAATTTTTTTACTTCTTCAAATGTTTTAACACAAAGGACAGGAGTTGGGGTAGCTACAGTTAATAGGCAGAAAGGTGGGAACCACACTAAGGATTTCTGGATATAGAGGTATACACCCTCCAAAGCTCACAGTGGCTTCCACTAGAAACCTCAGTCTTCAAGAGGCTGAGGCAGGAGGACTGCCATGACTTTGAGGCCAGCCTTGGGCTATAGAGAGGAGCAGGTAAGAAGGGAGGAGGGGAAAAGGGAGGGACGGAGGGAGAGAGGGAGGGAAGGAAGGAGGAAGAGAGAGAAGTGGGGGCTCTTCACAGTAGGCTTTAGTTTGCTGGTTTGTAAGAAAGGGGCTTCCTATGCAGCCCAGACTGGCCTGGAGCTGGTGATGGCCCTGCCTCTGCCATCTAAAGAAAGGCTTAGAAATGCCTGCTTTACCTCCGCAAGCCTTCCCCAGCTGTTGGCGCTCCAGCTCAGCTCAGAGGACCCTGAGCTGCCTCTGTCTCAGAGGGCAGCTGCTCCAGCCTCCCCACCCCTCATTTCTTCACTGCCTTCCTCTGCCTCCTGCTTCACCCCACCTCCCGAGCCAGAGGATGGTTCTGCACCTCATGTCTGGGGCCGCTTTCCTCTTTGATCCTTGGGGTCCCGCTGCTCTGACCTCTGTTGGTTCTTCAATTGCTCCACGGGAGAGAGGACCGGGAATGTGCTGGGAAGGGAAACAGAAGTCTGTGAAAGAACAATTGCTGACTCGAGCAAGAGGCGGCAGGTTACTGGCGGTGGCTCAGCTTTAAGGTGCTTGCTACTCAGAAGGAGGATCTGAGTTCAATCCCCAGGACCCACATAAAGGCCGGGCGTGGTAGCTTGTTTCCATCCCAGCATTAGGCAAAAGGAGATTGAATCCAGCCTGCCCCAACTGGTAAAACGCTGTCTCGTGAAACAAGGCGGACAACCCCTGAGGAAACACACGAGGTGGTCCTCTGGACTGCACACAACCACACACACACACACACACACACAACCACACACACACACACACACAACTACACACACACACACACACATGAACACATATACACACACACACAACTACACACACACAACTACACACACACAACTACACACACACACACATGAACACACACACACATGAACACACACACATGAACACATACACACACACAACTACACACACACATGAACACACACACACATGAACACATATATACACACACACACACATGAACACATACACACACACACACACACACACACACACATGAACACTTATACACACAAAATCATCAATGGTTGCTAATGCAAGATGGCCAAAAGTTTGACAAAAATAGACAAACCAGACAGTGTTACTGTAAGATACAGTCTCCAGCCAGGAAATTGTATTCTGCTATCCAAAGCATGCAGTATGCCGTGTCCTCCTGACATAATACACCAAGAACAAAAATGAATAACCAGAATGTAGTCAGGAGGAAAATCAGATAACCCCAAATGTAGGAATACTTTATAAAAAATAACTGGTTAAGGGCTGGAGAGATGGCTCAGAGGTTAAGAGGATTGCCTGCTCTTCCAAAGGTCCTGAGTTCAATTCCCAGCAACCACATGGTGGCTCACAACCATCTGTAATGGGGTCTGGTGCCCTCCTCTGGCCTGCAGGCATACACATGGACAGAATATTGCAAAATAAATAAATAAATAAATGTTTAAAAATAAATAAATAACTGGTTAATTATTGTTTAAAATATCAAATCGGGACCCATGGTCCTGCTAGCCTGAGTTCAGTCCCCAGGATGCACAGTGGAAGGAGACAACAGACTCCTCCAACTTGTCCTCTGACCTCCATATTTTGCTGTGGCATGTGAATATATATACACACAAAATAAATAAATAAATAAATAAATAAATAAATAAATAAATAAATGCAATTTAATTTTTTGTTGTTGTTTTTTGAGACAGAGTTTCTTTGTGTTTTCTGACTGTCCTGGAACTTGTTTTGTAGACCAGGCTGGCCTCAAACTCAGCACCTCATGGAACCTTCTCTAAAATTGATTGCATACATACTTAGTAACAAAGCAAACCTTCACAGATACAAAAAATTAGAGTAACCTACTGTGTCTTATTGGATCACCATGGCGTAAAGTTAGAATTCAACAATACTACTCCCAGAAAGCCTACAAACCCATGGAAACTGAACAGTCAACTACTGAACCACCCCTGGGTCAAGGAAGAAATAAAGAAAGAAATTAAAGTCTTTTTTGAATTCAACAAAAATAAAGACACAACATACCCAAACCTATGGGACACTATGAAAGCAGTGCTAAGAGGAAAGATCATAGCACTAAGTGCCCACATAAAGATAATGAAGAAAGTTCACATTAGTGACCTATCAGCACACCTGAAAGCTCTAGAAAAAAAAAGAAGCAGACTTACTCAGGGGGTGTAAAAGACTGGAAATAATCAAATTGAGGGCTGAAATCAACAAAATAGAAACACAGAAAACCAAACAAAGAATCAATGAAACAAAAAGCTGGTTCTTTGAGAGAATCAACAAGATTGACAAACCCTTATCTAAACTAATCAAAAGGCAGAGAGAGAACATCCAAATTAACAAAATCAGAAATGAAAAGGGGGACATAACAATAAACACTGAGGAAATTCAGAGAATCATTAGGTCCTACTACAAAAACCTGTACTCCACAAAATTGGAAAATGTAAAAGAAATGGACAATTTTTTTAGATAGATAGCATATACCAAAATTAAATCAAAACCAGGTGATCAATTTAAATAGACCTATAAGCTGTGAGGAGATAGAAGCTGTCATCAACAACCTCCCAACCAAAAAAAGCCCAGGACCAGATGGCTTTAGTACAGAATTCTACCAGAACTTTCAAGTAATACCTATACTCCTCAAAGTGTTCAACATAAAATAGAAACAGAAGGAATGTTGCCAAACTCTTTTTATGAGGTTACAGTTACCCCGATACCAAAACTGCACAAAGACTCAACCAAAAAAGAGAATTACAGACCAATCTCACTCATGAACAAGGATGCAAAAATTCTCAATAAAATACTGGCAAACCGAATCCAAGAACACATCAAAAAAAATCATCCATCATGATCAAGTAGACTTCATCCCAGAGATGCTGGGCTGGTTCAACATACAAAAATCTATCAATGTAATCCATCATATAAATAAACTGAACGAAAAAAACATATGATCATTTCATTAGATGCTGAAAAAGCATTTGACAAAATTCAACACACTTTCATGATAAAGGTCTTGGAGAAAATATGGATAAAAGGATCATATCTAGAATATAATAAAAGCTATATACAGCAAGCTGACAGCTAACATCAAATTAAATGGAGAGAAATTCAAAGTGATTCCACTAAAATCAGGAACAAGATAAGGCTATCTACTCTCTCCATATCTCTTCAACATAGTTCTTGAAGTTTTAGCAACAGCAGTAACTCTACATAAGGAGATCAAGGGGATTCAAATTGGAAAGGAAGAAATCAATCTTTTGTTATTTGCAGATGATATGATAGTGTACATTAATGACCCCAAAAACTCTACCAGAGAACTCCTACATCTGACAAATACCTTCAGTGATGTGGCAGGACACAAGATCAACTCAAAAAAAATCAGTAGCCCTCCTTTTCACAAAGGATAAAGAAGCTGAGAGGGAAATCAGAGAAACTTCACATTCACAATAGCCACAAATAACATAAAATATCTTGAAGTAACACTAACCAAGGAAGTGAAAGACTTATTTGACAAGAAACTTTAAGTCTTTGAAGAAAGAAATTGAAGAAGATACTAGAAAATGGAAAGCTCTCCCATGCTCTTGTATAGGAAGGATCAACATAGTAAAAATGGCAATCCTACCAAAAGCAATCTATAGATTCAATGTAATCCCCATAAAAATCCCAACACAATTATTCACAGACCTTGAAAGAACAATAATCAACTTCATATGAAAAAAAAAAACAAACAGGATAGTCAAAACAATCCTATACAATAAAGGAACTGCCAGAAGCATTACCATCCCTGACATCAAGCTCTATTACAGAGCTACAGTAATGAAAACAGCTTGTTTTTATTGGCATAAAAACAGAGACGTTGACCAATGGAATCGAATTGAAGACTCAGATATTAATCCACACACCTATAAACACCTGATTTTGACAAAGAAGCTAAAAGTATACAATGGAAGAAAGAAAGCATCTTCAACAAATATGGTGCTGGCATAACTGGATGTCAACCGTAGAAGAATGAAAATAGATCCATATCTATCACCATGCACAAAACTCAAGTTCAAATGGATTAAAGACCTCAATATAAATCTGACCATATTGAACCTGGTAGAGGAGAAAGTGGAAAGCAGCCTTCAATGCATGGGCACAGGAGACCACTTCCTAAATATAACCCCAGTAGCACAGACAATAAGAGCAACAATAAATAAATGGGACCTCCTGAAACTGAGAGGCTTCTGTAAAGCAAAGGACACAGTCAATAAGACAAAAAGGCAGCCTACTGAATGAAAAAAAAAATCTTCATCAACTCCACATCATACAAAGGAGTGATCTCCAAAATATACAAAGAACTCAAGAAATTAGACATTAAACTTTTAAATACCTCAATTAAAAAAAAAGGTGTACTGAACTAAACAGAGAACTCTCAACAGAAGAATTTCAAATGGCCAAAAGATACTTAAGGAAGTGTTCAACTTCCTTGGCTATCAGGGACATGCAAATCAAAACAACTCTGAGATACCATCTTACACCTGTCAGAGTGGCTAAGATAAAAAAAAAAAAAAAAAAAAAAAAAAACACCAATGATAGCTTATGCTGGAGAGGATGTGGAGTGAAGGGAACACTCATCCATTGCTGGTAGGAATGCAAACTTGTGTAACCACTTTGGAAATCAGTGTGGCAGTTTCTCAGAAAACTGGTAATCAACCTACCTCAAGATCCAGCATTACCACTCTCTTGGGAATATACCCAAAAGATGCTCAATCATACTACAAAAGCATTTGTTCAACTATGTTCATAGCAGCATTATTTGTAATAGCCAGAACCTGGAAACAACCTAGATGCTCCCAACTGAAGAATGGAGGAAGAAAGTGTGGCACATCTACACATTAGAGTACTACTCAGTGGGGAAAAAAAAAAGACATCTTGGGGGCTGGAGAGGTGGCTCAGAGGTTAAGAGCACTGACTGCTCTTCCAAAGGTCCTGAGTTCAATTCCCGGCAACCACATGGTGGCTCACAACCATCTATAATGAGGTCTCGTGCCCTTTTCTGGCCTGCAGACATACACACAGACCGAATATTGTATACGTAATAAATAAATAAATAAATAAATAAATATTTTAAAAAGACATCTTGAATTTTGAATGCAAATGGACAGAATTAGAAAACAGTATCCCGAGTGAGGTAACCCAGATCCAACAAAACGAATATGGTATGTACTCACTCATAAGTGGATTCTAGCCATAAACAAAGGACATGGAGCCTATAGTTCATGATCCTAGAGAAACTAAGTATTAAGGTGAATCTAAAGAAGAACATAGCCAGGCGGTGGTGACGCACGCCTTTAATCCCAGCACTCGGGAGGCAGAGGCAGGCGGATCTCTGAGTACGAGGCCAGCCTGGTCTACAAGAGCTAGTTCCAGGACAGGCTCTAGAAACTACAGGGAAACCCTGTCTCGAAAAACCAAAAAAAAAAAACAAAACAAAACAAAACAAAACAAAAAAACATATATAGATCCACCTGGAAATTGCTGGAAATTGGAAGCAGACAAGATAGTCAGACAAAATTTGGGAGCATAGGGGCAGGAGATAGAAGGAAGGGGAGAAGGGGAGGGTTGAGGAGAACTTGAGGGAATGGGATAGTCGAGATGGAGGAAGGACAGATATGAGAGCAAGGAAAGAGATATCTTGATTGAGGGAGACATTATGGAGTTAGCAAGAAACCTGGCTCTAGAAAAATGCCCAAGAATTCATAGAAATGAACTCAGCTGAGACCCTAAGCAATTAAGGAGAGGGTGCCTGAACTGGCCTTGCCCTGTAGTCAGACTGATGATTATCTTAAATATCACCATAGAACCTTTGTTCAACAACAGATGGGAACAGAGGCAGAGACCCACATCGGAGCACTGGACTGAGCTCCCAAGATCCAGTTGAAGGGTGGAAGGAGTGAGAATATGAGCAAGGAAATCAGGACCAGGAGGGGGTCATCCACTGAGACAGTTGGCCTGAGCTAATGTGAGCTCACCAACTCCAACTGGACTGGGAGTGAACGAGCATGGGAACAAACTAGTCCCTCTGAATATCGTTGACAGTTGGGTCAGACTGAGGGGCCACTGACAGTGGCACTGGGATTTGTCTCTACTGCATGTACTGGCTTCTCAGGATCCTGTTCTCTTTGGATGCATACCTTGCTCAACCTAGATGTAGTAGGGAGAGCCTTGGACTTTCCACAGGGCAGGGTGCCTTGCCCTCTCTTAGAATAGGAGGAGTGGGGGGGTCTGTGGAGGGAGTGGGAGGGAAGTGGAAGGAGGGGAGGGAGTGGGAATTTGGATTGGTGTTTTTTTAAGTAATAAAATAAAATAAAATAAGAAAATGATCTTAAAATATTTTTAAAAAATGGAAAGTGGCCAACTGTGGTGGCCCATGCCTTTAATCCCAGCACTGGGGAGGTAGGAGCAGGCAGATCTCTGTGAGTGCAAGGCCAGCCTGGGATACAGAGAAAATTCCTCAACAGCCAGAGCTACACAGTGAGACCCTGCTTCAAAAAAAGAAAAAGTAAAATGGAATTAATAACAATAACAATAGAGCATCAAGAGAAGGGTTGGAGAGATGGCTTCGTGGTAAGAGTGTTTGCTGCTCTTGCACAAGGCTGGAGTTCAGCTCCCATATCCATGTCAGGCAGCTCACAAAGCCTGTATCTTCAGTGCCAGGGGACCCAACACTCACTCTGGCCTCTGATGGTTCCTGCATGTGCATGTCATTCACACTCATAGACACAAAAAACTAAATTTACAAAGAATGTTTTAACATGTGCTCGATGTTGTTAACACTCAGTAGGAAGTCCATTCTAACCACAGCGAAATGCGGCTGCTCACCTCCCTGGCTAAAACAAGAACAACTCTATGCATTCACATAATGCAGAGCAGCCGGAAAGACCCTTCTCCATTAGTAAAAATTCCATAAGCGAGAGTATAGATTGTGAGGATCACTTTGGAAAACTATTTAGTAATATTAAACATGCAGAGACACTGTCACCTAACCATTTCTGGTGCTGCGGAAAGGGTAGTAACCTGCCTACTGGGGCGTGGCCTCATAGACTATTTACCCGGATTCTGGCGCTGAGTCCGGCCCTTCTCTCCTCCCCTTAGGCCCCCCTTTTGCTGGTTCGGTTTGTTTTGGATCTCATCTTCATCCATCGTTCAAGCAGAGAATCCTGATTTGTAAGTTTTACCCCTTAATAAGTGACTATTTCTTAGTTCTGAGCTAGTGTGGGATTCCTTTTTTAAGCCTCCGATCTCTCAACCATCATGCCACCGCTAGTGTGTCCCGTAAGCCTTCATTAGTGCAGCCAACTGAGACTTCAATAACGAACCTATGGTGGGCCTCCTTTGATGCTACACACCATTCTAAATGCTTTATACCCAGCGCGGTAGATAGTATTATCATTTTACAGAGGTGAAGGCTGACATGCAAAACAACTACACAGATTTCCCAAGAGTGTGGTTCTCATGAGGAAGACAGCCAGGATGCCAGAATCTGTTTCCACGAATAAGAAGGCTCTTAGCCAAATGCAACATTCAACTTCTCATGAGGATGTTCTCGTTATACATGATTGCCATAAAGCAGAAAACCACAAACATTAAGCCTGTTGTGGTGGTGCACACCTTTAATCTCAGTCCTTGGCAGGGAGAGGCAGACAACCTGAGAGCAACGCCAACCTAGGCCCTCCAACCAGGTCCAGCCAGAGACAGCTACCCAGTGAGACCTATCTCAAAACAACACAAATGTCAATCCATAGTGAGCAAATTGGAAGAATACTTTATTATTTTAATAAATTATAAGATTAAAATAGAGGAAGTACAGATTCAACGCAGTGCCCAGCAAAATCCCAGCAAAATTCTCCAAAGACCTCGAAAAAACTGTACTCAACTTCATATGGAAAAACAAAAAACCCAGGATAGCCAAAACAATCCTGTACAATAAAAGAACTTCTGTGTCCAATAAAAGAACTTCTGGAGGCATCACAATCCCTGACTTCAAACTCTACTACAGAGCTACAGTACTGAAAACAGCTTGGTATTGGCATAAGAACAAACAGGACCAACGGAACCGAATAGAAGACCCGGATATCAATCCACACATCTTTGAACACCTGATATTTGATAAAGAAGCAAAAAATACCAAATGGAAAAAAGAAAGCATATTTAACAAGTGGTGCTGGCATAACTGGATATCAACATGTAGAAGAAAGAAAATAGACCCATATCTATCACCATGCACAAAACTCAAGTCCAAATGGATCAAAGACCTCAACATAAAGCCAGCCACACTGAACCTTATAGAAGAGAAAGTGGGAAGTACACTTGAATGCACTGGCACAGGGAATCACTTCCTAAATAGAACCCCAGCAGCACAGACACTGAGAGAAACAATCAATAAATGGGACCTCCTGAAGCTGAAAAGCTTCTGTAAAGCAAAGGACATGGTCAACAAGACAAAAAGACAACCTACAGAATGGGAAAAGATCTTGACTAACCCCACATCAGACAAAGGTCTGATCTCCAAAATATACAAAGAACTCAAGAAATTGAACACCAAAAAAATCACATAATCCAATTTTAAAAAAAGGAGTACAGACCTAAACAGAGAACTCTCAACAGAGGAATCTAAAATGACTGAAAGATACTTAAAGAAATGTTTAACATCCTTAGTCATCAGAGAAGTGCAAATCAAAACAACTCTGAGATTCCATCTTACACCTCTAAGAAAGGCCAAGATCAAAACACTGATGACAACTTATGCTGGAGAGGTTGGGGGGAAAAGGGAACACTTCTGCATTGCTGGTGGGAATGCAAGCTGGTACAGCCCCTTTGGATGTCAGTGTGGTGATTTCTCAGAAAATTAGGAAATAACCTTTTTCGAGACCCAGTAATAACACTTTTGGGTATATATCCAAAGGATACTCAATCGTGCCACAAGGACATGTGCTCAACTATGTTCATAGCAGCTTTGTTTGTCATAGCCAGAACCTGGAAACAACCTAAATGCTCCTCAACCAAAGAATGAATAAGAAAAATGTGGTACATTTACACAATGGAGTACTACACAGCAGAAAAAAATAATGACAGCTTGAATTTTGCAGGAAAATGGATGGAGCTAGAAAACATTATTTTGAGTGAGGTAACCCAGACACAGAAAGACAATTATCACATGCACTCATTCATAGGTGGTTTTTAAACACAAAGCAAAGAAAGCCAGCCTACAGACCACAATCCCAGAGAACTTAGGCAACAATGAGGACACAAAGAGAGACTTACATAGATCTAATCTACATGGGAAGTAGAAAGTAGAAAAAGACAAGATCTCCTGAGTAAATTGGGAGCATGGGGACCTTGAGGGAAGATTGAAGGGGGAGGGGAGAGGCAGGGAGGGGAGCAGAGAAAAATGTAGAGCTCAATAAATATCAATAAAAAAGGTATAATAAAAAAAGAAAAAGGCAATGCAGAGCAAATCGGAAAAAAATAGAGGAAGTATCTGGGCAGTGGTGGCACAAGCCTTGAATCCCAGCACTCGGAGGCAGAGGCAGGCAGATCTCTGGAGTTTGAAGCCACCGTTGCCTACATAGCTAGTTCTAATACAGCCAGAGCTACGCAGAGAAAGAAAGCCTGTCTTGAAAAAAAATAGAGGAAATACAGCTGTTGCCAATATAAATTAATCTCATAATTTGGAGCAGCAACAACAACACTGAGGGCTGAGGAGAGAACAGACAAGCTTGAGAACCTGAGTTCACATCCCCAGAGCCCAGGTGGAAGAAAACAACACACAAAACAACAAAGAAAACTAGGCGGAAGGAGCGAGAGGGGAGAAAGGGGTCCTGTGCGGATGCAGTGAGATGTCTGTCGGGCACCCAGTCTAGCTGAACCCATGAACTCCAAGGTCAGTGAGCAATCTGCCTCAGAAAATAAGGTGAAGTGTGATGGAAGGCACCTCATATCAACCTCTGGCCTGCAAACATGAGCACACACACACACACACACACACACACACACACACTTACATATACTCTCTCTCTCTCACACACACACACACTTACATATACTCTCTCTCTCTCACACACACACACACACGCATTTACATATACTCTCTCTCACACACACGCACTTACATATACTCTCTCTCTCTCTCACACACACACACACGCACTTACATATACTCTCTCTCACATACACACACACACTTACATATACTCTCTCTCTCTCTCTCTCTCTCTCTCTCTCTCTCTCTCTCTCTCTCTCTCTCACACACACACACACACACACACACACACACACATCACCACTACCAACAACAACAAAATGGAGAGAATTAACAAAATCAGAAATGAAAATAGGGACACAAGGGCTGGAGAGATGGCTCAGAGGTTAAGAGCACTGACTGCTCTTCCAGAGGTCCTGAGTTCAATTCCCAGCAACCACATGGTGGCTCACAGCCATCTGTAATGAGATCTGGTGCCCTCTTCTGGCTAGCAAGCATACAGACAGACAGAACACTATATACATAATAAATAAATAAATGTTTTAAAAAAAAGAAAAAGAAAATAGGGACACAACAACAGACACCTAGGAAAACCAAAGAATCATTAGGTCATACTTTAAAAACCTGTACGCCACCAATTTGGAAAATCTAAAAGAAATGGATAATTTTCTCAATAGATACCACTTATCAAAGTTAAGATCAGATAAACAACTTAAATAGATCTACAACCCCTAAGAAAATAGAAGCAGCCATTAAAAGTGTCCCGAGCAAAAAAGCCCAGGGACAAGTGATTTTAGTGTAGAATTCTGAGACTTGCCTAGAAGAAGTAACACCAGTACTCCTTAAATTATCCCACGAAAAGAAAACAGAAAGAACACTGCCAAATTCATCTTATGAGGCCACAGTCACACTGACACCCAAACCACGAAAGAGTCAACAAAGAAAGAATTACAGATCAATTTCCTTTATGAACATGGATGAAAAAATATTCAGTAAGTACTCAAAAACCAAATTCAAGAACACATGAAAAAGATCATCCACCATAACCAAGTAGGCTTCACCCCAGAGATTTAGGGATGGTTCAGCATATAAAAATCAGTCAATGTAATCCACCATATAAACAAACTGAAAGAAAAAATCACAAGGTCATCTCACTAGATGCCAAAAAAAGCTTTTGACAAAATCAAACATCCCTTCATGATAAAAAGTCTTGGAAGAGCAGCAAGTGTTATTAGCTGCTGAGTCATTTCTCCAGCTCCTTTTTAACAGTTTTATTTTCTTAAGATCAGCCAGGCAGTGGTGGCGCATGCCTTTAATCCCAGCACTTGGGAGGCAGAGGCAGGTGGGTCTCTGTGAGTTCAAGCAAGTTACAGGACAGGTTCCAAAGCCTCAGAGAAACTCTGTCTCGAGAAACCACTTTAAAAAAAAAGTTTTGGAGTGATCAGGGATACAAGGGACATACCTAAACATAATAAAGGCAATATATAGCAAGCCTATAGCAACATCAGATTAAATGGCGAGAAACTCAAAGCAATTCCACTAAACTCAGAAACAAGACAAGGTTGTCCACTCCCCCATATCTATTCAATATAGCATGTGAAGTTCTGGGTAGAGCAATGAGACAACTGGAGAATCAAGAGAACACAAATTGGGAAGGAAGAAGTCAAAAATCACTATTTACAGATGATAAGATAATATACATAATCAGCCCTAAAAATTCTACCAGGGAACCCCTACAGTTGATAAACACCTTCAGTGAAGTGACTTTATAAAAGATTAACTCAAAACTATTAGTAGCCCTCCTCTATAAAAATGACAAACGGGCTGAGAAAGAAACCAAAGAAACAACACCCTTCACAACAGAAGTCAAATATTATAAAATACCTTGGGATAACTCTAACCGAGCAAACAGAAGACTTGTATGACAAAAACTTGAAGGATTTGAATGAGGAAATTGAATACAATATCAGAAGATGGGCAGATCTCCCATGTTCATGAATCAGTAGAATTAACATAGTAAACATGGCCACCCTACCAAAAGCAATCTCTAGAGTCAGTGCAGTCACCATCAAATTCCAACACAAGTCGTTTTTGTTTGTTTGTTTGTTTTTTGTTTTTTCGAGACAGTGTTTCTCTGTGTAGCTCTGACTGTCCTGGAACTAGCTCTGTAGACCAGGTTGACCTCGAACTCACAGAGATCCATCTGCCTCTGCCTTCCGAGTGCTGTGATTAAAGGTGTGCGCCACCACTGCTCAGCTTCAGCACAATTCTTTACAGACATTGAGAGGACAATACTCCACTTCATATGAGAAAGAAACCAAAAATCCGATGTTGGGATAATCTTTTTGTATACCGTGTAAAGATGTGTCTCTGTTTTATCTCACCGCCTAAGACACCTTCTGATTGGTTTAATAAAGAGCTGAATGACCAGGGCTGAAGAGATGGCTCAGAGGTTAAGAGCACTGACTGGCTGTTCTTCCAGAGGTCCTAAATTCAATTTCCAGCAACCACATGGTGGCTCACAACCATCTGTAGTGAGATCTGGTGCCCTCTTCTGGTCTGTAGGCACACATGCAGACAAAACACTATACATAATAAATACATCTTTTTTTAAAAAAAGATGTATTTATTATGTACACAGTGTTCAGCTTCCATGTATGTCTGCAGGCCAGAAGAGGGCACCAGATCTCATTACAGATGGTTGTGAGCCACCATGTGGTTGCTGGGAATTGAACTCAGGACCTCCTTAAGAGCAGTCAGTGCTCTTAACCTCTGAGCCATCTCTCCAGCCCTAAATAAATAAATCTTTACAAAAAAAATAAAAAGAGCAAGGAGCTGAATGACCAATAGCTAGGCAAAACTCCCAGACAGAGATAGAGAAAGAATCTGAGGTGAGAGATTCATCAACCAGACAAGGAGGAAATCAGAAGTAAACTACTGAGGAGAGGTAACAAGCCACATGGCAGAACACAGACTAAATATGGTCTCCTGGTAATGGAAGATATGGAGCCTGAACCGTTCATCTTCTGTAACCTGGCAAGGCTTTCAATGGTGGAACTGGGACACTTCCAGCCTCCAAAACCTTTGACCTACAATTTGCCCTGCCTGCAAGATGAGCTGGGGCAATAGTGGTGCAGAACTTGTGGGAGTGGCCTACCCATGCTGATGATCCAGGAAACTGGATAGAGTCAAACACAACTGGCTAAAACAAAAAAAGACTCAATGAAACGAACCTAATGATGTTCTGCTATACTGACAGATCAGTGCCAAGCCCAGCTGTCATCAGAGAGGCTTCTTCCAGCAGCTCACAGTAGCGGACGCAGAGACCCACAGCCATTCATTAGGCAAAGAACAAACCCAGGTTCGACATCTCCATCAGGTCCCTCCCGGCTCACAGAGAAGGAAGGGGCAATCACTGAACTTCATGGATCCTCACTAGGTCCTTTGCATATATGTGATGATTGTTGGGTTGGCGTTTTTGTGAGAGTCCTGGAAGTGGGAGTCGGGGTGTCTCTGACTCTTTTTGCTTGCTCCTGGGACTGTCTTTCTATACTGGGTTCCTTCATCCAGCCTTGACAAGAGGGCTCATGCCTGGTCTTATTTCATCGGTTTGCTGTTTTCTGTTGATGTCCCTGGGAGGCCTGCTCATTTTTGGGGGGAGATGGAGGAGCAGAGTGGATCTTGGGATAGTTGGGGTAACTTGGAGGAGCGGACGGACGGGAAGTTTCAGTAGGGTTGTATTTTATGAGAGAAGAATAAACTTAAATCATTTTCTATCATTACTTCTTTTTGGGGGGTGGGATCTTTTTTGAGGCAGGGTTTCTCTGGGTAGCTGTCCTGGAACTCACTATGTAGACCAGGCTGGCACTGAACTCTGAGATCTGCCTGCCTCTGCTGGAATTAAAGGTGTTTCCTTGTTTCTAGTTTTTCTTTGAGGACGAGAGTGGGATGAACAGAGAAAAAGAGTTTCTTAACGCATATAGAAGTTAACCAAGTTGAGGGCTGGGAAATGTAGCTCAGTTGGTAGAGTGCTTTCTCAGTGTGCATAATACCCTGGGTTCTAGCCCCACCATTGCTCAAGAGAAGGTGTGACAGCCTGTGCCTGTAATCACAGTACTTGGGGGATGGAGATGGGAGAATTTGAATAAAGACCTTTGTTATCCTTGAATACACAGCAAATCCTAGGCCATCTGGGCTACTTGAGACCCTTTCTCAAAAACTAATCCATTTGGGGCTAACAAAATAATTCAGTGGGTAAAGGCTCTTGCGGCCAAGCATGGTGATCTCGGTTCAATTCTTGTACCCACATGAAGAAAGGAGAGAACCGACTCCCACACGGTGTCCTCTGACCCTCACACATGTGCCAGGACACATTCCACAGACTCACGTCCACACAATCGTCAGTCAATACATGCAAAAATTTTTAAAAGTTAAGTATGTTGAGGAAGCAGGAGGCTTACCTATGGCAAACAAGTCTTCATTACTACTAGATATTTTGCTCATATCAAAAATGAGACACACCTCCAATTAAAAAAGAAAAGTTAGGGTCTCAAAATCTGTGATGTTAGCAGTGGCCCTGACTCTAGTGCATCAGATAATAGTAATAATTTAATAACAGGTGAGTCGTGTAATAAGGGGTGGATTTACCTTCCTTGAAGACATTCAAAACCAGCTGCTGCAGAATAGAATATTTGTTTGACTACGTAAAGGTATGTTGCTTTTGTTTATGCTGCATTTTTTAACTAAGTAAGGATGTGTTGCTATTTCTCCTTGCCTGCCTAAGGCACCTGATTGGTCTAATAAAAAGCTCAATGGCCAATAGCTAGGAAGAGGAGGGATAGGCAGGGCTGGCTGGGAGAGAAAAAAGGAGAGTCAGCCCCTCAGCTAGGAGCCAGCCTGCCAAACGTGGAGGGAGCAGGGAAGCAGGATGGAAGTATGGAGATGAGGTAAATGAGCCTGGGGCACCACATAGATTAATAGAAATGGGCTAATTTAAGTTTAAAAAAAAAACTGGCTAGAAACAAGCCTAAGCTAAGGCTGAGCATTCACAGTTAATAATAAGTTGCCATGTCATGATTTGGGGGCTGGCGTCCAAGAAAGCCTGCTACACCCAGCAGAACTGAAAACAAGGTCTCTGGAAAATTCAGTCAGCTGGAGCTTTCAGTGACAGAACTGAGCATTGGATTTGATTCTTCGTTTACTTTATTTAACCATTTCTCTGTTTAGTACTCGGACCTTGTACATGCTAGGCAAGCAGTCTCCCATCGAGCTAGCCACAGCCTCAGCTCCAGGGTTGAGCTCTGGCCAGCTGACCACTTCTGATACCCTCTGACCTCCTGCCATGTCGTGCCTGGCCCTTAAGCCTCCTCGGAAACACCCCTTCCACTCATTTTACCTCCTTTCGCGGAACTATGGCCTCGGAAAGGAAAGCAAGCTGGTGTCCTGGATCCTCCAAAACTGGAAATGGCTGTGCCCACCAGGCTGAAAATGAAGCCGGACTTCACCCAAAAGACCAGCCCTGAAGGGCAGCAGCGGCTGTGGGCGAGCCCTGAGGAGGCTGACTAGCCGGCTCACCTCGGGGAAGCAGGCAGTTTTCTGCGTTCTGAGGGAGAAGGGGCGCGGTGACCCTTGACCCCAGGACTCCCTCCCTGCAGCCTGTGGAGAGCCAGGGGCTGCAGAATGGCTGCTCCTCACACCAACCTGACTGGCTTCCCTCACCCAGCCTCGGGATCCCTGGTAAGCTCTCCAGGGGCTGATGAGGTGAAAGGGACCCAGCGGCCTGGGCTGGAAGCCTAGCAACCTCCCCAGTCCTCCCGTGAGGCCGCTCCCACCTCATGAGCCCACGCGGCCTTTCCAGCCGTTTGGTGCATATACGCCATTGCTGTCCTCGCGCCTCCTCTGCAGACAGGCAGTCTGCCAAGTGAGGCAGAAATGGTGTGCTGGAAGTCTTGATCTTCTCGTTTATTCTGTGTGGATTTCAAAGCGCTGATATTTGCTCTCTGATACTTACTCAAATATTTCCTATACTTGCTACTTTCAGTAGCAGAATCAACATTCACCGCACCTGGCCGACTAGGGCTTTAAGGATAGCTGCTGAGAACTGATCAGAGGGAACACCGGTGGAGAAGGGAACTTGCCGCCCGGTCTGATCATTGCGGTTCACCCCAGATCCCACGTGGAAAGGGAAGTGTCTCTTTCAGTTTGACCATCAGATTAGTAGAATAATGAACACAAAGAAATGGGAATGTTCCCTTAGGAATCTCATGCTGGGAAAAGGTGCCAACCAGAGGGTGACTTGCCTCCCGATTTCACACTTGTCAGACACCTTATGGTTGAGGCCCGGACAGCGGTGGGTCAATGGCGGCCAGCACATCTTGGACGGCTTAGATACGCATATCGCTAGCCCTCTATCTGCACTTCAGCCTCACGTCAGGAGCCTGAGATGTATTGGAGGGGTCACTGACCTATTTGCCTCTTCCTGATGGGGCCACAATGAATAAATCTTTTTCTGCTTTCCACTATTAATTTGGTTCTTTTAATTAACTTTCTGGGGATGAGTAGCTGAGCCTAGCTTGGAGCACAACCTGTTACAGGAAAGATACAGCCCCCAAAAGTTATATACACACACACCTCATTCAAAATAAGGAAGCCAGGCATGGTGGATCCTACCTTTAATCCCAGCACTCAGGAGGCAGAGGCAGATGGATCGCTGTGAGTTCTAAGGCAGTCTGGTCTACATAGTGAGTCCCAGGACAGCCAGGACTACACAGAGAAACACTGTCTCAAAAAAAACAAAAACAAAACAAAACAACAACAACAAAAAAAAAAACATGGGACAGCTTCTGAGGAATGACATCTGATGTTTGTCCTTCAGCCTCCAAATGCACACGTGCACTCATACACTCGTGAACACACAGGACATACACACACAAAAGAAGAGAGAAGGGAAGGAAGGAAGGAAGGAAGGAAGGAAGGAAGGAAGGAAGGAAGGAAGAAAGAAAGAAAGAGTCGAGCCTTGTCTCAGAAGACAACTCAGAGACCTGGGGCTTGAAGAGGAAGCTGGGTGATAGGAACCTCCCCCCCCCCCCCCCACTGTAAGTCTGTGAGGAACTGGGGACCTGACAAGCGTGAGGGACACATGGGCACATCATAGGAAACCATGGAGATGCTGAGTGTGCTAAATGACACCCCACTGCCCATGCCTGGTTCTTCTGGCACCTCCTCCCCTTAGGTTTCTCCACAGAGGCAGGAAGTGCCACCTGAGGTTCACTTCCTCCACCGGATGTTCAGGCATTGCCTAGCTGCTCTCCTCACCCCTGGGACTGTCACACCTCCTCTGTCCACTTTCACTTCCTCTGGTGTCCAACCCCAGCCCTACGCACATGGGAGCACCTGGTCTGGTGGGGGAAGACACACACACACACAGACACACACACATGCACGCACACGCACGCACACGCACACACACACACACACACACACACACACACACACGACAGAGTCCGAAGGGACAAAGAAGAGCAGAGAGAGAGTTTAGTTCAAGGGCTGTGGGTCCTAAACAGAGGACCGCAAGATGCAGGGGCGGAGCCAGGGAGCAGTGAGGTCAGAGTGTCTGTGAGGTTGGCCTCTGCAGAGACAGCCCTGAGATTCCAGGACCCAGATGTGGGTGGAAGTCCTTCAGGAGGCCCTGTGTACCCTCCCTGAGCCATAGACACCTGAGAGGGACCACCCATTGTGTCCTTGGTACGCACGTATTCCAAGGTACTGCTGTGTGCTCTGTTGAAGCCATGAAGAAGACAAGGACTCAGCTGACAGTTACTAAATGAAAAGGGCTGGGTGGAGCTCCACCCCTGGAACTTCCTCTTTCTCTGCCCTCTTCCTTTGTGCCTCCTTCTCTCAGTCTCTCTCTTTCTCCGACCATTATCCCCCTGGTCCCCTGTGGCCAACACCTCTTCTGCTGGGTTCCTCAAGCTGGTCGCTCCCCATCTAGGAGAAGATGTCAGCCCAGGAGAGTTGCCTCAGCCTCATCAAGTACTTCCTCTTCGTTTTCAACCTCTTCTTCTTTGTGAGTTTGCTCATGGCTGCCCGGCAGGGGTCCCAGGGCCACCATGGCCCTGGATTGCCCGCAAACCTCTCCTCTTCTCTTCCCATAGGTACTAGGCAGCCTGTTTTTCTGCTTTGGCATCTGGGTCCTCATTGACAAGACCAGCTTTGCGTTCTTTATAGGTGAGGGGGCTGGGCAGTAAAGGAGGGTCTTCCCAGGGTGGACCTGACCCAGAACCCCACCCTAAGGCATCGCCTGGTATCTCCTTTGCCCCAGAGGTCCTCAGGAGTTACCAACTTTTCAGACAGGGCTCACGTTCTAGTGGCCCGTTGGCCACTGCCACTGCACCTCTGTGCAGTGTCTTTCCTAGCAGACAGGTTGTGTAAACTGGATGTCCTGGTGCGTGCCTACCATCCGAGCTCCAGGAGGTGGAGCAAGGGGAGCAAGAGCCTACACAGTGGGTTGGAGGCCAGGCTGGGCTATGTGAGAGACAGGCTCAAAAACAACTGCAACAAAATGAGGTCATGATTCCAAACAATAACAGAAATGATAGACATTTCACAAATACTTCCTGTGTCACATCTTGGGCTGGGGCTCACAGACCCTCCCTCCTTGAGGTTCACAGAAGGGAAGTGTCTTGCTAGGTGTCACACAGCTGGGAAGGGGAAGAGCAGAAATAAGTTATAGCAAGGAAGCTACTGATGAAGGGAGAATCAAATCCTTAGCATCGCAGCTGGGCAATGGTAGCATACGCCTTTAATCCCAGCACTCCGGAGGCAGAGGCAAGCAGATCTCTGTGAGTTCCAGCCCAGCTTGGTCTACGGAGCAAGTTCCAGGACAGCCAGAGTTACACAGAGAAAGCCTATCTCAAAAAACAAACAAACAAACAAAAAAGCAACACATATTTATTTACCACGTTGATCACTGAGTTAAACAATGTTCTCAGCGTACTTCAGAACACCTGTTATCCCAGCACATGGGAGGTGTAGGCAGGAAGATCAGAAGTTCCAGGTCACCCCTGGCTACAAAGTGAGTTCAAGCCAGTCTAAGTTACAAAAGACTATCTCAGGGGGAAAAAAAAGAAAAAGAAAAATTTAGGAAAATGATTTCTAACCTGGTGGCCCTCCAGGGGTTTAAGAAATAGATCCAATGCCACTAGACAAGAGATACCACAGAAATGAGACTACAAAGTCCGGAGAAGTGGGACCAGGAGCCAAAACACAGGAGGAGAATCTCAAAGGGAGAAAAACTAACTCAGGGCGGGAGACAGTGCTCTGCCGGGATAGCCAAGTGCAGTTGCTATTTCCCGGCCCGGCCCTCACTGACCTTCACTGCCTCAGGCTTGTCCTTCATGCCACTGCAGACCTGGGCCAAGGTCCTGGCTGTCTCCGGTGTCCTCACCATGATGCTGGCCCTCCTGGGTTGTTTGGGGGCTCTGAAGGAACTGCGCTGTCTTCTGGGCCTGGTGAGTAACACTGCCCATCACCTTTCCATCCTGCCCCTCAGAGGCCTCCTTTCACCTGTTACCTCCCTCTCCGCTCTGTCCTCAGTACTTTGGAATGCTGCTGCTCCTATTTGCCACACAGATCACCATGGGGATCCTCATCTACACTCAGCGGACCCGGGTGAGTTTACCAAGGAGGCTGAGGGGCAGGAGTGGGGAGAGAAACAAAGGCAGGTGGGCTCTGCCATCAACCAGGAAGCTGAGGCCCAAAACAACACACATACACAGCGACAGTCAGAAAGACACGGGGACGGAGGCACAGAAAGGGAACGCTGGCGTGGTCCTAGCTGTCACAGGCTAATATTAATTAGCCCAAGAGACCAAGGCTGGTCTGGGCAATAAAGTGAGGCCACATTTATTAAAAAGGAAGGGGCCATGTGTGATGACATACATCTTTAACCCCAGTACTCTGGAGGAAGAGGCAAGCAGATTGCTTTGAAGACAGCTTGATTTATACAACAAATTCTAGGGCAGCCAGGGTTCCATAGAGAGACTCTGGAGAGGGAGGGGAGGGTGGAGACAGAGGCAGGTAGACTGACTTCTGCCTAGCATTTATTCTGCTGGTGAGTACTTGCCTAGCACTCATGAGGTGGTTGGTTTGGTCCCCAATCCTGGGTACCTGTAATTCCAGCACTTAGAATATAGAGTCAGGAGGACCAAGAGTTCCAGACCAATGTGGGTTACAGGAAAATAATTTTAGTCCAAAATAATTTTATTTCAAAATTAAATTCAAACTTTAAAAAAAAAGAGGAAGAAGCAACGGAGGTGTAAAAACCCATAGAAACACTTCTGAGATTCTGAGGAAGAGAGCACTGCCAGTCATTCAGGAAGAAACCTAAGGGTGCAAAGATGGGCGTCTGGGGTGAACACCATGGGCGGAGCTGGGGCAGTCGGGACGACTAGTTCCATCCTCACCTACACCCTCTCAGCTGGAACGAAGGGTGCAAGAGCTGGTGCTGCAGACGATCCAAGGTTACGGCGCCAACCTGGGTGATACAGCGGCTGAGGAGAACTGGGATTACACGCAGTTCCAGGTGTGTGAGCTCCCTACATCTCATGTCCCAGACAGTTAACACCCTGGACTCTAACATGGTTCTAAAATCTCAGCTTCAGCCTGGGCTTTAAGGAGACTCTGCCTCTGTGTGGGCCGCGGGTCACCTGTTCCCTCTTCCTTACGCTCGTCTCTTTGCTTGAGTACCCCCAGATGACAGTCTCACTGTCCCCATGTAGCTAAGTCCCCAGACCCTTGGCCCTGACGTTGCTCCACCCCAGTCCCAAAATTTCTATGCGAGGAACTCCCGTCCTCGCATGTAGTCCAGCTCTTATCCCAAGACAGAATCTCACGGGTGACCCACAATCTCAGGTTCACCTGATGCTCCTCTGCAGAGCCCAGGTCACCTTGGCCCCATTGTACCTTACATACCCATCATCCCTACCCGCCTCCCAGGCTTGGCTGCACATCTACAGCCCAGACCCCGGGTCCCTGACTCTACCCCCCATCCCATCAGCTGCGCTGCTGCGGCTGGCACTCTCCCCGGGACTGGATCAGCGCCCGCATGCTGAAAGGGAACGAGTCTGAGGGGCCCTTGGTGCCCTGCTCCTGCTACAACTCCACGGCGACCAATGACTCCTCAAGCTATGATAAGCTCCTCTCCCAGCACTGGGGGACCGCTGACCTATGCACTCTTCCCGCAAAAGCTCCCTACTACCGCGAGGTGGGACGGGCACTGGGGAGGTGGGCCGTCGGTGGGCGGGATCTCTAAAGGGCGGAGTCTTTAAGAAAGCGGGCAGGGCTTGGAGGGTGCGGCTAGATCAAAGGCGTGGCCCAAGGAGGTCAGGAGAAGCGGGTCCCCCAGAGGTGACTGTGGCCCGCACAAGCATTAGGAATCCAGAAAAGAAAGGTAGGTGGGGGCAGCTACAAGAAAAGGCAGAGATCCTTTATCAATGGGCGTGACGTACTCAGGAGCTGGAGGTCGGTGGTGTGGTGGTGCGTAGCTCCATGGGGCGGGGCCCTCACAGTGAGAGGCGAAACCTAAACAAGGGCGGAGCGGAGTCTGGACCACCCGCACAAGGCAATTTGGAGAAGTCATGTTTGGATAACTAGGCATTGGGCACCTAAAAGAAGATCTGAGGGGCTCCTGGGCTTGGGGGTGAGTTCCAGAAGCAACAACACCTTTATACTTTTCCTGCAACCCCAGGGCTGCGCGCAGAGCCTCCGGAAGTGGCTGCACAACAATCTCATCTCCATAGTGGCTATCTGCCTGGGAGCTGGTCTTCTTGAGGTGATTTGGCCCCGCCCCCATAAGTGAATGGTCTATCTAGATGTATTCCCGTTGCCGAGGAAACACGCTTGCTTTGCGTCTATCTATGGCAGCACTAGCATGGGATGGGGCGGAGACCTGGCTTCTGCAAACTCTTGGCCATATGCGTGCGCTGCCCGCCACCCTCTCCCGCAGGTAAGCGAGATGGCGCTGTGTCTGCAGCTACATCGTAGAACGCTCAGCAAAGAGCCGGTGCTGCCGCTGCAGGGAGCCGAGGGTTCGAGCCCTACGCCCCGGCTGAGCGCTGATGGCAGCAGCGGGCGCTGGGGCGGGCTTAGCAGCAGCAGCGGACGCAGCAGCACCCCGTGGGGCAGCTGGGGCATGGCGGGTGCCTGCCCGACATGGGGGGACAAGGCACAAGGCAAACTACCCATGGCTTTGGGACCTTGGCCGTTGTGGGATACGGACGAAGAGCAGCCTGAGACGGAGAGCGCAGATGCTGAGGTGGAGGTCGGGGAACACGCAGAGACGGCCGCGTCTCCAGAATAAAGGACGCTGGGCTTGCCTCTGAGCTTTCAGACTGCCACTGGGCTGCCTGCTCTCAGCGCCGCCAGTCACTCTAAACTGTGCACGCCCACTTTTTGCTTCTCCTTTTGCCTCTCCCTTCGGGCACCACCCCTTCTTCAACCCTGAAACACTGTCTTTCTCTGCAGCTCAGCTTCATGACGCTCTCAATATTCCTGTGTAGAAATCTGGACCACGTGTATGACCGGCTGGTCCGGTACCGCTAGGCCTGGCCCGTCGCATTGGCGCCCACACCTCCACGCAGCCAAGAAATGTTTCCTTCCTGGCTGGTCTTAAGGCTAGTGCCTTGGGACTCAATCCCTGGGGATCCAGGTGTCTGCCCTTACTGACAGCCATCACTTCCCCCATGGGGCCAGGGCCTTCCCTCTGTCCCCAGCTTCCTTCCCCATCCCCTCCTCTCCACACCATCTGTCTGCCACCTCCCACACGATACCTCAAATAAATCCCCTTCGTTTTGGTAAAAATAGCTTTATTCTCCTTCGGAACATAAACCATCACTCTTGGGGAAAGGAAGGTGGCAGGGTGGTCTGAGGCTCACTTAGAATGGGGATGAGATTAAGAAGTCCCACCCCACTGCTTGCCCTAGCTGAGATAACATTAATCTTAACACTGTATAAATATCTCCTTATATTAAAAAAAATTTAGGTCCCACTTCATTCTGCCCCCAGCTGGGAAGCCGTTATCTTCAATCGTGACATCCCAGATCGGAGAAAGGGTGTGGGGGAGAGGCAGACATGGGGCGGGTGGAAAACAGGAAGGGCACAAGGCATTGAGTAATGTCTCCCACACTGCCCGGCTTCTTTCTGCAGAAGAGCACAGAGGGCCCTGTAGAACTGAGAGACCAGTGCTGCACCTGTGGGCATGCACTCCTGTCCCCAATCCCTGAGGCCCAGGAGTGAAGTGTCCTGTCAAATGCTCCCTGTGAGGTCAGCTCATTCAGCTCAAGTTTTAGGATTCCCCTCTAATAGGAGCCAGCACCCCTTGCTCAAGCTTGAAATCAGGCCTCTTTAACATGGCCCTCTCTCCAAATGAGGGGCACAGGGAGAGCCAAAGGCTCCTTCCTAGGAAGGGTGTGTTCTGAGGACAACCACCAGCAGGGCCCCATCAGTCCCTGACCAGGCGGTAGATATGGTGTTGGGCTCCGTGTTCACTGGTGGAGACCTCAAAGACGTAGGCAGTGCACAGCAACAATTCCTGAGTGTCCCTGTTGGTCACCACCTGCTGGGAGAACATGCGCATGCTGTGGTGGGGTGGGGTGGGAGTCTGTGTGGGGGGACTGCCCTACCCACCCCAGCGTGTCACCTGGAGGATGGTGACGTTCTCCTGCCCGCCCCAGCGTGTCACCTGGAGGATGGTGAAGTTCTCCAAGACGCTGTTCATCATGTAGCGCTCGGGCAGCTGCCTCAGCTTGTGCAGGAAGTTAACCAGGTACTCACACATGGGGGAACGCATCAGGCGGTATACAAAGCGTCCATCCTCCAGCTGGGCCCTCTCTGTCTGGGAGTGGGAAGCACAGTGGCCACCCTAAGAACCAACCAGAGTCCCCCAGCACCCCGCCTTTAATGACCAGGGCCTCTCAACCTGCAAACTAGGAACCTTGCATCCCCTCAGAGTCACAGTCGGAGACCTCAGTGACCTCCAAACACCCCAATACCCTCTCCCAGACTGCGTCCCCAAGTTCTCCAGTCCCTCCTCACTCCAGATTCCTAGCACACCCTTAAGAACCTTTTTCATCTTGCAGATTCGCTCCCTAGACCTTTCAACCCTTGAAATGAGCCCTAGTTGTGGCTTTTAGTTGCTTATTCCTGTGTTGTCTAAGACAGGGTCTCGTAGGCCAGGCCAGCCTGGAACTCCTTACATAGCTGAGGATAGACTTGAAACTCCTGGTCTACATGGTACAGGGCAAGCATTCTGCCAACTAAACTACACCCTCAGCCTTCCGTGGAGTTAGTTCCTAGCATGTGCACTGAGCCCTCCCTCACCCCGCCTGCCCACATGCCTGTGACCGCTTACTCCGAATGCACGTTGTGCTCTAGTCCTGGGACCTCACCTCCACCTTCTCCACCACTTGCTTGCCAAAGGAGCAGACCTTGGAGGAGCAGGTAAGTGTCATGAGCTCCCGGCTCTCATACTGGCTGCTCACTCCATAGAAGCCACCGCTGCCTCCACTGGTCCCTGCCTCTTCACCACTTGGGCCCCAATTCAGGTCCGCCTGAAAGACAAGATGAAGAGGCACAGTTGAACTGAGGGAAATCTGACAAATCCCGACCTCCAGGCTTCCTGAGCTGCACCCACTTGCTCTCCCCACACATACCCTGTCTCAGCATCCAAAGTCCCCGGGTTGGCATGAGCAGAAGACCCACCCACCGTTCCAGGAAGACTAGGGATGGAGGGTGTTGGGGATAGTATTTTCAGGCATGTGACTTTTTTTTTATGCTGCATCTGATTAGCTGTGAAGCTGTGATGCTTTGCCTGTCGAAAACACCTGATGGTCCAAATAAAGAGCTAAATGGCCAATAGCAAGGCAGGAGCAAGGATAGGCCGGGCAAGCAGGCAGAGAGTATAAACAGAAGGAGAACCGGGGAAGGAAGAGGAACAAAGAGGAGGGGAGGACACCAGGGGCCAGCCACACAACTATACAGCAAGCCACGGATCGGAGGAAGGCCTTGGCGGCTGCCCCCCCACTCCATCAGGAGTCAGGCTTCAGACAGTCGGGGGAGCTCTGAAGCCTATGGTCAGTCTGCAGCAGCCCACTTAGAGTCCTAGCAGGCCTCCACACAGAAAGCTTAGGGGGTTTGTTGTTTGTGTCTTTTTCCAAGATTGATTTACTTTTATTTTATATGCATGAGTGTTCAGCTGCACGTATGTCTCAGCAACACACATGTGCAGTACTATCAGAGGCCAGAAGAGTTCCTCTGGAACCAGGATTGCAGATACATGATGGTGCTGGGAATTGAACCCGGGACCTCTGGAAGAGCATCCAGTGCTCTCACCTGCCGAGCCGTCTTTCCAGCCCCCATTATTAACCGGGGACCCCTGGAAGAGCATCCAGTGCTCTCACCTGCCAAGCCGTCTCTCCAGCCCCTATTATTATTATTATT
The DNA here is from genome assembly GCF_903992535.2 of Arvicola amphibius. Classification (NCBI taxonomy): domain Eukaryota; kingdom Metazoa; phylum Chordata; class Mammalia; order Rodentia; family Cricetidae; genus Arvicola; species Arvicola amphibius. The sequence continues at coordinate 121,663,641 of NC_052058.2, read as the reverse complement.
ATTATTTTATTAATTTTATTACTGTTTTTTGGGGGGGTGTAGTTTTTTTGAGACAGGGTTTCCCAGTAGCTGTGGAGCCTGTCCTGGAACTCACTTTATAGACCAGGCTGGCCTCAAACGCACAGACAACACCTGCCTCTACCTCCCGAGTGCTGGGATTAAAGGCGTGCACCACCACTGCCTGGCCCTTATTTTTTGTTTGGTTTGGTTTGAGCTAAAGTCCCCCTAAATAGTCCAGGCTGTCCTTGAACTCTGTATTCTCCTGCCTCAGACTCTTGAGCACTGGAATGACAGGCATATACTATAATACAAGGTTCAAAAGCTCTACAGCCAGACACCCAGGGAAACCAAACTGACTGAAATCCCCTGAGCTCATCAGTGCCAGTCATGCAACCAGACACCATACCAGACAGCTGGTTACGGACAGCCCTCCATGTCCCCAGTCTGCTCCACTCGGCGCTGTCATAGAGCAGGCCTTAGGAAGCACTGCCTTCGGCCGACATGCTCCACCAGATAGTGCTTTATTATAGAATATTAGTTTAAGGTGTGCCACATTCATTTATGCTTTGAAATATTTCTTTAATGATGCAAAGATGTGCTGCAATTCTTTTTTAAATATTTATTTATTTATTTATTATGTATACAATATTCTGTCTGTATGTATGTCTGTAGGCCAGAAGAGGGCACCGGACCACATTACAGATGGTTGTGAGCCACCATGTGGTTGCCGGGAATTGAACTCAGGACCTTTGGAAGAGCAGGCAATGCTCTTAACCTCTGAGCCATCTCTCCAGCCCTGTGCTGCAATTCTTTATGTTGCATTTGTTTAACTCTGTAAAGCTGTTACTTTGCCTGTCTAAAACACATGATTGGTCTAATAAAGAGCTGAATGGCCAGTAGCAAGGCAGGAGCAAGGATAGGTGGGGCTGGCAGGCAGAGAATAAATAAGAGGAGAACTCTGAGAGGAGAGGATCAAGGAACACTAAAAGGAAGCGAGAAGGACATGGGGTCAGCCACCCAGCCACCCAGCCAGTCACAGAGTAAGAGTGAAAGAAAGATAATACAGAAGTGAGACAAGGAAAAGCCCGAGGTGTGAGGTTGATGGGATAATTCAAGTTAGAAAAGCTGGCTAAAAATAAACCAAGCTAGAGTGAGGCATTCATAAATAATACTCCCTGTGTGATTTAGTTGGGAGCTGGGTGGCAGGGCCTCAAAGAGCAAAGAGTGAAACAAACCCAACAGTTACAGTGTTTGTTTTGTGTCTGAGGGAGGCCCAGGCAGAACCAAGACCCTCCCTGTGCCTGACTGATAGAGCCGTGACTCGGGAACACTCACCCAGAACTTGACCAGGAAGAAGGCATGGGGTGGCCCTCGGTCATACAGCTCCCGGAGGCCACCCTTTTTCTCGGGGAACTTGTCATAGATCTGTCGCACGTCCACACTCTCCAGGGGTGGCGCTCCAGGACTGGGGCACTGCTGACTGATGTGGACAAACAGGTGCCTCTGGAACTGTGACACAGGGTGAGGGGACATGAGCTACACCCAGATCCTCACCCGACACGGCTGAGACCACATGCAGCCCGGTGGCTCCCGCAGTCTGTCCCAGTCTGCTCACACCTCGTCCTCTCCCACTCTCCAGCCTAACCTCTCCGACATTTTCCATCCCTCACACAGTTCCAGAGCTGACTCAGTTCCCAGAACCCAGCGCCTGCCCTCCTCTCTGCAATGTTGCCACCTCCCACCATATTTTGTCATTAATTTCCTTGAAAATTCCATTTCTGTTCCTGAAATTTACAATGCGGCACCCAGCAAACTCCTATTTAACCCTCAAAGCCCAGCTCACACATGTCCTTTACAGGGAAGAGCTAGACGTGTTGTAGAATATTAGGTAAAGATGTGTTACATTTGTCCATGCTGTGGAACATTTGTTTAGAGATGCAAAGATGTACTGCGTTCTTTCATGTTGCATTTGTTTTAACTCTGTGACCCCATGTTACTTTGCCGTCTAAAACACTTGACTGGTCTAAGAAAGAGCTGACCGGCCTATTAGCTAGGCAGGAGAGAAGATGGGCTGGGCTCGTAGGCAGAGACCTGGGAGGAGAAGATCAAGGACCAAGAGCAGTAAGAGGAGGCACTGGGGCCGTCCTCCAGCCATGGAGTAGGAAGTAAAGGGAAGCTTAGAGAAAGGTAAAAGGCCAGAGGCAAGAGGCAGACGAGATAATCTAAGAAAAGCTGGCTAGAAACAAGCCAAGCTGAGGCCAGGCATTCATAAGAAAGAATAAGTCTCCGTGTTTTTACATGCGAGCTGGGTGGCAAGCCCCAGAATGTGAGGAAGTCAACAACACTGGACAGGCTGGTTGTACAGTCCTGGGGCTAAAAGACCACTAAGTCCCTGAGCTTGCTGGCTGGATGGCGGCCCCCGTGTCCTCCTCTTTTACTTTCCTGGTCCTTGATCTTCTCCTCCCAGGTCTCTCCTACTTATTCTCTCCACCTGGCAGCCCTGCCGCTCTCCTGCCTAGCTATTGGTCACTCAGCTTCTTGTTAAACCAATCAGGTGTTTTAGACAGAATTCAGTCTACCATAGAGAAGGGAAGCATAAAATCAACTTACAGATAATAGAAATGTCAGGAATAATTTATGTTATGAAAAATATCCTGGCAAGTATAGAAAAAGACTCAGAAGTGATAGTGTGTGACCCAGGTATGATGGCCTAAGCCTGCAAGAGAGGCAGCTCACAACTGCAGCTGCAGCTTCAGGGGACCAGATGCTTCTCTTCTGGCCTCTCTGGGCACCTTGCAACACACACAGACACTTAAAACCCCAATAAAAAGATGGCACATGGTATTTTTCTAGGAGAAGGCTTGGGAAAAGTCTCATGAGAAAATTTAGCCAGAGCCACTCACAGCAAGACCCAGAGATGGCCCTTACCAGACTGTGGGGAAGGCAGGCAGGAAGGTGCTGAGGCTGCAGGGAGGCCATGGTAAGTTCACAGGCAAGAGACCACAGGAACAGAGTTCACATGGCATAGGAATCTGTAAGCAGCTAAAGGGCTTCAGCTTGTGCCAAGTGGGATGCAAGGAGGTGCTTCAGTTTGGCTGTGGGCATTTTGTTTGGTTTTCTTTTATATATATATATATATATATATATATATATATATATATATATATATTTTGGGATTTTTTGGTTTTTACTTTTTGATTGAGGTTTTGTTTTTATTGCTGCAGTCCATTTGTTTCGCACTGGGGTCTCGCTCTGTAGCTCTGCTGGCCTGGAACTCAGTGTCGCCTGCCTCTGCCTCACAAGTGGTGGACGGATTAAAGATGTGTGCCACCACACCAGGCTCCTCTTCCTGGTTTTTGGGATAGGGTAACTTTCTGTAGCCCACGCTGACTTTGAAGTCACTATTATAGAGCAAATTGGTTTTGGGTTTTGTTTTGTTTGAGACAGGGTCTCTCTATGTACTGGCTGTCCTGAAACTCTCAGAGATTCTCCTGCCTCTGTCTCCTGAGTGCTGGGATTAAAGGCACGTGCTGCCTTGCTGGCTTGTGTGGTCTTGTTGAGACAGTGTCTTGCGCTTGGCCTCAGAACTCCCAGGGTGAAGGATGACTGCGGTTTCTAACCGCCCTGCCCCCACCTGCAGAGTGTAGCGAGTGCAGGCGTGCACCACCACGCCCAGTATACGCAGCCCTGGGGCTGGAAGCCAGAGCTTTGTAATGCTGCCACTCTCCTGAGTTAAAATCCCAGGCTTCAGGCTGACTTCTGAGCCCAAAGCAATGCTCCTCCAGGGTCCAGGGCTATGGGATCACAGACTTCTCAGCAGCACTGCCTTGTTTAGAAACCTTGACAGCCTGGTGGATTGCATTAGTGCAGCTGCAGATACTGCATGCAGTGAACATGCATCTCCCAGGCCTCTGCACTTGGGCGTGAGCGCATGACTAAGATCTGGCCAATGGCATGTGAACCTGGCCACAGGAGATCCTACACTCTTTCTTCCTCCGCCTGCTGGCTGGATTCCAAGAACCCAGAAGATTCTGTAACTCTAGAAATGGCAAGGCCCAGGTCCCACACCACTGGGGTAGCACTTCCGCTCAGCGCATTGAAAAGTTGGCACTGTGGTGCACACTTGCCATAGCAGCCCTCAGGGAGCTGAGCTGGAAAGAAACAAGAAGTTCAAGGCTAGCCTGAGCTACAGATTGAGGCCCACCTTAACAATAAAGAAACCAGAGAAGCAGAACTATGGCTCTTTCCAGGCCCTTAGTGTGCTATTGCAAAGCTGGTCCAATGGCGAGAATTTGCTATTAGATGAATAACTGAATACCCTGTGTTCGATTCCCAGAACACCATAATAACAGGCTCGGCAACACGGGCCTGCAATTTTAATCCCCTTGAGCAGACTAGTTTATCCCCTGGCTCACTGCTTAGCTAGCCTGGGCTATTGGGTAAGCCCAAGCCCAGTCTCAAAACACAAGGTAGACACACCTCAGGCTGGCGACTGGGGACAGACGCACACACGCACGCACATACACACCACACACACACACACACACACACACACACGCACGCACGCACACGCACCAACACACCAACGACGATGACCAGCTGCTATCTCCTGTCCTGCTCTTTTCCACTCCAGCATCACCCAGCAACCGCTGCAGGTTTCACTCACCGAGTCAACTGCGCCCGGTGGTTCCACAAAGGCCGAGAACTCTACCAGCTGCAGGCGTGCAGTGCCCAGGGCCCGAGCCTGCCAGGCTGGGGGAGATGGAGCAGGCGGGGGCAGGGGTGAGAGGGCTGGGGGCGGCTCATACCCTTGAAAGAGAAGAAAGAATTGCTCACAACAATGGACTGTGTCCTCTTGGCCACCTCCACTTAGAGCTATGGACAGGGATGGAGAAGCGGCTCTTCTGGCAGAGCGCCTGCCCAGAGAGCAGGCAGCCCTGGGCCCTTTCCCCAGCATGACCTTGGAATAGCACACAGCATCCTAGGGCTTGGGAGGTGAAGGCAGGAGCATGAGTTCAAAGTCATACTCAGCTACAAAGCAAGTTCCACCCTGGGATACATGCGGCTGCCTCAAAAAAGGATAAGGTGAAGGCACCGGATAGATGGCTCAGCTGCTGAGAGCACCGGGTGCTCTTTCAAAGACCTGGATTCACAATAGTCTGCAACCCCAGTTCCAAGGGATCCACTGCACTCTCTTCTGGCCTCTGGAGGCTACCAAAAAATAATTCAAGAGATAAAATTTAAGAAAGCTTTTGGACCTGACCAAGTCTGGCTTGCAAGGGACATGGCAGAGTAGCAGCAGCCACGTTGGCATGATGAGGCAGGGAGGCAGCCACGTTGGCATGGTGGGGCGGAGGCAGCTCCAGAGGCACCTGGCCTGAATGCCTGAGCCGGTAAGCCTACTTCCAGACCTTGCATCAGCTGGAATCAGTAAGCCTTTACTTTTCCTTGTTTTAATTTGGATGGTTTGCTATATTGTAGAGTGTTTAACTAGGCAAAAATGGATTAATTTGTTTATGCTGCATTTGTCTATTTAAAGGTGTATTGCATTTGGTTTAATTAAATAAAATTAACCTAGGCACAGAGAGACGGGGCTAGCAGCTAGATGACAGGAAGTAGCAGGAAGGAGCTGAGCATGGGTTTTTTAGTTGGGGTGGTGCGGAAGAGTGGCTTCCTGGGACGCCAACTGAGAAAGTCAGCTGCGACTCTAACTTTCTGAGCTTGCAGGTTTTCACCCTGGCCTTTGAATCTTGAATTTTATAATAATGTAGAGATTTAGTTCAGGCTACCTTTAGCAGCAGCAGAGCCATTGTGTGTGTGTGGGGGGGGGGTGGACAGAATTCCCCTCAGGCTACGGTCTTAGTGGCCGGGCTGCTAGCAGTGTGAAGCACAGTGGCATCTTCAGAAAGCAGCACTGCCGCTTGGAGCTGGCAGCATTTTTAACTGTGTGGTGACCTGCGTAGCTGTAACCCACTGTGCCGTGCGGTAGGTTTAGGAGGTACGGCCTTGCCACTGGGAGGGAGCCTGGCACTTTCAAAGCCATATATCATTCCTAGTTTGTGCTCCTCGACTTTAAGTGTGTGGTTTAAGATGTGAGCCCACAGGCTGGGCGTAGTGGCATGTGCCTTTAGTCACCGCAATGAGAGGCAGAGACAGACCACTGAGCGTTCCAGGCCAGCCAGGTCTACAGAGCGAATGCTGGAACAGCAAAGCCCTGCCTCAAAAGAATAAATAAATACGCGTTGGGAGCCTTCAGCTTCTTGTTCCTGCCACCACGCTTCCAGTCTGGCATCACAGATGGCCCAAAATGAAATCTTTGGTTACAATGGTCTTGGCCATGGTGTTAGCATGTCACGGCAACAGAAAGAGACAAACCAAGGGATTTCACCAATCCCTGTGGCCATTCCGTGGTCAAACTGGTGTAGAATTCTGGGCTATCGGCAGAGCTACATGGAGAAGCAGCTGCCACCAGGGAAGAGATGGAAGCAGTCCCTAATCTTCACACTGAGCTGCTAGATCAGCCATGCCTGAAGCCGCCATTCTGGCCTTGTATTTCTTTCTTCTTCTTCTTCTTCTTCTTCTTCTTCTTCTTCTTCTTCTTCTTCTTCTTCTTCTTCTTCTTCTTCTTCTTCTTCTTCCCCCTCCTCCTCCTCCTCCCCCTCCTCCTCCCCCTCCCCCTTCTCCTCCTGTTTCAGCAAATTTAAGTTTTAACCACTCGGTTGTACACAGTTGAGAAAAAAGTGAAAGAATTGCTGTTGGGATCAGGAACAGAAAGACGGGAGCAGGGGAGCAGGCTCTCACCTGGTAGGTCGGTGGATGGGGGAGTCAATGACATGGAGAACGGTGTCTGGGAGAAAGGCTTCACACTGCAGGACAAAAGGAACCCGTGAGTGTGGTCAACAGCGCTGTCTGAAGCAGCGTCATTGATCATGAAAGGCTCCCAGGCCAGAACGGTCACAAATGACGGTGCAGTGGGTGCAATGACTGCTCCTCGTGTTTTTCACATGTGACTGAGGTCAATGTCAACTGACCCCCCAAAAGCCACACAGCCAGGGTGCCATAAAGCCTGCACTCCAACCCCAGACATTCCCAACCACGAGGACTAGAACGGAACCTAGTGATTCAAATATGCTATGCATGTGCTCCACAGAGTATCATCCCCCTCTTCAGGGATCTTAGGCAGGGGCTCTATCTCTGTGCCACATCCCCAGCCCTCACTGGGGGACTCTAGACAGAAGCTCTACCATTGAGCTGCACCCCAGTTCTTGGGTTCCTGCAGGGTCTTGTTGTGTAGCCTAGGCTTGCCTGGAACTCGAGATCCTTCTGCCTCAACCTCTGGAATGCTGGGATAACGGGAAAGAGCCACCACACCTGTTCCACATGATGGCAATGTTCCACCTCTGTGCTGTCCCAAGGAGGTGGATTGCCACTTAGCGCTAGTCAAGCCTGAAGAATGGAACTTCTCGTGTAAATTTAATTCTTCTGTTTTTGAAACGGTCTCATTATGTAGGCTGTCCTAGAACTCACAGAGGGGACCTATCTCCCTGTCTCCCAGGGCATGGAACGCATGTGCAACCATGCCCAGCTGTAAATTTAGTCAATTCTAGTTTAACTGGCGACTCACAAATAATCACTGTAGATTCACACTCCAGAGGTCAGAGAGGTCAAGGGTCAACCCAAGATGAATAAGACAAACCCCAGGGGCCTTCCCATTGGAATCCCAGGGCCTCTTCTTCCCAGCTCTCAAATATGTCCTTCAATGGATGTCCCACAACGCCATGATCTCCTGTCACCTGGCCATCACCCACATGTCAGCTCCTCAGGGATACACCCCTAGCCTTCTAAAGCAGAGTTCTTAGTGGGTATGGTGGCACAGTCAACATCACAGAAACTAGGGGGTGGAGGCAGGAGCATCTAGACTGGGCTACAGAGCCAGTACCAATAAAAAAAGCAGGGGCTGGAGAGGTGGCTCAGTAGTTAAGAGCATTGCCTGCTCTTCCAAAGGTCCTGAGTTCAATTCCCGGCAACCACATGGTGGCTCACAACCATCTTTAATGAGGTCTGGTGCCCTCTTCTGGCCTGCAGACATACACACAGACAGAATATTGTATGCATAATAAATAGATAGATAGATAGATAGATAGATAGATAGATAGATAGATGATAGATAAATGAAAAAAGAAAAAAAAAAGCAGACCCTTGAGGCTACAGATGGCCCCCAGTGGTAGAACACTGGACTAGCAAGCACAGAGCCCTGGAATGAACTCAATTCTATAGATCGCTATGTATGTATACATATGTATATACACACATATTACATGCGTATATGTGTGCATACATACATACATGCATGCATACACACACATGTTACACACATATATATTTCCCCTCCTTCTTCTTTCCTTACATATTCCAGGTCCAGGAATTCACAGCTTCCCCTTTGTTCCTCGATAAGTGCACGCCCAGACACTATGCAGGTATTTAATATCAAACAGTGTCCCCTGTCATTGCAGAGGCTCACCTCAGTTTCCTGCCTGTGAGCCTTACACGTGTTGTTTATCTCTGTGAGACTTACACGTGTTGTTTATCTGCCTAGAATATTCCCACCCCCACCTTTCGCCCGGCTAAACCCTACTAACCTCAGAGAAAACCCCAGAACTTTCTCCCTCACCAGAAAACCCCCGGTGGTTCCTCACAATGCTGCACACTTCCACGGTGTATGCCTGAAACCAAGGGCCTAATTAGCACTGGTCTCCCCCAGCGCCCAGCCACCCTGCTCTGCAGCGCACCTGCAGTCCCCGCAGCCCCTAGGGACTCGGTGGCTGGACCCCACAGCCTGTCATCTTTTATTCTCTGATAATACAAAACTCCCATGTTGCCCTCACACAGCCAGGCTTCACCACCAGCATCCAGCCAGGCTAGGCTGGTTCTAGGGCTCCTTTTTCTATTTTTGGTTTTTCGAGACAGGGTTTCACTGTAGCTATCAAGCCTGTCCTGAACTAGCTCTTATGTCCAGATTAGCCTTGAACTCACAGAGATCGGCCTGCCTCTGCCTGAGTGCTAAGATTAAAGGTGTGCACCACCACTGCCCAGCTGGACTCCTTTTTCTACAACACATCTGGTTATCCTCAATGCCCAGGGAGTCTCCAGATACCTGAGATTCGTGTTCTCCCCACAATGAAAGAATACAGTAACCCCTTCCCCACCCTTAGACCTCGTGCCTGCCACCTCAGGGGTCTGGAAGCGAGCCTTCACAAGCAGTCTAACGGCCCCTCCCAGAAGTATCTTGGTCTATAACTGCCCTCCCGTGATCCTCTGAGACCCACTCATCCTTCCCAGAAGCCTCTAGGTCTATTATTGTCTTCTCACAGCGTTTTGGGAACCCCTCATCTGTCCTTGAGCCTTGGGCCTTAAGTTTCCCTTCTCGTAATACTTAGGAGTCCTCTGTCTCTCCAAGGAACCTTAAGACTTCCTCCCCATAAGCTTCTGAGCCTTTTTCTCCCTTCCAGGACCACCTGTATCCATAACTGTCTTCCCACAAGATTTTACGGCTTCCTTTGTCTCTTATAGGAGCCTCTGGGTCTACAACTGCCTTCCCATGATCCTTTGGGCCCCCTGCATTCCTCTAAGGTGATCCTTTGGAACCCATTCAACCCTTCCCAGGAGAACTTCACCAAACAACTGCCTTCCCATGATGCTTTAGAATTCCCATGTTCCTCCAGTAGCCTTTGGGCCTTATATCTGCCTTGCCATGAGCCTCTAGGACTGATGTTCTCACTTAGGAGCCATTTTTTCCATGCACCCCTTTTCAGAGATGAGGGAAGGAGGCCCTAAGCATAGAAGGGGTCACCCCCAGCAAGACCCTAGCCAGCAAAGTGCAGGGCTAGACTTCAAAGTCATCAGGCATGGCTCCAGAATCTATGTCCAAAATGGATGTAGGTGGGAGGGAAAGGGGAAGTGCAGGGGACACAAAGTACTCACTCTGGAACATTCCACGGTGGCCCAGAGTTCCCGGACCAGAACTGGAAAAGCTCAGTGGTCTAGGAGGAGACACAGATAATGGTCAGATATCCCCTGCTGGCCATCATAGCTCCATCCTTCCACCCCAGACCTCCACAGTTCTCAACCCAGGCCACCTGAGGGCCAGAAGGACCCAGCTTGGCCTGGAGGGAGGGTGCAGAGATGAGTTGTGCCGAAGACATGGTAGCCATCGTCTGGAAGGCCTTGTCCTTGGAGACTTGGTCCTGGGGAAAGGTTGAGGCCCAAGTTAGCAGGAGTTCTAGTCAGGATAGCCACTGTGGGATAATGTCAGGCTGTGGTAGGAGATGAAGGCATGGAGCTATGACACAGGGTCCCCACCTACACTTTCTGCCCCTGCTGGCCTCCTCAGGAAGGGCAGTGTGGGAGGTACAGAGGTGTGAAGAGGGGCACGGGGACTTACCACACTCAGAGTCTGACCCAGGGTGGGGGTGGGGGTGCCAAGGGAACTGCAGGCTGCACCGGAACATGCCCTGAGTCAGCCTGGCAGAGGCGCCCTGAGTCAGCCTGTAAGAGGCGAATGGGGGCTGCACACGGAGCAGGATGCGCCTTACCTCAGAGGGAGAAAGGTTCACAAGCCCAGGAAAAGATACTAACGGGTTTTCTAAGTCAAGAAAGGGCTAGACATAGTGTTTCCGCATGCCCAGGCTACAGGAAATGAGACTTCCAAAATCCCCTGGGAACAGGAAGGGGGAGTTTCGTATTCCAGACAGAACACAGAGGGGACTGAGAAAGTACAGAAAGATAGGAAGGAACCTCAGGGATGCAGACCTACAGAAAAGGAAGGGAGCATTTCTAAGTAAAAGAACAGGAAGTAAGTCAGCAATGGTGTTGCACACCCTAAATCCCAGCACCCAGGGGGCAGAGGCAGGAGGAGCTCTGAGTTTGGGGCCAGTCAGGTCTACAGAGCGAGTTCCAGGACAGCCAGGACAGCTAAAGCTACACAGAGACGCTGTCTCAAGAGAAAACAAAACAAAACAGGAAATAACTAGGCTAAAAGAAAAGAAATTGTACACAAAACAACAAGGATGGGATTAGGCTGGAGGGCACAGGGCACTCACAGCAGTGTGGACAGAGTAGATAGTGCAATCCCGCACATAAAGCACACAAGCAGACAGAGTAGATAGTGCAATCCCGCACATAAAGCACACAAGCAGGCTAAGGGAGGCAAGGATGGACAGAGAAACAAAAAGGAAAACAATGAGACCAGCAGGGATGGAGGGAGGAAGGGAGACCAGCAGGGACGGAGGGAGGAAGGGGCTCTCTCAGATAGAGACCAGCAGGGACGGAGGGAGGGAGGGGCTCTCACAGACAGAGACCAGCAGGGACGGAGGGAGGAAGGAAAGGAGACCAGTAGGGACGGAGGGAGGAAGGGCTCTCGCAGACAGAGACATCCTATCAGAAACAGTAGTCATACAAATGTCTGCTTGATAAGCAGACCTGCACCTGCAGGCCAGGCCACTGCCTCGGGGTCTCTGGTCCCAATGGATCTCTCTCTTTATCTCCCCATTCCCTCCGTGTGGTGTGTGTGCCTGTCTGTCTGTTTCTCTGTCTCTGGATCTCTATCTATTCCCACACCCATGTGTATGTGCCCATCCCATCTCTCTGAGTCTCCCAATGTGTCTCTGAATCTCTGTCCTCTTCTCAAATGGAATCTCTGATTTTGTACCTCCCCTTCACCTTCTCTCCCTCCCCGCTCCCTCCGTCTCCCTCTCTCTCTCCCTCTCCCTGCCCAGCCTCTCTACCTTTATTATCCTTACCTTCAGCTTGGATTGAATTTCTCTCGATTTCCTTCTAGCCAAAACCTGGATGTGACTGGAGACCTGTAGGGATGAGAAGTAGATTTGAGCACAGGCCACGCCCCCCTCGTCCCTGTAGCTGTACGTTGTTCCTCCACAGGTGAGCACACCCATCTGCAGGAGTAGAAGGGCAGCCTCCACAGCTACTCCTCCAGGTCCAAGCCCCTCCTGTCCTTCCTTCTTGGCTTTCAGTCTCTTTGAGCCCCTTCGTAATAGCCCTCCTACAGACATCAGCTCTGACGAGATGGCTTAGCAGGTAAAGGCACTTGGCACCAAACCTAATGCCTGGAGCTCCATCCCTAAGGCCTACATGACAGAAGAAGAGAACCAACTCCTGAATGTTGTCTTCTGATTTCTGCATGCATTCCATGGCACATGGTTACACACAGACACACACACACTAAAAAAAGTGTACTTAAATTTTTTTGTATTGGGCTGGAGAGATGGCTCAGAGGTTAAGAGCACTGACTACTCTTCCAGAGATCCTGAGTTCAATTCCCAGCAACCACATGGTGGCTCACAGCCATCTGTAATGAAATCTGGTGCCCTCTTCTGGCCTGCAGGCAGAACACTGTACACATAATAAATACATCTTTTTAAAAACATTTTGTATTACATTTTTTACATATATGGGTTCAAGTGCATCACGGTGCATATGCAGAGGTCAGAGGAAAAGTTGTGGGAGTTGGCTCTCCTACCATGTGGGTCCCACGGGTGGAATTCAGGCCAGGCTTAGCAGCAAGCCCCTTTACCCACTGAGCCATTTCACAGGCTCATAATCTAAATATTTTACAGAAATATCTGACATGCCTACAACACAGGGCATGAAATAGAGGCCAGGGTTCAGTCCATAAAGTTTGCCCTTCATGCATGAGGACGTCAGTTCAATCCATGCAAATTTATAATCCTAGCACTAGAGGGTACAGACAGGTGCAGGCTGGTACTTGCTGGCTACACAGGCTGGTCAAATCAGCAAGCTTCGAGCCAGAGAGAGACCCAGTCTCAAAGCGGTAGGCAGCTACTGAGATGAAACCTGAGGTCATCCACGTACCTCCACATGCTCATTCACACATATGCATCAATACCCCCCCACACACAGGGTTCATGCGCACACATGCCTGGATACCCCCACACATATACAAGCTTTATGCATACACATGCAAGGATAGCCCCATACATATACAGGCTGCATGCAAACACATGTATCCATACTGCCCCCTACATACACCAATGCTCCCACACATACAGGCTTCATGCACACACATGCATGGATACACCATATACATACAAGCTTCATGCACACACGTGTGGATCCCCTACACATACAGGCTTCATATACATATATGTGTGAATACACGCACATACACGCTTCATGCACACACATACAAGTTTCATGCACACACATGTGGATCCCCCTACACATACAGGCTTCATGCACACATATGCGTGGATACACACACATACACGCTTCATGCACACACAAGCATGGCTATACCACACACACACACAAGCTTTTCGTTTCCTTTTTAATCACATGAACCACATCTGCCTTGAACCTGAACGAGCACATTAAGATGGCCCTCAGGAAGTGCCTGGCCCCAAACCAAAGCCCCAAAGTGTCAGTTTTAAGACCTGCTTGCGCGTTCTCGTCTTCCCTGTCCTCAGCTTGATGTAACGGGCAATGAGTTCATTCCGGCCTGGAGGGGTCAAAATGGAAAAGAGCAAGACTATCAGCAGAACTTCCTGCCAGAGAAGACAAGGATGAGGGCTGAAGTTAGCAAGCCAACATTCCTCACTCATCTACAGCCAGGCCAGGCTGAGGGACTCCTCAGGGTCACAGGTCAGTCATATACTAGCTATGTGGCCACTGACAAATCACTGAAGTCTTCTTGTGCCTCAGTTTCCCCTAATCTGTGCAGATTTTTCTAGAGTCTTTCTAAGTTGTGGGAAGGGTACAATCCTCTGTTTTCTCATTTATTTATATATTTTTCTCTTTTCTTTTTTGAGACAGGTCTCTCTACATTGCCCTGCCTGTTCTAGAACTCACTATGTAGACCAGGCTGGCCTCAAACTCACAGAGATCCGCCTGTCTCTGCCTCCTCCCAGTGCTGGGACTAAAGGCGTGCGCCACCACACCTGGCCTCATTTTTATTATTTTGAGCCAGGGTCTATAAAGACGAGGCGAGCATAGAGCTCAGAATGTAGCTGTGGTGACCCTGAATGCTCACGGTGTGTGCCACCACAGCTGGCTAGACTCTGGACACGTTGGTTAGTGTGACTTTCCTCACTGGGGTCAGGGCGGCCACCGGGAACTCACCATACATCTTGCCCTCATCTGACAAGATGATCTTGCGTCGGCCACACGGAGGATATATGGCCAGGGCCTCTTGAAAACTCTGCTCGATGTCGGGGCTCCACACACCCTCTGCATCAGGGCCCCCATCACCTCCAACACCCTCACTGCCTCCAGTGCCCTCCTCGCTGCCTTCCTCACTGCCCGTCCAGGCCCCGCCATCATCCAGGGGGGCCCCAGTCCGGGGTTCCCCCATCTGGGCCTGCAGAGACAAATATCAGCAGCTACGTATGGTGTTGCGAGAACACGGCGGGAGCCCTGACTGAGGGAGGAAGTTAGGCCTGGACCTCTGGGTGGGTTGAAGCCTCGACCCCCTGGGTCTGAGGGAGGAGAGAAACCTAAGCCTGGCACCTGGGAGGCTGTTCTCCCGAGCCCTCGGAGGAACTTGCGTTGGGTTAAAGTCACCTGACCACTTCAGAGCGGTGCCTGAGGCCACCGCTCTGCGTCCGATCAAAGACTTTAGGGAAGACCGGAGTCTGATCAGTTGCCCGGAGTGAAAACCTCCAGTCCCACTAAGAAGGAACAGGTGCTAAGAAAGGAGCGGAGCAGCAGCTGCAGGAAAAGGGCAGGCTGAGTCCAAGATCCAGCGAGAGGGTGGGGCAGAGACCCAGGGACAGAAACCCAGATAGGCACAGAGAAAGGGGCATCGTCATGGCTTTCTGGCTGAGACCAGAAAGTAACCACAGAACCAGGTGGGGCTGGAGCTAGGGCGCCCATCAAGCCTCAGGCATTGGCCCTCAGTCGTCCAGCCATCTGGAGGCCAGAACAAAGAGCCCAGGCATCCCCTCCCCCAGTCCCCATAACCCCCACTGTGGGCGGGGCCTGCGTGCAAGCAGCCTCCACGGTCCGCCCCCTCCCCCTGGGCTCCGCTCCAACCCAAGCTCCCATAGACTTTCCGGAGGCCAGGAACCGGGAAAACTTTTCCCGTACTGTCCGATACCGCCTCCCTGGAGGTTCCATGTCTTCCAGAACTTTCCCAGGCTCCCAAAGTTCTAAGTCCCATCCCTCCTCTGGACTCTCTACCTGGTGAAGGTTAAGCGAACAAAGACACCACCCCCCAGGCCCAGCCCAGTGTGGTTAGCAACGTCCAGGACCCAACCCAGCCCACCTCCATGTGGCCAGACAAAGAGACAAACGAGCCGGGCGAGACAGACATCCCTGATGTCGTGCCCTGGTCCCCAAGCCTTAGAAGAGCATGGCCGTAGGTCCAAGGGGCCTCGTGGCTCTCGTCCGGCCACCCCTGCGCCTGCTCTGCTCCGTGAGGGGGCCACATGCCCACAGGGCGGACACTTGCAGAAAGGATGGCCCGGGAGGCGCGCGCCTCGCACCAACAGGAGAGCTGCGACCCTTCGCTCCACGTCCTGGGTCCGCAGCCCCCGGCCACCCCGCGCGCTCCTCCTGCCGCAGGCCATCCCCAGGCCCCTAACTCTGAGAAAGTTCCAGCGCCACACTACGGCTGTATCCCAACGCAAACTCGGGCCCCCAGGCAGAAAGAGGGCGGCGGGCAATTCCCACGCGGTCCCAGAAACACGCACCTCACCTCATCGCGCGGAACTTCCCACCCCAACTCACACACCCCAAGCAGAATCCCGATTCCCGTCGGCGCCTTCCTACCTCCCGGCCTGGGCAGGGGAGCCGCGGGCGGGCGGGGCAACACAGGGAGAAAGTTGCCGGGAGCTTTGTTTGGGAAAAGTGGGAGGGACCGCAGGGGGGGGGCGGGCCCGGCAGCAGGCTCGGGATACCACCGTGACACTCGAGGCAAGGTGTTTGCTTTGGGAGTGTGAGGCCATCTAAACACTGGGTGCAGATGTTGGGGTCTCTAGGAAAGGAAGTAGTTATGGGGGCCTGGATTCCTGGCTGTGAGGGAGGAAGCTGGGGCCTGGAGCCCTGGGTTTCAGAGAGGAATATTGGGATCTGGACCCTGGGTATGAGGGAGGAGGGCTGGTACCTGGACTCCGGTGTCTGGGGGAGAAGGTATTGGGCGTTGGGAGTTGAGGGAGTTCTGATGGAGGAACGCGACCTAAGTCACGCCGGCGGGAATCGGAATTGTGCTTGGGGTGTGTGAGTTGGGGTGGGAAGTTCCGCGCGATGAGGTGAGGTGCGTGTTTCTGGGACCGCGTGGGAACTGCCCGCCTCCTTCTTTCTACCAGGGGGCCCAAGTTTGCTTTGTCATGTGTGTTTGCTGAGGATGTGGAATTGGCAAGGAAACAAAATAATCTTTACCAATTTTATATGTGTTTTTATTCTTATTCTGTTTCTAGATTTTTAAATTTTATTTATCTGTATGAGCGTTTTTCTACATGTCTGCCAGAGGCCAGAAGAGGGCACTGGATCCCCTGTAACTGGAGTTACAGATAGTTGTGGACCACCTGTGTGGGTGAGTCAAATAAATCAAGGTCCTCTGGAAGAGCAGCCAGTGCTCTAAACCACTGAGCCATCTCTGCAGTCGCGCGCGCGCGTGTGTCCTTGTGTGTGTAACTGGAGATGAAACTCAGAACCCTGAGTCTCACATGTGCTAGGCAGATGTTCCACCGCGGAGCTGTCGCTGGTCCAACCTGTTTCTGTCTGATAAGTAAGGTGTCGGGTGGGTTTGTTTACTTCTGAGAAGAACACAGCTTCCTTGTGAACTAGAGTCAAGCTTGTTGGGCTGGACCCCCCCAGAGTTCCTGAAGATCCAAGGAAGTGTAGACTCCTCCTTACACTGGCACTGGTGGCTGCAAGTGGTACCTGTCGCAGAATAGAGGCGGAGCCTGGAGAACTGGGGGGCAAAAGAGTTAGGGTTTTGCTCTTTTAAATATAAAAGTCTAAGTAAAAATGATACCACTCATCTATATTCCCAGCGCTTGGGAGGTCGAGGCTGTCCTGAACGTCCTGGTTTGTTTTCTACTGCTGTGAAGACTGCCATGATCAAAGTAACTTGGGGAGTAATGGTTTTATCTAAGATGACAGTTACAGTTCATCTTAAAAGGAAGTCAGAGCAGGAAGGCAGGAAGTCAAACCAAGAACCTGGAGGCAGGAGCTGAAGCAGAGGCGGTGAGGAAGTGCTGCTCACTGGCTCTATCTCTCAGCACCTGGGAACGCTGGCCCCGGGGTGGAGCCGCCCACAGTGGGCTGGACCCTTCAACGGAATCATTAATCCTGACGGTGCTGCAGACTTGCCTACAGGCCAGTTCGTTGGGAACATTTTCTAACCAAAGCTCCCTCTTCCCAGACGACTCAGGATGACTCATGCCTGTGTTCATGAAGAGCTATGCCGTGTGATGAACTACAGACGTTCTCTAAGAAAACAGACAAACAGAACCCCCAAAACAACAAAGAAAGCACGGTCATGAGATGGACAGATGACTCAAGGAAAAGGCTACCGCCACCCTTGTCGACTTGATGGTGGGAAGAACAGCGACCTGCAAGTTGCTACCTGACCTCCGCACCTGCTTATGCTGCACACACAGATCCAAGGCCATGTTCCACTGCACAGTTTAAGGCCAGTCCAAGATGCATAAGACCCTATTTCTACATTTAAAAGGCAAGAAATGAGAAAAAAAATGGAAGAAGATGGGCTGGCTGTCTCCAAACTCACAGCCAAGCGTGGCTGGCATATGGGCTCTGTGGGTCCGGGAATTTGGGGTTTTCTTGGAAAATATAACAGAGGACTGTAATTAGGTTTTTTTTTTTTTAATAGTTGGATTTTTTACATGAAATCAGCTGGAAAATGAGAAGACATCTACGGTAGGGCTCAGAGGTAGTCAAGGAATGAGGGCAAATCAAATCCCTTTAGCAATAAAGGCATTTACAGTCAAACCTGAGTTCACCTGAGGACCTACATGGTGGCAGGCCAGAATCAACTCTTCAAAGTTGCCCTCTGACCTCCACATATGCACCATGGCATTCCTATGTGCTAACACTCTGATAAATAAAATTAATGATTTTAGACCCAAATATGGGGTGAACAGAGGTCCGGGGAGTTCTGGGATACAGAAGCAGTGCTCTAACTTAAAGGGGCGCGACCACCCCTGATTGTTGGTTAACTCCCATTGGAAAGTCGGGAGGGGGAGGCAGAGAACAGTGGGCAGGACTAAGGGTTCCAAGGCCTGAGGTCAGTGATTAGGGAGTGGCCCTGCGACGGGGGCGTGGCCAATACCCGATGGGGCGCAGAGGCCAGGCCAGGTCATATAATAGAGGGTAAGATCATCTGGTGGGAGCGTGGTTATAGAACAGGGCCGTGATCAGGAGAGGATCTAGTGGTCTACTTAAGGAAAGTAATGAAGAGTGGAGGCGTGACTCTGTATGTATGCAGGGGCATGACCGCGGAAGGAAGGTCTGGCTCATCCTCGAGGTTATCAGCGGGGGCGGGGGCAGAGAGACAAATAGGCTGTGCCTTAAGGGATGTAACAGGCGTGTCTTTTAGAGATCAGAGAGAGTTTAGGAAGGTATGCAGGTGGATCTCTGTGAGTTCAAGGCCAGCCTGTCAACAAAGAGAGTTCCAGGATAGCCATGACCGTTTCACAGAGAAACCCTGTCTCGAAAACCCAGAAAGAGAGAGGAGGGAAGAGAGATGTGATTAATGAACAACAGAGGTATGGATTTGACGGTGATACTACTGTGATCGTGGGGTGGGCGTGGTCAGATAATTGGGGCGTGGCCAGTCTCGAGGAGCAGTGGCCCCCAACGAACCCTTCAGTAATCTGCCTAGGCTCGAGACCAAAACTGGATATTAACTGTCCCGGTCCGGCGGTGTCCGGAGCCGGGTGGCCGAGCTGTGGTCCAGGAGAAGGAGCGGATGTAGGCAAAGGTGAGGAACCAGGTCTGGGTGTGGCCGACCCCGTAGGAACTGTGCCTGAAATGGAGAGTGCAAACTAGAGCCGAGAGACGCTGGGCAGGTGGGCAGGCGGGAGCTTCCCAGAGAGCCGGGCCTGGGAAGGGGCCACAGAGGCGTGATGGTGGTATCTGAAACTGCCCTTGTCACAGCCCACCACCCGCAATGTGTCGACTGGGGGTCCTGCTGCTGCTGCTCCCCTCAGCCTTCGTGTCCTCCTTTGCTGTCCCGATCCATGATGCCGACGCTCAGGAGAGCTCCTCCGGGTTTCTGGGCCTTCAGAGTCTTCTCCAAAGCTTCAGCCGACTGTTTCTAAAAGTGAGTAATGCAAGGCTTGAGGGACAGAGAGATGGGCCAGGCAGGAGATAAGAAAAGGAGTCAGCGGAACACAGAGGTCTGGAATCGTGTCTCAGATGGCAGAATGATTGTCTAGCATGCATGCAGCCTGGGCTTGATTACCCAGCACCGGTTATACCAGCATTCAGGAGGTGGAGGCAGAAGGAACAAGAGTCCAAAACCACCTTCTCCTACACTGAAAATTTGAGACCAGCCTGGGATACGTGAGACTTTATCTCAAGGAAAAGCAGGATTATAAGGTTGAACAGACAGGTGATGAGGAACAGGCAGCACAAAAATAGGAAGAGAGACTGGGCCTGGCCAGGGCAGGGAAGCCCATCATCCCAGGTAGCAGGTCCTTGGCTCAGGTGAAATCCCAATGTGTGAAGAAAAAGAAAAGATTCAAGGTCAACCTAGGCAACTTAAATCAAACTCTGTTTCAAAAAATTACCCATGCACTTGGGAGATAACGTCAGGACACTGTCTGTGAATTTGAAGCCAGCCTCATCTGCATACTGAGTTCCAGGTCAGTCAGACCTAGAAGAGGGCTGGGGCTGCAGTGGCTGAGAGGTAGAGCCCCCCAGCCAGGGGTGCCAAGCTTGCTTATGTATGGGGTAAGAGGTGAAGAACAGAGGGGTGGTGGTAGCCAGACAGCAAGGCACTGGGACAGAAGGACAGACGGACCAGGGGGAAAGGGACACCCCGGATGTGCAGCAGGCGTACACACTGCTTTTCTCTGGCCCTAGGATGATCTGCTGCGAGACCTGGACAACTTCTTCTCCTCCCCCATGGACTTCCGGGACCTTCCCAAGAACTTCCATCAGGAAGAGAACCAGGAGCACAGAATGGGGAACCATACCCTCTCCAGCCACCTGCAGATAGACAAGGTGCCTCTCTACCAACCATGGTGCCGCTTTCCTGATGTGAGAGAGGAAAGCAGTTGTGTTCTGATTCTCCTGTGTCACCCTCACAGATGACTGACAACAGGACAGGGGAGGTGGTCGTCTCTGAGAAGGTGGTGGCCTCCATCGAGCCAGAGGGGAGCACAGAAGGCGACTGGAAGGTAAGGACCTCCCTTGCCCCAGGAACCCAGGAATTAGTCCCCTTTCTGTTGCTGTCATAAACTATGTTAGCTAAAAGCAGAGTGGGGAAGGAATGGGTTTGTCTGGTTCACAACCCATCACTTAGGGGAACTCATGACATCATTCATTCCTACTGTCAAGGGTAAATAGAGAAAAAAACACATCTTTGCTTGCTTTGCCTGTCTTAGGTGGTTCAGGACCTAAGGAATAGTACTGCCCACAAGGGGCTTGGTCTTCCCGCATCAATTAGCAACCTTGATGTCAAGTTCATTCCCCATTCAGGGTCTCTTCCCCGGTGATTCTAGGCTGTGGCAAGTTGGTATTTAAAATTAGCCAGTGTGCACTCTGTACATGGAATATCCTCCTAATTTCTGGGGCTCAGTGTGACTGTGTCAGAAGGGCAGGTCAATAGGTGTGGTTGTAAACATAGGTGATCCCAGTGCTTGGAAGGCTGAGACAGAAGGATTGCCACGATTTCAGGCCAAAGGCAAGAGGATCTCTGTGAGTTGGAGGCCAGCCTGGACTACATATCAGGACCCTGTCTCAAAACAAACTCAAAAAGTCTACTTGTAAACTTCAGAAAGTGTTTTGGTCTTCTCAGAGGGTTTAGCATCTCCAACAGCTTTGTAAACTTCAGTCTTTGAAAAGTCCAGCAATTGCAGAAGTACAGGGCACATCTCAGAGATTTTTTGTTTATTTTGGTTTAGTTTGGGATTTGTGTGTCTGTCTGTGCCCACACAGGGGATGCCCAAGTAGGGGTTGAGTGTCTTCCTCAATCACTCTCCACCTATTTATAGGTTTTTATTTTTATTTTTTTTTTTTTGAGATAAGTTCTCATTATGTAGCTGGCTGGCCTTGAACTCACTGGGATTGCCCCCACCTGCTTTTGCCTGAGTGCTGGGACACCACAACGGGCCTCTATCTTATTTTAGGGGGACAGAGTTTCTCACAAATCTAAAACTCATTCATCCAGTGAAGCTGACTGGCCAGCAAACCCCAGGGATCCTCCAGCCTCTGCCCCCCAACCAAGTGTGGCCATTACCAGCATGTGCTGCCCCTGGCTCCTCTGTGAATGCTGGAGACTGAACTCAGAGATGGGCACAAACACTTCACTCACTCTGTAGCCTAGGCTAGCCCTCAATTTGTACCATTAAGCCCAACTGAAGTTAGGGTGATTTCAAAAGAGGAATTTGGTATAGACAGCCAGGAATGGTGACATGCCATGTTTGTTTTTGTGTTTTATTTTATTTTGGTTTGGTTTTCAGTTTTGGTTTTTTTGAGACAGGATCTCTCTATGTCATAACCCTGGCTGTCCTGGCACTTGCTTTGTATTGCAAGCTGCCCTTCAACTCTGAGATCCAGCTACCTCTGCCTCCTAGATGCTGGGTTTAAAGACCATGTGCCACCATGCCTGGCATAATTTAAGGTGTTTTATTTAGGGTGACCCAATATTTATGCCTCCACCTCCCAAATGTTGGGGTTCCTAAACTTAATGCTTTCTTTTTGTTTGTTCTGGGTTTGGTTTTGGTTTTGGTTTTTTTTTCTATGTAACCCTGGCTGGCCTGGAACTCATTCTGTAGACCAGGCTAGTCTTGAACTCACAGAAATTTCCCTGCTGCTTCTGCCTCCTGAGTGCTGGGATCAAAGGAGTGTGCCACCAACACCCAGCTAATACATTTGGTTAAGAACACTGGCTGTTTTTCAGAGGATCCACATGGCAGCTCACAACTGTAAATTCAGTTCCAAGGAACCTAACACCCTCACACCAATGTACATAAAAAAATTATATATATGCCAGCACCGTCTTTAAGCCCAGCACTCAGGAGGCAGAAGCAGGTGGATCTCTTGAGTTCACTGAGTCCAAGGCCAGCCTGGTCTACAAGAGCAAGTTCCAGGATAGCTAGGACTGTTACACAGAAAAATCCTTTCTTTTTTTTAATACTTATTTATTTATTATGTATACAATATTCTTTCTGCGTGTATGCCTGAAGGCCAGAAGAGGGCACCAGACCTCATGACAGATGGTTGTGAGCCACCATATGGTTTCTGGGAATTGAACTCAGGACCTTTGGAAGAGCAGGCAATGCTCTTAACCACTGAGCCATCTCTCCAGCCCCAAAAAATCCTTTCTTTTTTAAAAAAAAATGGCAGGCCAGAGAGGGCATCAGGTGAGTGTGATGAGCTTCGAGGTGCCTCCATGGGTGCTGGGAGCCCAGCTCGCATTCTCCGCAGAGCACTGCTGCTGCATGCAAGTGCCACACGTGCTTAACATTCAGGAACACCGTATTACGGGGGCCTCTGAGGTCCAGCCTCAGCACCCCTCAGGGTTCAGAACAGCAAGGGAAAACTGGCTGAAAAGGGTCTGAGAGTGAACAAATCAGCCCCAACCCATTTCCTCCTCATGTCTCTCTAGTCTTGGAAAAAAGGAGTTTCCTCCCCACAAGGCTTCCACCAGATGCAATTTGCAATTCTTTAGGTAACAGCAATGATACTGAGCATGCATTTCACAAAGTCTGACAAAACAGGCGCCTGTTAGCTTACCACTGCCTCGGGGGCGTGCCTGTGAAGCTCCCTGGTTTAAGTCCCAGCACCCACATGGCAGTTCACAACTGTAACTTCAGTTCCAGGGAATCTGGTGTCCTTACACAGACATACACAAAGGCAAAACACTAATGCAAATAAAAATAAATAAATCTTTCAAAAAATAAGTAAATAATAAAACCAAATATACTCCACAAAGAATGCAGCTGGCCAGACAGAAAACAGAACTATCTTCCCAAAAAGGGCTTTTTAACCAAAAAGCATCCAGTGAGCTGAAGTGTAGGTTGAGGTGGCCCAGCTTCTTGGATGTGCTGTGTGGCATTTGACCAGCATGTCCCTGTGCCTCATTCCTAGGTGCCCAAAGTGGAGGAGAGAGACACCCTGGTGCCTGTGCAGAAGGCCATAGATAGCTTTCACCCAGAGCCCCGGCGGGTGGCTTTCTGGATCATGAAGATGCCAAGGCGGAGGACCCAGCCAGATGTCCAGGATGGGAGCCGCTGGCTCATAGAAAAGCGACATCGCTTGCAGGCCATCAGGGACGGGCTCCGTGGAGGTGCACATGAGGATAACCTCGAGGAAGAGGTCCGGGTCCCCCAACACGCCAAGCTGCCTGTGCGAAAGACACACTTTCTCTACATCCTCAGGCCGTCCCAGCAGCAGTAGGGGATCCACGTCCCTGCATAGTCCTTACCTACCCCAGCACCATATGGAAATAAAGTGTTTTCTTCAATCTAGCATTATCTCCCTTTGATATCTGTTCCAACACATTGAGCTCTGCCTGTGGCTGGGCAGCTCTTGCCTGTGTCCCATTCAGAACACTGGCCGTCTAGGTCAGGGTTTCTACTGCTGCTGCGACAAAACACCAGGACCAAAGAGCAAGTTGTGGGGGGGAAGGGTTTGTTTTGCGTACACTTCAGCATTGCTGTCCATCACTAAAGGAAGTCAGAATAGAAACTCAAACAGGGCAGGATCCTGGAGGTGGGAGCTGATGGAGGGGAGCTGCTTACTGGCTTGCTACCCAGAGCTTGCTCAACCCACCTCTTTCTTTTCTTTCTTTTCTTTTGTTGTTGTTGTTGTTGTTGGTTTGCTGTTGTTTTTTGTTTGTTTCCCTGTGAAACAGGCCTGGCTATCCTAGAACTCACTCTGTAGGCCAGACTGGCCTCTAACTCAGAGATCCACCTGCCTCTTGCCTCCTAAATGCTGGGATTAAAGGCATGCACCACCTCTTGGCCTTTAGCCCACCTTCTCCTAGAACCCAGGACCAACAGCCCAGCACCACCAATGATGGGTTGGACCCCCCTCGCCTCCCTCCCGTCCCTCATTGAACACAAAATGAGAAAATGCCTTATTGCTGGATCTATCTCAAGTAGGCATTTCCTCAGCTGAGGCTCCTTCCTGATGATGACTATAGCTTGTGTCAACTTGACACCCAAACCAGTCAGCCCACAGTTTTCTTGGCTGGGCAACTTGGTCTCCTATGGCACCATGGTGTGCACCTGGTACTGAAGCCTTTGATCCAGCATGTCTGCGCTTTCAAGCCCCCAAGTTTTTAAAGGAACCAACCTACCAAGTCACACCAGCTTTTTTGGTTTGGGTTTTCGTTTTTTTGAGACAGGGTTTCTCTTTAGCTTTGGAGGCTGTCCTGGAACTAGCTCTTGTAGACCAGGCTGGTCTCAAACTCATAGAGATCAGCTGCCTCTATCTCCTGGGTGCTGGGATTAAAGGCGCAAGCCACCACTGCCCGGCCCAAAATATGGTTTTTAGATTTTACAAAATTACCAGAGATCTTACAAAAGGAAAAACAAATATTGAAAGGTTAATATTTGTAAACATAAAAATATTTCTTGTTAAAAAATATGAATTTTGTTTAAAATTTTATTGCTAAAAATTTTATTTTTTCTTATTTTTGGTTTTTCAAGACAAGATTTCTCTGTGTAACCCTGGCTATCCTGAAACTCACTCTGAAGATGACGCTGGCCTCAAATTCAGAGAGATCCACCTACCTCTGCCTCTCAAGTGCTTGGATTAAGGTGTGTACCGCCACCACCTGGCTGAAAGATTAATATTTGTAATTTATGTGCATCACTGTTTCGTCTGCATGTGCGTCTATGTGTGTCTACGTGTGCCTAGAGTCGGGAGGAAGGGCATCAGAGCTTCAGAGAGTGGAGTTACAGACCTTCTGAGCTGTCATGTGGTGCTGGGAATCCATCCCAGGTCTTCTGGAACAAAGCCGTTGCCCTTGACCACTGATCTATCTCTACAGCCCCAGGAATAAATTGTGCTAATAAATACTGACAAAGCTAACAGTGTCCACCATGCCCCACAACCTGTGCTGAAAACAGTTGGCATACCTTTTTTTTCAAGACCAAGTGTCCTTGTTTGCTATCTATTGCTATGACGAACACCATGATCAAAAACAACTCAGGGAGTAAAGGGTTTATTTCATCCTACAACTCTCAAATCACATGCACTGCGAGGAAAGTCATGCAAGTGCTCAAAGCAAGACTGAAGCAGAGGCCACTCTCAGAGATCCACCTGACTCTGCCACCCCAGTATTGCTCCACCCCCTGCCTCTGCCTCCCCCGTGCTCCACCCCCTGCCTCTGCCTCCCCCGTGCTCCACCCCCTGCCTCTGCCTCCCCAGTGCTGCTCCACCCCCTGCCCAAGTCACTGGCAGCTGAGCTACATGTTCAGCTCCTATCATTAACTGCATTTATGTGTTTTTAAATAAGGGGTAGGAGAGTACACACATGACATAGTATTATGTGGATTCAGAGGACCTCCTTCTACCATGTAGGTTCTAGGGATTCATCCCAGGTCACCAGGATGGGTGGCAATATCTTCACTCGCTGAATCAACTCACCAGCTTTATTTTTTGGATAATCTCACTACGTAATTGGGCCAACCTAGGACTTTGTAGACCAGGCTGACCTCACTTTCCTCCGTCTTCCTGCCCCTGCCTCCTGTGCACTATTATGCCCAAAACATAGAGTCCCCCCAAAACCGAGTCCTGTATGTAAAAGCAAAGAACC
The DNA here is from genome assembly GCF_903992535.2 of Arvicola amphibius. Taxonomy (NCBI): domain Eukaryota; kingdom Metazoa; phylum Chordata; class Mammalia; order Rodentia; family Cricetidae; genus Arvicola; species Arvicola amphibius. The sequence goes on along the minus strand of NC_052058.2, from coordinate 121,637,648 downwards.
TTTATTCTTACACAAGTTCGTGAACTCGGACTCCATGGTAATGGATTGGAGAGCCCAAGCTCAGTTGGGGTGAGGGTTTTTATAATAGCAGAGGTGGGGGTGAGAGACTTCTAAGGTTCAGGACCCCTGATTGGCTGGCATTTGTCTAGGAGTGTCCTGGTGAAAAATCATGGGTGTTCACTGGCAGGTGATCCTATCTACAACGCTTGGAATGTTAGGAATTTCCTTTGGATGGTCTGTTCCTGGGTGCCGCCTGGTGGTCTCTGAGGTCTTTCTTTGAATCAGGTATTGCCTTAGAGCAAACTACTGAGACTCAGGCCTCTATAGAGACTCGTGGCTGAGTCCTACCCTGACAATGCCCAACTAAACAAAAAAATGGTAAGCACCTCGTCGTTCTGTTAGTGCCCATTTTGGGTAGAGCTCCCGAAGCCTGGAGCGGCGCTTACAAATACCACTTGATGGACCCTGAACAGATTAAGCAGACCCAGAGGCGAAGGAAAGTACGACAGGAGGGCCGTGGTTTCTGAAGCGGCAAAACGGAGGAGCGGTTGGAGTCTTCTGTTCCAAATATCTTTGCGAATCAGTCCAGTCACCAGCTCCTTCTTCACTGCCATGGGGTTTTTTTTTTTTTTAAAAAAAAAAAAAAAAGGCCCTCCTTCCTCTTGAATTCCCATTCAAGATTTGAGTAGCCCAGCGTGATGGGCTGAGGCACGGTGATTGCTCCAAGTCCGATACCAGCTGGACTAAATAGCTAGGCAATGTCTCAATAAATAAAAAAATAAATAAATAAATTATAAATTTTGAAGGAATGCGGATTGGGTACATGTTAATATTAAAGGAGAGCATGGAGCGGAAGTGAGCTGGTCCAGGCAACGCATCATTGTGACGGTAGCGGGCGGGCCGGACCCAAGAGAAGACAGAAAGGACTCCGTTCTGTGACTGACAAGAAACAAGAGATAAAAAGGAAGTCCTTCAGTCCAAACCCTACCCTGCTATTTCGCCAAGCAGAAGGGGAAGATACTGTGCCACAGAAGAGATCTGCCGGTGGTCTAGCGCCAGCAAGGCTCGCTCAGGTCCAAGCGGTCCTCCCGAGATAGTCAACGCACGCGCCCGCTCTGGCTTCACGGTAAGGCGTCTGCTAGCCGACCGGTGTGCGCCTGCGTGGAGACTAGAGCCCTGGAAGGGCGGGGCTTGAGGAAGGCCCTCTCATTTGCATTTCTAGCGGGAAAGGCGCGTGCGAACACGCCTCTTTCGCGCCGTTCGCAACCGCCATTAGTCGTCGGTGGCCCTCAGCTGTGTTCCGAGAGGCACGACTCCAGGTACGCTCTGCCTGTGGCGACTTTCCCCGAGAGGAGCCACGTCAGTCACTCCCGAAATTATTACGGGATTCCCCAGTAACATCACCAGCCAACTCCTTTAAAAAAAAAAAAAAAAACGCTCCTAGTTCTGACCAAATCCCCTCCGGAAGTGTATGAAATACCCCTCTTGGAAACTTTTTATTTTAGTTAGTTGCTCTTGTTTGTCTGTTTCTTGTTTGTTTCCCGAGACACGGTTTCTCTGTGTAGTTCTGACTGTTCTGGAACTCACTCTGTAGACCAGGCAGGCCTCGAACTCACAGAGATCTGCCTGCCTCTGCCTCCCAAGTGCTCAGATTAAAGGTGTGCGCCACCACGGCCCGACTTTGTTTTGCTTTGTTTAGACTCATTTATTTTTATTTTATGTGTATGAGCATGTTGCCTGCATATGTGTATGTGCACCGGGTGCGTGCCTGTGGAGACCAGAAAAGGTTATTGGACCTCAGGAACTAAAATTGCAGATGGTTGTGAGCTGCCTTGTGGGTGGTGGGACAGAACCCAGGTCTTCTGGAAGGAGCTGCCTCTCAGGAGCTCTGCTTTGGTTTTTGAGACAGGGCCTCACTAAATAGTCAATGTTGGATCCTGCTCCTGAGGGCTAATACCATGTCATCAGCTAGGATCTTCGAGATAGCCCTTCAGATTCTCAAAACTTGTCAGAGACTCTTGCTGTGAAATCCAAAGCCTACTGCATACTCTACAAGTTCACCACGGACCCTGAAATCCAGGAACGCCTGAAATCCAAAGGCGCTGTAGGAATGCAGCCCTTGAATTCTAGTTCAGGAACCCTCCCAGACTTCCTCTTAGGATAGGAGGACCCACCCATGTCCAAGGCCTCTCAAACACCCACCAGAAACTTGATCTCCCTACTTCCTGAAGAGATCCTTTCCCCTCCCCTTGTCCCTTTTCCGCCTACTGAGTTCATGAATGTCCCCGAAAATCTCCCTTCCCCAGTGCCCTCTAAAAGCCCTTGGGCTGGACAGCAGGAGGATCACCACTATGAAGGCCAGCCTGGTCTACCCAGATTCAGAAGGCCCGCTGAAGCTCCAAAAGTCAAATAATAATGTTTCCAGAAAATGTGCAGTTAGTGGAATACAGGCCAAGCAGAGTGGTGGTTGCATTTCATGAGAGACAGAGAGGCAAGCAAGTAGGAACCGAACCCTCTGACCCTTGGCCCTAGGTGCCCTCTCAGCCTCAAGGATACTGTTGCCTAGCACCTGGTGGAATTGCCCTTTCTCTTGAAGGTGACCCTTTTATTTTCATTTGTTTGGTTGATTGGTTTTTGGGGTTTTTTTTGTTTTGTTTTTTGAGATAGGGTTTCTCTGTCATTTTGGAGCCTGTCCTGGAAGCTCTTGTAGACCAGGCTGGCCTCGAACTCGCAGAGATCTGCCTGCCTCTCCCAAGGGCTGGGATTAAAGGTGTGTGCCACCACCACCAACTGGTTGGGTTTTTGTTTGTTTGTTTGTTTGGGGGTTTTGTTTGTTTTTCAAGACAGGGTCTCTATGTGCAGTAGTATTGGCTGTCCTGGAATTTACTCTGTAGACCAGGCTGGCCTCGAACTCACAGAGATCCACCTGTCTCTGCCTCTCAAGTGCTGGGATTTAAGGTGTGCACCACCACCTGGCGAAAGTGACACCAACTGACCTGACTGTAAGAGGAGCAAGCCAGCCCTGTCAGGGTGCAGAGGAGGGATCCCTATGTTGACAAGAGCCTGTGAGGGTCAGGCCGGGAGCTGGGAACCCAGGGAGCAGCAGGCCTGGGGACATGGAGACCACTGATGGAGAGGAAGCATGGCTCAGTGGTTAAGAGCACTTGTTCTGTGTCACCTGGATGGTTCACACCTTTAATCCCAGCACTCTAAAGCAGGTGGATCTCAGAGTTCAAAGCTGGGCTGGTCTTTGTGGCAAGTTCCGGGCCAGTGAGGGCTATAAAGAGGGACCTTGTTTTGTTTTTTCAAAAAACAAACCTGAAACACTACTCTTACAAATGACCCAGTTTCATTCCTAGATCCACACGGCAGTCCACAGCCATCTGTAACTCCATCCCAGACCCACATGGCAGTCCACAGCCATCTGCAAATTTATCCCAGCACCCACACGGCAGTCCACAGCCATCTGTATCTCCCGTTCCAGGGGAGCTGATTCCCTCCTCTGGCCACCAAAGGTATCACACACACACACACATGCAGACAATACACTCAAACATAAAATAAAAAATACACCTAAAAGGAAAAAAGGCAAGGAAGCAGCAGTCCTGTGATACATATTCCTGGTGTGGCAGAAAGAGCACAGATTCAAGGCCAAGCTGGCCGTCATAGGGTGGGCTTGTTTCAGTGAGAAGCCTGGAGTCAGCTTAGCAGTAAAGGCCCTGACTAGTGAGGGACTGGGTGTGCTTCAGCATATAGCAGTTGCCTAGCACCCACCAATGAAAGACTGACAGTGTGGCTTACTGAGAAAAGTCTATGGAAGCAGGGGAGAGCAAGGCTGAAAGTGGCTCAAATCCAGGATCAGATGGGCAGTCTCTAGGCAGTATAGGAGCCTGTTGAGCTTGGTGTTCAGCTCAGGAGGAGTGAGATGTTTCTAGGCAACGAGACAGGAAGGCAGAGACCATAGGAGGGGCCACAGGCCACTTTACAGAACGCAATGCAGGTTAAAGCTGCTAGAAAATACAGCATGATCTGGGGAGAGAAAGCAGCTAAGCCAGGCCACACTGTGCCTCTGCTGCTAGACCCAAGCAGGTTCTCACCCCAAAGTGATGGGAAACAATGTCCAGGCAGGCAGGTCAGCTCTGCAGCTTGTGGGGATGGACTGGAGCCTAGGAGGAGGCTGGGCCATGGGGCTGGAGAGAAGGACCTCAGGCAAGACTGTGAGGAAAGTGAGACCGGCACAAGGCAGAGTCGCAAGGACAGGGATGGTGACTTGGTAGGGGAACAGAGGTGGCCACAAGGCCTGGGGCAGCAGTTAGCCCCACCCTCTTGCCTCCCCCTTTGATCTTGCTACCTGCTCTCAGTGCCCAGGTTGCCACCCCATACCTCAAACCCATAAAACAGGTTGGAGTTGGGGTGGGAATGGCAAACAGGTTCTGAGAACCCTGGGGGCCTGGGGCAGAGATGGAGCGTTAGAGCTCGGCTGGTCTGAGGAAACCATCACTCTGCCTGTCCTTGTAGGAGCTATCTGGGCAGGCTGCCCCTTTCCCAGCCCTCCCTGCAGCAGAGCGGAGAGGAGAACTTCAGCAGCAGCGACAGACGCGCAGGAGTGGTCCATGGACCTGCCAGAGGCCCCGGCTAGTTCCACTGAACCAAGTAGGTGTCTACCTGGAAGAGGAGGAAGAGGGAGCAGGAGAGGTGGGATAAGTGTCACCCGAGTGCTTGCCCATGTCTGCTCCCAGTTCCTCCTCTCTGGAGGGCTACTGGGGACAGGAGGCTCCGCACACGTAACGTCCCCCTCTTCCACCAACTCCTCCTGTGACTGTGTTACCTTTCCTTTGGGTAAAACAAGAGCCCTGGCCCTCTCTCTCCTGCTGTACCTTCCCACACTGGCATCTGTCTGCCACCTGCTTAGAGCACGGCTCCACAAACCTTATGCCCCTCTTGCCGGTATTCCCCAGTGGGTGTTTGCACATGTGCGTGTGTGTCCGTGTGCACACGCACATATAGACAGTCTTACAGTTCAGGAAATGGAATCTAGGGCTTTGTGTGTGTTAGGAATCAGCACTGAGCTGTTTTTGTCTCTGAGACAGGTCTGGCTCTGCACTTTCACCCTCCTACCTCTTCTCGTGCGCTGAGACTGCATGTGTGTGCTACTGTGCTCAGCTTACAAATGTGACTTTTAACTTCTTAGAAGAGTTGGCAAGGGCTGCAGTCCTGGAACTGAGGGGCTAAGGCAAGATGATAGAAAGGTGATGCGAACGGTGTTAACTGACTTTATTTAACTCTACAATTACAAACTGTTTTCTGCATTAAGCAGCATAAAAATATGCTGAGTTATTCCTGTGTTTTAAAACATCTTTGAGAGCTAGTGTGTGCTGCTTCCCACTCACAGAGCACGCCGCTCCATCTTGGCCTGCTCCCGTGCAGTCAGCCTCTGCCCACTGGTGCTGCCACCTCAGAGCACTTGGAAGCTCGGTGCCTTGTAGGTGGATGCAGATACGCAGGTGTGGACGCCAGGACACTGTGGGCCAGCCTCTGTCTTCTCTCACTCCTCTTCTCTTTTCTGCCCTGTCTCAGCAGCTCTGTTCCCAAGTATCTCTCCTTCCTCTGCTGTCATGGTCTCTTCCCTCACCTCATCTCTAATTGCTCTCTCTCCATCTCCTGAGGATGCGCTAACAGGGAGAGCCAGTCTGATTAAGAACCTCTTGCCTCTAGATAGGCAATTGGGGTCATTGCAGGAGTATCTTACCTTTGCTCCTGGGTGTCCACAAGTGGGCCTGCAGCTTTGCTCAAGGCTGAGACCTGCACCTCAGCCTCAGGAGTAACCTCTGCAAATAAGGCTTTACAGGTAGACAGGTACCAGCGTGCTAGGACTAGAAGGCAGCCTGGCTTAGGGGAATGCACCAGCAGAGGGCGTGTGGCCACCAGGAACTGTGACCATAGCCAAGTCTACTCCTGCCCTGGGAAAGGGAAGAACTCACACGGAAAGCGCAAAGGTTGAAAGACAGGGATGGCAAAGGAGAGAGAAGACACTGGAACAAGATGGAGGACAGGAGAAAACAGGATCGAGGGACAGAGGACAGAGGCTGGACATATGAGAGAGGTTGGGGAAGAAGAAGAAGAAGAAAGATCCCGAAAGAAAAGTTGAGCTGGGCGGTGGTGGCACACACCTTTAATCCCAGCAAGGCAAGTTGATCTCTGTGAGTTCGAGGCCTGTCTGATATATAGAGTGACTTCTAGGACAGACACGGGTACACAGAGAAACTCTTGTCTTAAAAAAAGAAAAGAGACTGGAGAGATGGCTCAGTGGTTGAGAGCACTGACTGTTCTTCTAGAGGACTTGGGTTTAATTCCCAGCACCTACATGGCAGCTCACAACTGTCTGTAACTCCAATCCCAGGGGATCCAGCATCCTCACAAAAAAAGAAAGAAAAAAAAAAGCAAGGCAGGGCAGAGCTGGGAAATGAAGGAGGAGGGGAATAAACAGTCTCTCTTGGGAAGGGGCTGTGTACCAGTGGCCTTACTTGGCCATAGTAAAGTTCTCCCTTGTAACATGGAGCCAGCCCAAGTCCACCTCCCTAACTAACCTGGGCCCCTTATGCCCTCCCATGGGAGCCAGGAAGGGTCCAGGTCAGACCAGTGCCCTGAACCCTGGAAGTGTGAGAGTGAGAGGGGCTCTCCTGTGAGGAAGGCGACTTCGGCAGCTCTGATGCTCCTGCCTCAGACTCATCGCTAGGAACAGCAGCTGCCATGGTTCTGACGCTCCATAAGTGCCTGTGGTTATGTGCCAAGCAGAGGGCCTGCACACACTTTATCCATTCTTCTCTAGGAGGGAGGGAGCTTTCCTAAAGGTCACTGCTGAGGGAGCCTGCTGGGGGTGTGGAGCAGGTTGCTCACTTCATCCCCAGCTCAGCCTCTAGCCCTGCAGCCATGTGCAGTAGGCATCATCCCAGCAAGCCAGGCCAGTGAGGGGTATGAAAGCCTCCTCTAATTTGGAGACACTCTATGACATGGAGCATTTATTGAGTGCCTGCTGTATTCATGCAGTGTGAATATAGCTGAAGACCAACAGATCCCAGAAGATAGGCACATAGACACACAATGGACCTGAGCCAGGTGAGAGCTGCTCTGCCAACACACACAACACACACATGCATGCACACACACCTTCACACGTGGGCACAGAGCAGCCCCCTCAGTCCTCTCAAGGCAGGATTTTACTGGCATGGAAACAGACCTCCCAAAGAAAAGTCTTGCCACAGACTTTGCTGTGGTGCTGCTGACTGGGAGTCTGACAGGAGGTTTAGCTCCTAACCAGTCCCCTGCTACCCCGCTGAGACAGCCCCATCCCTCCTCTTCCTCTCGGTGCTGGGCCTGAGCTCCTTCAGCTCTGATGACGCCATGCTAGGGATGTAGAGACAAGAGACCTGGTCCCTGGGGAACTGGAAGAAGGGCTGCAGCAGGCGGGATCGATCTAGGCTGCCCACGCCTTATCGGATTGTTCCTGGCTCTTCCCAGAATCCTCCTCCTTGTTTTCCTTAGCCCTGGTCCCCTCTGCCCATAGTCTGGGAGGCTGGAGAAGGGCAGAGGTGAGTGAGGGTTATCTCAGAGCTCATTAATGGCTCCTGAGCCCATTGGATACAAAACGTTAGACAGACAGCAGGGGGCACTCCCTGGCCTGAGAGATAGGAACCACTTGGGATCAGTGACTCAAAAACCCTCATGTTGCCACCTTACTGGAAGCCTCCTCCTATCCTTTACCAGTCCCAACCACAGACAGCTCTGAGTAAATGATCCTCCAACTCAGCAGAGCCAGGGTATTAGGCAGAGGACCCTGGTGTTCGCTCACATGGGCTGGGTCCTCTCTTCTCTGCAGTGTACCTCTGGGAGCAGCCTGAAGAAGTGACCTCAGGACCACTGCTCAGCCTGGAGGAACAGATCCTTAACTCCACATTTGAAGCCTGTGACCCTCACAAGACAGGTGGGGGCTGGGGAGCCACAGGGAGGGTTGTGCTGAATCCCTCCTTAGGGTTCCTCCAGGGGACGGAGTTAGCCTCTCGCCGGGTACAGCAGTAGGTACTGTCCTCCTGCCTCATGCTCTTTGTCCACTCTGAGATGGATTGGGAAACTTGACCAGGGGAGGGACTTGCCCCGGGCTCTTCTACATGTTGTGGAGCAGGAGTGTCACCAAACCCACTGATGACAGATACTGTTCCCGCCCCACCATGCTCTGTCACAGGCACTGTGGCTGTAACCCACCTCCTGGCCTACCTGGAGGCTGTGACAGGGCAAGGCCCCCAGGATGTGCGTCTCCAAACACTGGCCCGAAGCTTAGACCCTTATGGGAAGGGTGAAGGAGCTACTGTGGAATTGGACACCTTTCTGGTGGTCATGCGGGACTGGATTGCTGCCTGTCAGTTGCATGGGTGAGTCCCTACACCACAGCCTCGCGCCTGGGAAGTCTTGCAAGTTTGCTCTGCAGCTAGTACCAGTTAGACCCAGGAAGCCCATGTGGTTGACTTGAGGCAAAGAAAAGACCTGTGAGAAGATATGGAGGGCTGAAGGGGTCTGAGACCTTGGATGATGGTGCAGAGATCCAGGATATAGAACTAGAAAGGACTGACAGTAGCAAGAGCTGTCATTCACAGCCCAGGCCCTGCCATCTGGCCTTACCCTCAGCCCATAAAGCCACTCTCACCCGCCTGCCCTCCCTTCCACCACCCAGACCTCTGCAGACACAGGTCATGGATATGGTGGCTGCAGGGGATCTGAGCCTCTTGCCTTTGATACAGGGGATTAGAGCGGGCAGAGGAGATGGCCTTCGGGGGAGCCCTAACTTCTCCACACCTGCCATCTGGTGAGACTATTTATAGAAGGAGGCGGGTGGCAGGGGTCAGTGGGGGGGTTAGCAGAAACCTCTCATCTACTGGCTCCACACAGCAAGGCTAAAGAGACAACCGGGGCCTTTGCTCAGCCTGCAGCAGAGGTGTCTCTGTGGGACAGTCCCCTCATCCTGGACATTGGGGTCAGGTTTTCCATTCCTCCGCCAGCTCCAGCCGTAGTGCAGAGGCTGAGGAGACTGCAGCTTCCTTGCTCTCCAGCTGAGGCACCTGCCCTGTGGAACTCTTCCCATGGTGCAGGGTACTGTTGCCCTGTCAGGCTCCTCCTCTTGGCCCTGCCCACACACACCTCTTACACCTGCTGCCTTTCCTTGGGAGCAGGCACCTGTCCGGCTGTATTCCAGCCCTATGCTACGATACTGGGCGCACACCTCAGAGGTGCACCTCTAAAAGTGACCCTCCAGAACCCAGCCTGCAGCTTTCTTGGCATTCTCTTTTTCTGTTTGTTTGATTTGGTTCCAGTTTGGGTTTTTTTGAGACAGGGTTTCTCTGTGTATCCCTGGCTGTGCTGGAACTCACTGTGTATGGACCAGGCTGGCCTTGAACTTACAGACTGCTAGAATTAAAGGTGCCACCACACCCAGTTATTGGTATTCTCTTGAACCTTGAGGCTTCTTCAGTCTTGGGGGCCAGGGAGGTCTGTGAGCAGTAGAGGGGTAGGCCAGGTCAAGTAGGGAAAGACAGAGAGAGAAAGGAGGCTTAGGCAGAGGCTGGGGAGTGCCTAGGGAGAGAGTGAGGGAGAGTGAGGGTGGGCGTGGTAGTGTAGAGTCTTATGGGCTGGACTCAAAAGACGGCAGACGGGCTGATGAGTACCTGGGGGCCTTAAAAGTACTGTAATCCCAGCACTTACGAGGCAGAGACAGGTGGATCTCTGTGAGTTCGAGGCCAGCCTGGTCTACAGAGCGAGTTCCAGGACAGGCTCCAAAAATACAGAGAAACCCTGTCTTGAAAACAATAATAACAACAAAACAAAAAACAAAACAAAAAATTCTGGGGAAAGCTGGGAACAGAAGAATGGGCTTGGGGAAGCAGAGGTGCCCCTGGTGACTGGCTCTGAAGACATGACTAGACTAGCTCCAGGCGAACATGAGCAAGCAGCCTGTGTAATAAGAGTAATTCAGGCCAGGGAACCCCAAAGCTACACATGGAGTCCTGAAACAACCTCAGGGTCCTTGGGTACCCCAATTTTTAAAGTCACCAGAGAGTCCAACCTCCTCTTGTTTGTTTCTCCCTTTCCAGCATGCCCAGAAGCTGAGGAGCCAGCCAACTTAGAGAGCTTTGGAGGAGAAGACCCCAGGCCTGAGGGGTGCTTGTCCTCCCCACCCCCTTCCCACTCCATTTTCTCGAGCCTGTCTGAGGCCAGGAAGTGGGGAGATTGGTGTCTTTTGGCTCAGAGGAGCCTTAGAGTCTCATTCTGATTTGTCTTCAGAGGAACCTGGGGGGTGGGAGCAGGAGCACGGCTGGCTGGTGACTAGGCCCTTGCTGCCCTCAGGCCTGCCACAGCTGAGTTGCTGAGCAGCCTGGAGGACCTGGAGCTCAGCAACCGGCGCCTCGCTGGTGAGAACGCCAAGCTGCAGCACAGCGTTGAGACTGCTGAGGAGGGTTCAGCGCGTCTAGGGGAGGAGATTGCATCCCTGCGCAAGCAGCTGCGAAGGTGAGAGCCTATGTCTTCCATTTCCCTCTATCTGCATCTTGCCTCTGGCCTTTTGGGTTCATTCTGACTGTCTCTCAGTTTTTGCTGTCATTCTCTGTCCTCTACCTCCTTTCTTTCTTTCCTGTGTAACCCCATGCTCCCTTCCTCCAGTGTCTCCACCCCACACTGCATGCCCCTGTCCTTTTCTCTCTGCCCTGGCTTAGCTTGCGTCTGGTCATAGACTCCCTCATAGTTTGGGATGTTCTGCTCTGCTTCTCTGCCTGCCTCCACTCACATGTGTGCCACCCGTCAGCACCCAGCAGGCCCTGCAGGTGGCCAAGGCTTTGGATGAAGAACTAGAGGACCTGAAGACTCTGGCCAAGAGCCTGGAAGAGCAGAATCGCAGCCTGATGGCCCAGGCCCGGCACACAGTGAGTGCTGGCAGAGCACATCTGCTTTCAGCAAAAGGACAGAGGTGAAGGGGCAAAGGTTACCTGACTCCAGGTCCTGTTCACCCACACTCCCCCCAGGCCTACCTGCCATCCCTCATGAACCCTCCTCAACCCAACTCTTGAGTGATGCAGGCCCTGACTGCACTCCATCCTCAGGGAGGATGATGGAGCAGGGCTAGAACTGATTCTATCCTCTCTGGGGTGGGCCAGGAGAAGGAGCAGCAGCACCTGGTGGCTGAGGTGGAGACGCTACAGGAGGAGGTAAGCTGAGGCCCATCCTTCTTTAAGGGTTCTTGGCCCTGTCCTGCAAACCAAGGGGGCCCAGCATCCCACAGGCTGTGTTAGTCCCTGGGTTCATGTTGAGGCCCTAGCCAGTTCTTCCCTTGTCTGCATTATGGTGCTCACCATCGGGAGCAAGCCAGTGGCTTCACTTCATGGGGTAGTGTGAGGTTTAAACCAGAAGATATTTAGAAAGTTCCTAACTCAAGATAGGAGATGTAGGGTGTATGCAGTAAAATCCTGCAAACTGGCAAAGTGTTCCATGCCTGTCATCCCAGTATTAGGGAATCTGAAGCAGGAGGATTTTGATTTCAAGGCCAGCCTGAGCTATATAACAAGACTATCTGAAAAAAAATCAGATATCATTATTTATATCAGTATGTTGTGGGTTTGATCCCTGGCAGTGCAAGTGAAACTGTGAGGCAGTTTAAACGGTTTTTTGTTTGTTTGTTTGTTGCTTGTTTTGGTTTTTTCAAGACAGGATTTCTCTGTAGCTTTGGAGCCTGTCCTGGAACTAGCTCTTGTAGACCAGGCTGGCCTCGAACTCACAGAGATCTGCCTGCCTCTTCCTCCTGAGTGCTGGGATTAAAGGCGTGCGCCACCACCACCCGCTCTTTCAAACGTTTTTTAAGCATAAGCCTTGAAGTCACTCCCAGGAGCATGATGGGCCACTTTCAGGCCTGTGACTCTTTCCTTCCCTTCTAAGCTTTTGTTTCTGTTTTTCATTTTGGTGGTGTTAGAGATGGGCAAGCAGCCACCAGGCCTGGGTGTTCTCCAGGAGCCAGAAGGAGCCTGCACAGTTAGGTTGTATTAATGGTGAAGGGACCGTGTTTTCCTGAAAACCAGTCCCTACAACCGATTTAAGTCCCTGTTCACTCTGAGTTCTTGTCCATATTGAAATTCATCTAACGTTAAATGATATCCCTCCTCCCCAAGGTAGCAGATCAGTTGCAGATCCATGGTGGGTTCACATCCCAGGCAGCTTCGGCCCTCACTTGACACCCATCCTCTGCTGTCCTTGCAGATGGACAGCCTTCGTTCCATCTACTTAGCCATCCATGGGCAGGCCAGAATTGCCTTCAAATCTGGGTTTAGCTGTTGAGCCACCTGCTGTGCCCATCTCCTCTCCTGGGTTACCCAGGGGAACTGGCTGCTTTCCTGTGCAGACACACAGCTGCACCTGTGTGGTCTACCTCTGCTGCCCTGCAGTAGCTCTGTGTGAGCTGGGAGGGAAGCTCACTCAGAATCAGGTGTCCCATGGTTCCAAGGTTCCCCCTCCTTGCCAGTCACGGCTCAGGGCCTCTGAACCATTCTCTGGCTTTTCAGCCCCAGCTAGAAGTTCTCTGCTTTGTGGGCCCTAGCTCCTATCCTGAGTCTCTGTCCTGTGTCTGTACCCTAGATTTCACTTGTTTACTTTCCAGGGGCTCCTTTGTAAACTGTCGTCCCCTTCCCGGGGAATGGGAGTCCCTGGGCAGGACGGTTGCTGCTTTGAAACCTGCATTCAGCCGTAAAATATAAATATCTTAGAGAACATTTTTTTAAAGAATCTATTTTATGTCTGAGTGTTTTCTGTCTGTCTGTGCATCATGTGAGTGCCTAGTCCCTGTAGAGACCAGAAGAGGGTGTGGGATCCTCTGGAACTGGCTACAGACGGTTATGAGCTACCATATGGGTGCTGCAAATTGAACCTGGGTCCTCTGGAAGAACAGCCAGTGCTCTTAACCACTGTGCCATCTCTCCAGCCCCCAGAATATTTTTTTTTAAGAAAGAAGGAAATCTTATCCCAACACTTGGGAGGCAGAGGCAGGCAAACTCTGTGAGCTCAAGGCTTGTGTGGTCTAACAAGTTAGTTTCAGGACAACCAGAGTTATGTAGAGGGACCCTGTCACCAAAGGAGGGAAGAATTAAGGAGACAATCCTGCAGGGCCCTTGTCATAGCTCCCAGGCACCCAGTTGTGATGGTTGTCCTGCCCTCTGGTGTCTGCAGCACCGGGGGGCTGCTACATGCCAGCTCTGCCCAAAGTAGTTTCTGATGTCTGGGTTATCTGGTGGCTCGACGGCTTTTTTCTTTTTCTTCCTTTTTTAAATTCTGTTTGTTTGTTTTTTATGTATGAGTGTTCTGTATGTATGCCTGCATGCCAGAAGAAGGCATCAGATACCATTATAGATGGTTGTGAGCCACCAAGTGGTTGCTGGGAATTGAACTCAGGTCCTCTAGAAGATCAGCCAGTGTTCTTAACTGCTAAACCATCTCTCTAGTCCTGGCTTTTTTTTTTTCTTAAGTGAGAGTACGCTGAGAATGGAACCCAGAATCACATGTGTTAGGCAAGCAACACTGAGCCATATCCCCAGCTGTGGGGTTTTTATAGCAGGGTCTCACTGTGCAGTGTGCAGGCTGGCTTTGAACTCCTAATCCTTCTGCCTTAGCAGGTAAGGCAAGCTCCTGCATACCCAGTCTCTTGACAGCGTTTTTTCCTGCTTGTGGCTTCATAGTCACAGATGGCTTAATGCAGGTGGGAGGCACCAGCTCCCCCCACACACACACTCACACACACACTCTCACACACACACTCACACACACACTCTCACACATACACACTCACACACTCACACACTCACACACACACACTCTCACACATACACTCTCACACACACACACACACACACACTCTCACACACACACTCACACACTCACACACACACTCCTGCCTCTCTCTGCTATGTCAGCAGTCATCTTCACCATATCATTGGCTGGGGAGGACCCTAAACCACAGCTGCAAGGGGCCTGGGACGAAGTCTTGCCTTCAGTCTGGAGCTGAGACAGCCAGGAGGGGCTGGGGCAGCTGTTCCTTCAGCAGCCAGGTTTCCTTGTCATTGTCACACAATCAGCCAAAGCCAGCCCAGTGAACAGGCCACCAGCACCCGACTCCTGCCCCAGGCCCTATGCCTGCAGAGAAATGTCCCTAGGCATCTAATTCCGTAGCTGAAGCTATTCTCAGCTCCTTGCTGGCCTGCTGCAGCTACCCACTGGGATCTAGAGATTGAGATCTCAGGTTACAGCAGGGCCTGGGAGGGTAACAGGACACTCAGCCTCCAATGGTCTGACTGCTGGCTGAATCCCAAAAACCCACAGCCAGTGCTTCTGCAGGAGACTGCAGGGTGTTTTTGGTCCCCCCCCACCACCAGGTAGACAGGTGTTGACACAGCACTCCCAGCTGTCCTTCCTCTACCCTTCACCCAGGCAGCCCAGGCTGCTGCCATGAGGGACCTGGGGCAGGGACAGGCTGGAGACCAGAAGAGCTGGCCTCTGTCTCCTGGGCTCTGGAGAAGGATGAGGTTTGCCAGACTTCAGGGGCCTGGGGCCTGGGACTCTGAGTGCTCATGTTCTTCCTTCGTGCTCATGTTCTTCCTTCCTTCCTTCCTTCTTTCCTTTTTGTTTTTTGTTTGTTTGTTTGTTTGTTTTTCCAAGGCAGGTTTCTCCCATATAACAGCCCTGGCTGTCCTGGAACTCGCTCTGTAGACCAGGTTGACCTCACAGAGATCCGCCTGCCTCTTCCTCCCGAGTGCTGGGATTAAAGGTGTGCACCACCACCACCCATTCTTTTATTTTTTTTTTTTTAATTTTTGAGACAAGTTCTTGTTATGTGACCCAGGCTGGCCTGGTACTCAAATCAGCCCTCCAACCTCAGCTTCCCTGGTGCTGAGATGATAGGTGTATTTCCTCACACCCAGCTCTAAGCCATTTTATTCTGAGGTCCCACTGGGACCTTGGGAGGCTCAGCACAGGCACCACCTCTCATCAAGCCCTGCTTGGGCCTCCTCAGCGAGCTTTGCATTATCTACTTCTCACATGTCCTTTTCCCCCAGAGGCTGAGTGTTAGAGGTGGGACTGGACATCGCAGACTATGGTTTTGCTAAAGGAAATAATTGTATGAGTAGGTAAACACTGAGGTTGCTCCAGGGGAAACTGGACAGGAAAGCAAAAGATATGGATAAAGAAGAAACCACTGGAGCTGGGCATGGAGATTAGGTGTGGTGGCCCTACCCACTGAAGCAGGAGGATCACAAGTTCAAAGCCTGCCCAAGCTATATATTGATATTGTGTGTGTGTGCATGTGTGCGTGTATGTGTTCTGGGCTCATTATACTTTCCTTTAGTTTTGTATGGTAGGAAACATGAGTTTCTTTAAGTATCTATAAGTGCTCATCTCTAACACTTAGAGGAGGCGCAGGGCTCTGCTGACTCTGCTCTCTGTCATCATAAGTAGCAGAGCTGTGTGGTCTGGGATCAGCTCCTCAGCCCTCTGTGCCTGAGCTGCCTTTGTCTTTAGAAATGGGAAGAGGGTTGGAAGTTACTGTTCGCAGGGCCCCCATGACATCCTGTTGTCCCCTGATCAGTGGGAAAATGGAAATTCCAGCTGAGGTCCCAGCAGGGCAGGGGGAGAAGAAAGGGCTAACTGGGGTGCATACATGGCAGTAAGTAAGCAAGGCTGTTCCTCCCTCCAGAATGGGAAGCTACTAGCAGAGCGAGATGGAGTGAAGAGGCGGAGTGAGGAGCTGGCCACAGAGAAAGATGCTTTGAAGGTGCAACATTTGTGCGGGGACTGCTCACCTCCCCACACCCAAGTTAGCACTGCAGCTGCTGAGAAGAGGCTCTGGCATCAGACTCCACACACCTCAGGGCTGCTCAGGCAGAGCAGCTGACCCCCATGGATGTCACTGGAGGCTGAGGGGAGATGTGGGGGCCTCTTGGAGGCTGGGTGGAGAATTGACAGGCTTCTTCCTTGGCAGCGGCAGCTCCGTGAGTGCGAACAGCTCATTTGTCAGCGTGAGGCAGTCCTCTCAGAGGTGAGGGCCAGGGCGGCGGACCTGCACCTACCATGCCTTCCTAGCCCCTGCCTTGTGTGCCAGGAGCCCACCCAGCGCTGAGCCCTGGGCAAGCAGCCCAGACAGGCCTCCTTGGGTCTCATGGCCTGCAGGGTCTGGAAGCCTCTGCCCCAGGCTTTCCCAACTCAGCCAGCCCCCACTTCAGCAGCTTCATGTCTTAGGGGACTGAACCCTGCCTCTGTTCCCCAGCGTACCCGCCATGCAGAGAGTCTGGCCCAGACTCTAGAGGAGTACAGAACCACCACCCAGGTAACAAGTGCCCATCTTTATGGGGTCTCAGCATCTGCTGCTTTCCTCCCCACTAGACCACTACCTCTCTCTGCCCCTCCCTTCCTCACTCTGCATCCCACAGCACTCACCTCTGGGAGCTCCTGGCCCCTCCCTGGGCAGAGTCTGCCCAGGTGGCTCCGTTGTCAGTTTTCTCTGAGTCTGTTCTGCTTTTGTGATGTTCCTGGCTGTGCTTTATCTTCTGGGCTTGGCTTCTGTGCTCTTTGTGAGTTTCTGCCACTGCTTCTTCATCCTGCTCCCTTGGCAATATGTGTCTGGCAAGAGGAGCCCAAGATATGTGGGGCTCCACCAGAGACCATGCTCTGCCTTCCTTGCAGGAACTAAGGCAAGAAATCTCAAACTTGGAGGAGCAGTTGAGTCTGAGCCAGGAAGGCCCAGAAGAGTGAGTGGATAGTCAGGAGGGGACAGGTCGCCGTGGAGGGGAGGATGGTCAGGCATGAAAGGGGCAGGGTAAAGGTTGCAGACTGGTCCAAAAGATAGGACTCCCCCCTGTGTGGCCAGGCTCCTGGAACAGGCTGAGGTGGGAAGAATGGGCTGGATCATGGCAGCACCCCCGTCACTGGACTTGGAGATTCAGGCTATCCGGCAGGTAGGCTGAATCTTCCGTGGAATGTTCTAGAGGACACCAAGGCAGAAACTCCATGTGTCCCTGTGCAGACCCTCACTTCTGGCTCGCAGTCCCAAAGGGCTGGGTACTTGGCACTTGGTGACTCTGGCTCACACTGCTGCCGTAGCACCTCCCAGTCACCTGCCCTTCTCCAGCTTGCTCTGCCTCAACCTCAGCCGTGAAAACTCCCTGTGGCCATGTTCCCTAACATCTCCTACCAATCTATGGCCCCATCACCAATTCCCTCTGCACCTTGCTCTGGCCCTGCAAGGTTTAGATACAACTTCTGTTTCTAGGAACAGGACGCATCAGGTGTTGGCCTCTCCAGTCCTCTGTATGGAGTGTGGCAGTGGGAGGAGGCTGAGCCACATGAGGAAGCTGAGTTTCCCTCTGAGGACCCTGCTAGGGAACAGGTAAGCAGCGGAGTCTCTGGGCCACAAAAGTCCTGGGGCACCCAAGGGGATTGCAGGATCCCACTGACTCTTCTAGCCCTCTTGCTGTGTTGTCTACTCCTGAGTTTAACTCTAAGGAAGCAGCCCCAGCCAACAGGACACACCCCTGCCCTCAAGGGACAGGCAAACTAAGCAGCCCTGTAGAAATCCTGTCATGAATCCCTTATTTACAATTGTTCATATTGTGGAAGACGTGAAGTATCTTTAAGAAAAGCTGCTGGGGCCGGGCAGTGGATTAAAATGCTTTAATTCCAGCATTTGGGAAACAGAGGCAGGCAGATCTCTGATTCCAAGGCCAGCCTGGTCTAAAGAGCAAGTTCCAGGACAGGCTCCAAAGCTACAGAGAAACCCTATCGGGAGTGGGAGAAGCAAAAAGTTGCTGGGCTGTGGTAGCATGCACCTTTAATCTCAGCACTTGAGAGGCAGAGGAAGGCAGATCTCTGGGTTCGAGTCCAGACTAGTCTACAGAATGAGTTCCAGGTCAGACAGAGCTACACACAGAAACCCTGTCTCAACACCCCCCCCAAAAAAAAAGAGAAAAGAAAAGAAAAACTTAGTACTTAAATAAGTCTGAGCTGCACAGAGACCTTGTCTCAAAAAAAAAGGGTTGGGGCAGGCAGAAAGGCAAACGTAGCAGCTTAGCAGGCTCACCGTGGTTGGATTCCCTCTTTCCCTGAGGATAGAACCCAAGTCTGCACTATGTAAGGCAAGTGCTCTACCACTGAGCAGAAGCCCGCGTGCCCCAGCCAGTCAGCTGGCTCCGTACACAGCTGACACCAGACACAAGTCAGCCCCAGTGGGCCAGCCCGGGACAGAGGTGGGAGACAGGGAGGGGACGTTTAACCAGCCAGTGTGACTTGGGTGAGGCAGTGAGTGGCAAAGGGGATTGTGCCCATCTCAGGCAGGGTAGGGACAGGGCAGGAGGGCAGTGCTGAGAAAGGAGTGGGGGGAGACATAAAGTTTATGTGAAGTGACATCTTAGAGGACATCTGGGGGCCACCAGAGGTGGCCAGGTGCACAGGCATGGAGGTCACTGTTGAGATGGATGTGGTGACTCACTCTGCAGTTCTGGAACTGGGAAGGCATAAGCAAGAGGCTTAACATGAATTTGAGGTCGGCCTGAACTATAGAGTTAGATCCTATCTCAAAAAAAGAAAAATGTGGGGCAAGGTAGCCACACAGTAGAAGTAGAAGCAGGAGTTCAAGGCCATCCTCTGTACATGATGAGCTCATACCAGCTTGGGCAACACAAGACCCTGTCTCAACAAAACAGAACAGCAGTAACAAAAGTGTCAGGTTAGTGGAGTTTGTGACTGAGGTCCCAGGCACAAAAGAGACGTCTCTAGATCTGGGCCCTTCGGAGGAGCAGGGAGCAGCCTGAGTCCCACAGAGGGAAGCGAGGAGAACAGTCTGGTGGCGGAGGCATCCTGGAAACATTAATGTCTGGTCCTCAGAAGGAGCTAGGTAGAGTTACCAGTGTCCATGGCACATGTGGCTTCTCTTTGGTGCTGAGAGGGAGCCCCATGGGAAGCTTAAACACTTGTATCCCTGGGGCCATCCACCTCAGTCTGGACCTCAAGTAGATGGTATCTGGCTGGGCTACTGGTGTGAAGATAAGGAGACCAAACCTTAATGTTCTGCAGAGAAACTTCCAGAGAGAGCCACTGCATGCTCTAGAAGGAAGCAGAGCACCATCCTCAAGGTAAGGAGTAGGTTGACGGAGCCCTTCCTCTGTGGATTCTGGCTGAGAGGATGAGGACCGACAGCACCCTGCCAGAATAAATATACCCCTCCACTCCTCAGTCTGTGGGCACATCCTGACCCTGGCAATTCCAAGAGGAGGTAGACACCTACACCCCAGAGAGGCTTTCAGGGGCTGTGGGGGGCACCCCAAAGACCAGCCTGGATGGTATAGGTTTGCAGTTGTTACCCTACAGGGAGCCCGAGATGCAGGAACAAGGCTGATAGACACCTTGAGGGCTCCCAGACATGGAAGACCCTGCAGGCTCCAGAACCAGTCTTGGGCCCCCTTTCCTTGAGGGGCCTCTATGAGCCTCCATAGATCCCGGAGTCCAGCTCTGTGACTGATGGGATGTGTTCTGAGGCCTTACTCGGGCTTTGAGTAAGAATGGAAAACACTGGATGTCTGGTCACAGTGCCCCCAGCTTCCTGTGGGGCCCCCCTCCTCCAGACTCCTGCTGTCACAGCTAATGAGGCCCCTATACAACCTCTAATTGGACTTGCCTGGGCAGAGCTGAGATTGGGCTGCCTGGGTGCTCTGAGCAGTGTGACCTCCTCCTACGTCATGAGGATAGGAGGAGGAAGGATGGGACTGCTATCAGCACATTTCCGGGGTGGGGGGCACCCAGCAGAGGACTGGGGTAACAAACACTGCAGCCCAAGATGGGATGAGGCTGGGACCTGACCTCAAGGAAATGGGGACTCAACAGCCTACAGCCTACATGAGCATTTCAGGGGCTCACACAGCAGTGTATAGTGGGCCTGCGCTGGGAGCAGCTGTGTCTCTGAGTCTACTGGCTTGATAGCAGCTGCAGGATTAGATCCCTGATCCCTAGGCTGGTGTCAGGGGCACTTGGGTCCCTGTAGAGCCATCAGCCTCTGGAGCTGGATAGCAGGGCCTCCAAAGCTGTGTCCCTGAAGCACAGGCTTGGGGAAGCCGGGCTAGCACACCTAGAGAAGTGGTTTGGACATGAGTATCCCAAATAGTGAGGTTCAGAGCTGAGAGAGGGGAGGTACTTTCCCAGTCTCTGACAAGAGCTGAAAGACCAAGGCTAAAAAATGGCCTCGCACCCCCAACAGGGGGGCCCAGAGTCCACATACCCTGGGGTCTCTGGTATTGGGGGTAAAGCACAGACTTCGTTTCTGCCTGGGGATCAGGAAAGGGACAAGTAGGAAAGCCTAGGTCAAGGGCTTCTGAGCCTTCTGGGGGTCACAAACTCCCAGATTTGATTGTTTTCAATCTCTGAAAAGTATACCCAGGAGCCCCCATCAGACTGAGGTCCATTGTATCTGCAGCTTCCGGTGGGTAAGAGAACTGGGGAGGAGAGGTGTCCAATGACTCTGTTTGCTGTAGGTTGTCCAGAAGACAGGAAAAGGAGGAGGAGGAGAGCTGGGTTCTGGTAGGCAATCCCCGCACCCTTCCTATCCCTAAGAGCTGAGCAACTCAGCCCAGCTCCTTCCCCCCAGCTTGAAGTCCTCAGGAACAGACAGAAAAATCATTTGGTCAGGCGATAACAAGGCCCTCCGTACAGTTAATGAGAGGCGGGGGTGGGAATGGAAAGGGAGAGGCTGGAGGCAGTTGCCAGCCAGGATGCTCCCCAGAGACCCTAGCCACATTTGTATAGGCTGTAGTCCTCACAGTCTGAGCCTGGAGCCGCACAGCTAACTCTACACCCCCACTGCACTGCGAACTCCCACACAGTCCCACTCACCAGAGCACTAGTAGCCTCAGTGATTGGTCAGTGGTGGGCCTGGGCAGCTCCACCTTTCTCCACGGCTAGACAAAATGGAGGTCTCGGGCCAGCTCTGCTCACGGGAAGGTAAAGGAACATGATGAGAGATGAGTCCAGGGCTTGCTGAGGGATGGAGGGCAGGCTCTGGAGTCCTGACCTGCCTGGTCACACTCAGGCCCTGTCTGTGAGGAGTCCGGCTCTTTTTCTCTGCCCTCAGTTCAGGGCCAGGCAACATGGGAGCAGGAGCAAGCAGTTGGGAGTGACATGCTAGTTGGTTTGTCATTGTCGTGGGCATGTGAAGCCCTGACTGGCAGGAAGGTTCCAGAGAGACAGGAGGAGTGGCAACAGGCTGGCAGAGCCTTCAGTAATTGGCCACAGCATATGTGTCCAGCACAAATACTGCCCCCGGAGGCTAGGAACTTAGAGGATCAGTTGGGAGGGGGAGAGCAGTGCTAAAAGTTCACACCCTCATTGACGACTGCGCGGACACTGTCCTAGCCCTGCCTTCTTTCCCCCATTCCGTCAGCCCTGTGAAGGGGAGGGCTGTCATCATCCCTGACCAGGGACATGTGGCCTCGCACGTGTGTGTGTGTGTGTGTGTGTGTGTGTGTAGTCAGAATCCAGGGTGCTGCCCGAAACCTCTGCAGAATGAGTGAGTGGGTGTGCTGTGTCCTTTCTCCACCCAGGTTGGCCCCACCAGCCCTCTGGGAACCCCTCGCTATGAGCTTGACCCAGGAAGCTCTCCTGAGAGGTAAAGGGGACACATGGGAACTGGAAAGGGACCTAGGACAGACCAGACCTAGCAACCCGTCTGCCTTCCAGCTGTCAAGATGTGCCAGAGGTGCAACAAGCCCTCATGCCTGTGGTGAGAGAGCTGGTGCCAGTCAAGAGGCCCTGGGCCCAGCACTGCCTGCGCCCCCAGCACTCCCCAGGGCTCAGGTGTGCCCTTCAGGTGTCTCTAGAAGCGGGAGGGGAGCCACATGTTGATGATAAGACCAGTCTCCCTGGGGCCACCTTCAGCCTTTCCTGCCTCCCCTCCAGAATCAGCCAACATCCACTGATCCCCACGCCCGTCTTGGGCCTGCTGCTGCTGCTGCTGCTCTCCGTCCTGCTGCTGAGCCAGTCCCCGACACCCACTTGGCCGCACCTGCAGCTCTACTACCTGCAGCCCCCACCAGTGTGAGATGCCTTACCCCACTGTGCCTCTTTCTGTCCCTGATTCAGGGTCATGACACGGGGCCAACATCCCTAAGTTGTTTTTATGTGACCATGACCTCTCCTGGCTTTTCCCTGTTTTCTTAACAATAGCAAATCATGCAGTAACGACTTCAGCACAGGATGATTGCCTCACCAAACAAGTTCAGGGAGGAGGGCACCTGGGCCTCAGTTGAGTCACAGTGGGACCCAAGGTCCCTAGGCTTTTTCCATCCTCCTCTCCTGCTTCGCAAGCTGCTACTGCAGCATGGTGCTGGGCTGGGGAGAGCTCGCTGTCCCTGAGTTGTGTCTATGTGGTAAACGCTGCTGCAAGTGAGGTTGTGGACCAGGGCTGGCCCTGCACTGCAGGTGCACTGCCTGCTCAGTCAGGGCTTGTCTGAATCAGGCAAACCAGAGGCTTCTCTCACAGCTCCTCATTGGCAACTCCACAAAACACTGGGTCACGCAAGACCTCCTGCTTGCAGGCCTCTGAGCCCTCGAGTTGCCAGACTGCTGTGAAGGGGCCTCTGAACCTTAAGCACGCCACAGGATCCTGCACCAATAACGCTGGCGGCATCCTTAGCTTTTCCATGATTTACAAAGGGAGCCAAGTGGGTGCAGCCTGAGAACACCACCCCCAACCCCACGCGTTCAGTTTTGAGAAGCGGCGCTGATGGGATACATGCGGCAGGGGAGGATATTACAGGCTGAGAAGTCGGCTAGCCTGACAGCCCGGTCGCGGGAAGGAGACCCAGGGGTGGGTGATTCAGGAAAGGCAGGCTGGCAGCCACAGCGGGCTCTGCGAGTAAGATGCAGAGGTGGGACTGGAACCCCAGCCCATAAACTGTTCCCAGTGCCCAGGAGAGGGTTGATAAGGGCAGGCCCAAGCACTGGGAACGAGACCCGCTGCCTGTGGAGCCGGGTGGGGGTTGGAGCCAGGTCTGAGCCGATCCAAGTGCGGGAGGACAGGCCTGAGCTGGCGGGAAGGTGGAGGGAGCCGCGGGAGGAAAGGGTTTGGAGAAACGTGAGCCTGGTGTGATCTGTTGGAGACAGCGGTCAAAACTAGGATTTCTGGGCGTGAGGTAGCGCCTCGTTACCAACCGGATTGCTGTAGGCGCCGCCCGCTAACCGGTTCTGCACGGTATCCCGGGCTTCCGAGCAGCAAGCAGCAGCTCCGCCCTCACAGCGTAAGGGCCAATGAGGATTCGGTCCGCCTCCAGGAAATGCAAATTTAGAAGGGCGGACTCTCCGACCTGCTCTAGACCAATCAGGGCGCGGTCCGCTCGCCCCGTGTGCTCGCCGAAAAGACCGATGTTGGGGGGGGAATGGGGCTCCGGGAGCAACGAGCTCTGATTGGTTTCTGCTCCCCAGAACCTCGCGAACTCCTGCGAAAACCTTGGAGACCTCCTGGGCCCGTTAAAGAACAGGCCCAGAAAGGTTAAGAAATTCCGACCCTATCTGGGCGTGGCGTGGTGGCACACGCCTTGCAGAGGCAGACAGTTCTCTGTGAGTTCGAGGCCAACCTGGTCTACAAAGTGAGTTCCGGGACAACCAGGATTGTTACAAAAAGGAACCCTGTCTTGAAAACCCTAAGAAGGGGGGAGGGAAAAAAACCTGACCCAGGCGGTGGTGATACTCGCATTTAATCCTAGCATTTGGGAGGATCTCTGAGTTCTAGGCCAGCCTGGTCTACAAGAGTGAGTTCCAGGACAGCCAGGGCTTACACAGAGAAACCCTGTCTCGAGAAAGAAAAAAAAGAAAAGAAAAAAAGAAAAACCTCGACCCATCACAGAGCTGGATCAGGGCCCCACGACTGTGATAAAAGGAGAGCAGAGTGGCGACGGGATCTGGAGAGGGCAGAGACTCGGAAAGGGACCCCGGAGGCTGCGAAAAGCAGGGAGGACGAGGAGGGGCCCCTCCCCATACACCCCTGCCAGGGCGGCTCAGCAAGAAGGCGCAGTCGCTGCGGGGCAGGCTCTTTATTGGGCTCAGGGCGCGTCCAGTAGCAACAGCTTCTGCATGTACGAGTCTAGCCAGCGGCGGCGCTCCAGGGCTGCTAGCAGGCGCGCGCGTTCCCGAAAGGCTGCGTCGTCAGCTAGCGCCAGGCTGCGCCGAGACAGGGGAATACCCAAATCCGCCCAGGCCCGGCCTGGGGAGCGGAGGCTGCGGGAAAAGAAGTACAGTGGCTGAGCGCCAGGCCCCACGGACCGCCAGGCCCCACTGCGTTCTAACGTCAAACCCACCTCCACCCCCGTGTGTTATCTCGCCTTCCCTTGGGGTGTCTTCTCCCTTTCCCTGGAGTCGGGGGACCTCACACCTACCTGAACACAGCAGTGAGGGGCAGGGCAACACCCGAGGCAGGGCCGGTGCCCCAGGGCACAAGCAGCAGCAGCAGCAAAAGCAGCAGCCGCCGCTCTCGGGGGCTCCTGGACACCTGGCAGGTCTCCATCACCTGTGGACACAGGGGACAGGATCTCGATGTCGTCATACAGCCCTGAACCTGGAAGCCCACCGTCCAACACTCACCATCAGCCTCCCGCCGGGCGCCCTACCGTGCAGTTAGCTCAGGCAGCGCTGCTCACAGCCCCCCTTATATACCAGCACAACCCCCGCCTTGGCATGACGCAGGCCGGGCAGGGGGCGCCGGGTCACTCCACCCCACGCTCATTAGGAGCCGCCAGCGGTAATGAGAAGCTGGTGGGGGCCTCCGCTGCTGTGGCCGCCACCAACTAATTGGGACCCAGAGCTGGTACTGAAGAAGGGAAATGGGGGAAACAGACAGAGAAAGGACACAAGGGGTGTGTCAGAGGGATAAAAATAGAGACTGCAGAGGGGGACCATTAGAGCACCAGTCAGGGACACAGAGAGAGACAGAGAAGAGAGAGAGCAGAGGAATCTAAGAGGAGAAAAAGGGAAGGAATAACCTCCAGACAAGACAAAGACAGGGTGCCCTCAGAAGGAAATAACAGGAAGAGAGGAAGGCCTGAGGGCTCTGGAGATGGAGAGGAAGGCTGAGAGAAGAAGGTGTGGAATGGACAGGCAAGCTCCGCAGAGACAGGCAGGGAGGGAGAGAGGAGCTAGCAGTGTGCAAACCAGTGAAGTCACCACTGTGAAGTGGGACACAGAGGCCCTGGGCTTCCACAGGGTTGTCCTACCCCTTCCCCCAGGGGACACCTGGATGTGAAGATAAGGAATGTTTAAAGGGGGCTCCCAGGAACACCCCATAGTGCAGTACGCCTCATGCCAGCACTCAGAAGGCCGAAGCAGAATTACCGCAAATCTGAGGCACGCGCGCGCGCGCGTGTGTGTGTGTATGCTACATAAGATTGTCTCAAAGGAGGGACAAATAAAGACACCCTCCTCCCATACCATGGGCACAGGAGGGGGGACACGAGCTTGAGAGGAGAGGTCCAAGCCTGGGATCCCAAACCTGAAGGTGGTCAAGACAGGGCCTCAGACCCCTGGGTTCTAGCAAGGGGGACACCTGGAAGCCTGAATTCTTTATTGTGAAGGGGACAGAGTCACCTAGTGGGATTAAAGTGGAAAGGTACCAGGGACTTGGGTTTGGTTGGGGAAATTGGAGAGAGCCCAGGACTTTTTTGTTTGTTTTCAAGACAGATTTCTCTGTCCTGGAACTCGCTCTGTAGATCTCACAAGCTGACCTAGAACTCACAGAGATCTGCCTCCCGACTGCTAGGATTAAAGGTGTGTGCCACCACTGCACAGCTGGACCCAGGGCTCTTATATGTGGGGAGTTTGTTTTGTGTCTGTTGGGCTGATAGTTTTCAGGAGGTTTTTTGTGTATGTTTAATTGGTTGGTTTTATTTTTGTTTTAGAGTCAAGGCTTCACACTGCAGCCCAGGCTGGCCTGGAACTGGTTCTGTAGCCCAGGATGGCCTCAAATTTGTGGCAGCTTTCCTAAAAGCCTCAGCCTCCCAGATGCTGTAATCAAAGGCACAGACCACCGCCTGGCTCTTGTTTTATTTTGAGACAGTCCTGCTAGGTAGCCCAGACTGGCCTGGATCTCACTATGGTCACCCAAGATGGCTTTGAACTCATAATCCCACCTCAGCCCCACAAGAACAGGGATTACAGGCCTGTACCATCATACCTGGCCAAACCTTGGCTTCAAAAGGAAACTAATTTGGTTAAATCCTAACTTCCTTCTCTGCCATAGTGACGAGGTCCTATGTCTGTTTCTTTAAGAACCTCAGCTTGTTGCTAGGCTCCCAGGATCCCCCAGGGAGGGGGTCAGGTGCCTCACCTGTGTGCCTCTGGGACCTTAGTGCCTGTGCCTTCCAGGGCCCTTCAGCGGCACTCCCTGCCTGCCTCTGTCCAGCGCTGGTCGTCTGTTGTTGTCCTGGACACCACTGCACAGGTAAGAGACCCTCTGCCCCCAGTGACCCTGTCCCACCCACGCTCACTCCCCCATCTCTAGGCCACCACAGAAGCCATGGGTCCATCCTCTATAAGCAGGACAGAGTACACTGTCCTGCCTCCAGCCCCACCAGGCCGAGAAGTCTACACCTCACATCCCCACTTCTCAAAGGCCTGGAACACAGATCCGGGCATCATCTGACCCATGGTCCAGGGATCCTGTGTCCTCTCCCCTGCAAGCCTCAGCCCTTCACTCTGTGGGACTCAGAGCCCAGGAGCCTCCTTTGCAGGGCCTCGGAGTCTTCCTCGAAGACACCCTCTAACTCAGCTTGGGTCCCAAGGAGAAGGTTGCCCCACGTCCCCTTGGCCATCTGATACCTTCTGAAGGTAGAATCTAACATTTGTGGGGCCATGGTATCATTATGTCCCAAGTTTTCAGGGACCGCACTGGGAAATGCACTACCACTCCCAAATCCCTGAACTGCCGTAACCTTAGTGACCACGGTTACCAGCCCACACCAGGGACTCGCAATTGGGCTTTGCTAGAGTCCCTGGACAGACCTGGTCCTTCTGGGAGCCAGGGAGTGTGGCCCCTGGGAGTGTGTGTGACTCCAGGATGCGTTGGCTTTAACCTTTTCCTACCTACTCCTTCCACAGCTATAGAATTCTCTGAGCCATGCAGCCCTTCAGCCCCATTTTCTTCCCACTCTTCCTCCTTGGTTGTTTGGGTTCCAAGGCGGCTCCCTCAGCCTCTCTGCCTGTGGGCTCTGACCCCCAGGGGATGGTCCAGCCCTCTAGGATGCCCATTGGTGCCCTAGAAACTTCTCCTGGAGATGGGCCCACCCCAGGATACCCTGCAACCGTTCTTCCTGAGCCCTCCAAGACACCACCCTCAGCTTCCCCTCATATTTCCAGGAAAAACTTAAGTGAGACCCCCAGCCCCAGCCTCTCAGATTCTCCGGAGACCCCCATGCCTGCCCAGCTCACAGCCTCAGGCACAGAACCCCAGGATGCTTCGCAAACAAACCCCTCCAAAGCAACACTGCCAGAATCTTCTGAGACCCCCAAACCTGACCTGACTGCAATTTCCCAGTCTGGGTTTCTTGAAACCCAAAACCCTGATCCCTTCACAGCTTCACCCCCAGAATCTCCTGAGGCTGAACATATTGACCCTAAACCAAGAGCACACCAAGACTCCCCTGAAACCCCCAAAGAACATACCCCCCAAATCACTCCTGGCGAAGAGCCTAAGACACCAAGTCCTGGCCCCACCCAACTCCTCAGCTCCAAATCCCTAGGGACCTATGACCCTGGTACCCCCAGAACCCTAAATTCTGCCTTACTGCCAACCATTCATCCTGACCTGACAGAAACTCCCCAGCCAGCATCTCTCATCACTCACAATTCCAATACCACTGACATCCCCCAAACACAGTTCCCCACAACCTTCAACCAAAAGGCAACAGAGACAGCTGTGAGCTCTGATTTGGAAACCACTACTAGTCTTCCGGCCCAACCAACAGCAACCTTCAGGGAGGAAACAGCCACACCCAGTGAGCCAGGCTCAAGTCCCAGCCCAGAAGCCCCTGCAGCCTCCCAAGTTGCCACTCCTGGCCTGTCCACCTCGGATTTCCTAGGAACCAAAGAGCTTAACATACCCCAGAACTCGGGCCCTAACGGTCCAGATACCCCTCCTCCCTCGGCACGGATTGCAGGCCCCCCAGCTCCTATAGACAAGCCCAATCAGGTAGCCCCTGGGATGCCGCAGGCTCCTCAGAGACACAGCCGAGGAGAGACAGTCAACACTATCATTGTGGTGGAACGGGTGAAGGAGACTGGTAAGGATCTCAAGGCAGAGGACTGGGCCTGGGCAGTGGGTCTGAGGGAGGAGGGCTGGGCCTGGAGTCTGGGTCTGAGGGAGGAGGGCTGGGCTTGGAGCCTTGGGTCAGAGGGAGGAGGGCTGGGCCTGGGCAGTGGGTCTGAGGGAGGAGGGCTGGGCCTGGAGTCTGGGTCTCAAGGCAGATGGCTGGGGCCTGGATCCTGGCTCTGAGGGAGGAGGGCTGGGTCTCAAGGATGAAGCACTCAGTTCAAATGGCTGTGTCATCTCTCAGGGGTGACTCTGGTCAGCCGCCCACGAGGCTCCATCAGTGGAGCCCTGTGCCTGTTCTTCGCGGGGACAGGGATGCTAATTGGCATCTTCCTCCTGCTGTGGTGTCTGTACCGCCGAGCCTCCAGACACAGGTCCTTTGCACACCACCGGCTCCAGGACAGCGGAGATGAGCCAGGTGAGTTCTTGCTCTCTGTGGAATGCCCTCAGGGTTCCTTATCCAGTTTTCTGGGGACTTAGCACTCCCTTCTAAAGAACACAGACCCAGGGCTGGAGAGATGGCTCAGAAGGTGCCAGAGGACCCAGGTTCAATTCCCAGCACACACATGGCAGATCATAACTGTAGCTCCAGTTTCAGGTGATGTGACACCTCCACACAGACATACATACAAGCAAAACACGAGTACACATGAAATAATTTTTTAAAAAAGAAGAAAAACACAGACCACCCCCCCCCCCCAGGTAAGTGTAAAGTCTGGTCCCTATGTCTGAAATGATTCCCCCCCTCCATCCTCCTCTTCTGAGATAGGATCTCACTGTGTAGCCCAGCGCCACACGCGTGCACACACACACACACACACACGCACACACCCGCCTGATCCCACCCTCGCCCCTGCAGTCTTGCACCTGGACGCCCCGAAGGACCCCGTGGACCTCTACTTCTATGCCCCCGACGCGTGGGTGCCCTCGCACATCGCCACGCAGCAGCCGCCTCCCACGCCCGCACTGCCGCCCAAGCTGCCCCCTCCACCCCGCGGGCCGCAGCGCCTGGAAGCCCTGTCGCCGGCCGCGCTGTCTCCCAACTTTGTCTGAAGACAGCAGCACCGCAGGCACAAACCAGCTTCGACGCCTAGAGAAGGCGCAGAGCCAAGCAGAGCTTCCCAATAAACCACCTTTCCCCCCCTCAGCGTCTGCGCCCAGTGCTTGGGGTGGGGGTGGCGCTCAGGCAGGAGGTGGAGAAACTGAGGCTCGGGGTGGAAGCCTGGGTCTGCACACACCCGCGCTCCCTAGGCCAGGACGTGGCTTGGGGCAGATGGAGGACTGGGGTCCGCCCGGTCCTCAGCTCTTGTGACCCACATCCGGCGACAGCCTAATCTGTACACAAAGCGTTTATTGGGAGTGGAAGGGGCAGGGCAGGGTTCACGGCACAGAGACAGACACCAGGACACAGCCCTGCCCCGGGAGCAGCCCCTGCCCCCAAGCCTGCTCCTTTCCTCCCACACCTTCCCCAGATGGCTGAGCTGAAAGAGGGGCGTCTATGAGGGAAGCACCCCAGATTTGGAGTCATTTAGCCCCTGAGGGACACAACAAACGGTCACTGAGAAACTGAGGGCAGTTTGACCCACCCAGGGGAGTAAAGTGCAAGGATTTGGGGGGAAAGGGAGACCCTGAAACCGCCCCCCTCCCAGGGGAGGGGAAGAAGTGACGGCTTCTAGCCACTACTTAGACCTGAAAACTGAGTCAGAAAAAGAGCACGGGTGAGCGGAGCCACGTCGGCCATTTCCCTGGACATTGTACTAAACTAAGGACAAGGCCTGGCAAACCGCTGCTGCTGGGGGAGGGGAAAAAGGACTGGTGGGACTTGAAACCGCCATTTCCCCTCAAAACGCTGGTGAGAATCGGTCCTTGGAATGGCGGGCGAGGTTGGTGGTTGGTCGAACCAACAGGGGAAATGCAGAATTAACCAGGAAAGCCCTGGAACTGACAGGGGATGATCATGAATCTTTCAGAGTTTGGGACCAGCTGAATAATCTTGGGGTAGCCTGAGAATCCCTGGGGTCCTAGGAAAAGGTGGAACCTCAAAAGCACAAGAGAAAGAGGTTGAACTGTCCATCCAAACAAAGCCCTGAAAGGAGAGATTTGAAACCACACAGGCAGACAGGCGGAGAACAACCTCCGGGGGGTTGGGTATCCGTGAAACCGCTACTGCAGCTTCACCCCTTGAGGAGGAGAGAAGGGAAGAGGGTTGGCTGGACAGCACTGCGAACGAGGGAGACTTGCATCCTAGGCCTGAGGCAGGGCAGAGAGGAGTCGGGTTCTTCCACGCTGCCGCCAGGCTAGAGGTGTGTCAGTGGAGGTCCTGGAAACTGCCAATCAGTGGGAGGCACGTGGTCAGTAGTCCCGGACTGGGGGCGGGGGCCTCGGAGGCTGAACTGTGCTGTGCGTGGCCCCATAGGAAGGGGGAGGCGCTGGGGGCGCCCCCGGGGGCTCAGCCTCATCTTCCATTTCACTTCCGTCACTGCCAGCCAGCTGGTCGTGGCCAACAAAGCCACACTTCTCCTCGCTCATCTCCTCTGGCTCTGCCCACGGCTGCTTCTCTCCCGAAGCAAAGACCCCATAGAAGATGACACCCCCATAGTGCACCAGGGAGGCGATGAGGAACACATACTGCCACTCCTCCCGAGTCTGGGGGCAGACAACACAACACGGCAGAAGGTCAAAAGAGGGCGGGACACACACCTGTCGGGCCAGCATGGGCCACAGGAGATGCTGTCTTTAAAAATACATGTATGGGGGCTGAAAAAGGATCGCTTAGCAGTTGAGGGGTCTTCCTGCTTTTACGGAAGTTCAGTTCCCGGCACCCACATTAGGCAGCTCACAATGATCCGGCGGGCGCTCCCTGGCCACTGTGGGCACAGCACTTCACGGTACACACAGACAACTGAGAACAACAGGAGGCCAGGGGTGGCCGCACACGCCTTTCACGGGGCGCGCGGGAGGCAGAGGCAGGCGGGTCTGTGAGTCCGAGGCCAGCCCGGACCACGTGATGAGCCTCTGATGCGCACCCTGCCGGCCTGATTCTATCCCTCGGACCCACATGGTGGGAAGAGGGAACCAACACACATCCCATAGCACAAAACAGCTCACACTCTCTAAGTCAATAAAAAAAATTACACTAATAAAAATAGATTTTTTTGAGATAAAATCTCTGAGTTTGGGGCCAGCCTGGTCTACAGAGTAAATTCCTGGACAGCCAGGACTACACAGAGAAACCTGTCTTGAAAAAAAAAAGAAAGAAAGAAAAAGAAAGATAGAAAGAAAGAGAGAGAGAGAGAGAAAGAAAGAGAGAGAGAAAAAAAGAGAGAGAGAAAGAAAAATGGAGAGATAAAAGAGAGGGAGAGGAAGGAGGGAGGCTGGTACTGGAGGGTTCCAGGCATTCATCAGGTCTGTGCTAACCTTGTGCTTGGTCATTGCACCCACGATGATGGGGCACACCATCCCAGACAGTGTGCCCACGCCATTGGAGATGCCCATCAAGATGCTGGCATAGCGAGGGGCAATGTCCAGGTGGTTCACGTTAAACCCTGGTGGGGTATCAAGTCAGCAAATGTCACACTAGACCCTCACTGCAGGGTCACACCCGCCCCAGCCCCCACTCTCCTGGGGCACTCATTTTTAAAACGTATATGTATTATGTGCATGACTGTGAGGATAGATACATGTGAGTGCAATGCCCATAGAGGCCAGAAGAGGGCGTGCGATTCACTACTGGCGGTTAGGTAGCCAGGGTGAACGGAATTCGGGTCATCTGGGAGAGTAGCAAGTCTTCACTGCTGAGACAGCTGTGTTACTCCCGAGGAGCCCATTCCAGTACTGAGCTACTCCAGTAACCCCAGCTACCCATCTGGGGTTCTCACCAGAGATGGCAAAGCCGCTGAAGCCCACAGCCAGGACAAGGAAGGAGATGGCCACACCCTTGGAGTGTGAGTATCCAACCACCAGCAGCAGTGTGGCTTCCATCCCGAAGCCTGTGAAGGAACATGTCTCCTGAGTCTCTACTGTGACCCCACTGGTCACCTTGCACACATTCCCAGCCGATTTCACCCCAGCCCCCTTCTATCGACCCCATCTGGTGACCTCTGACCTGCAGAAGACCTGACTCCAGTTCCACCAAATCAGAGTGGATCCTGCTTCCCACAAACTCAACCCAGTCCACGTGTTCTGGCTGCTCTGCCTTAAAAGGGCCCGCTGTGATCCCACCTTCCGACTGGGCCACACTCTGCAAGACCCAACACCCCATTCTGAAACCTCAGAACTCAGATCTGTGTCCTTACCACATAATGAAGCCTGGGACCCCACTCTCAACCATCTTGCTAGGTCCCCACCCATGCATGACCTGTCTCCCTGAAACCCCAGTTATGGCCCCTTTAGGACTCTAGGTTCTCAGGTCCCGCCCCCTTCCAGCTTGGATTATCTCTATACCACCTGGGTCTGTACTCATCCGCCTAAGATTTCCACGTGGCGGTCTCCAACCCTGACGTCATGAAACTGTTGCACGCTGCCCTTACTCAGACGGGGGGGGGGGGTGTCATGCCCTTTGACCCCCCCTTTGTGCTGTGCTCCGCCCGGGCCCCACCACTCACCCCCGCAGTTCATCAACTTTCGCACATTAGTGGTGGACATTATCCGGCGACTGCGCAGAAAGTCGGCAATCTGGCCCCCGATGGGCACGATGATGGTCATGACCAGGTGGGGCAGCGCAGACACCAGGCCCACCTGTGAGAACAGGTCATGGGCAGCCACTCCTCCATCCTCGCCTGGGGATGCAGGCACCTTCTCCCTCACCCCCACCAAGTCCCCTACGCCTGCCTGCCAACCTTGCTGATCTCAAAGCCGAACACTTCTTCAAAGTAGGCAGGCTGGGAGATGAGGAGCAGGTAGAAGGTCCAGCTGCGGCAAAAGTTGGCCACAATGATGGCATAGACGGGCATGGATGTGAAGAAGCGTCTCCAGGGCGTGTTAAACTTCTGTGGGGGAGAGGAGGGGAGGGGAGGAGAGGGGAGGAGAGAGCAGACCGTGCTAAGATAGATGCCAGGCTTGGGAACGTCATGTCCCTTCGGGGACCCCACCATAGCTCACTGCGCCTCAGGCACAGTTCTCATCTTTACTCTCAGGGACTTAGGAACTCTAAACCTCCAGCTTGAAGGTTGCATTATAAGGATGAAGGACGGGTCCTGGCCCCAGAGGTCCTTCAGTTTCAGATGCGGAGCCCCATGAGAACCCATAAATGTGAGCCCAGTAGAATGTCTACTCGGTCACTGCACAGAGTTTAGCCATAGCCACAGCAACACTAGCAAAACCTCAAGTTCTAGTCCCCTCGACTGCTTTTAACCAGGCCTCCTCTGTGGCTCTGACTCAGCCACCTTATACCTAACGCTAGGTCCTCAACCCCATCCAGACTAAAATGGCATCTAGCCCAGCTATTCTCATTTTCTTTGTTGTTGTTTGTTTGTTTTCAGTAGTGGGAATAGAACCCATGACCTCATGTATGCTAGGCAGGTACTCTGTCATTGAGCCACACCCTGCCCCTCACGGGGGGAGGGGGGGGAAGAGGGGAGGGGGATTCTGGGCAAATGATCTACCTAACCCACTTTTCATTTTTTAACAAAGCTTCACCAAATTTCCTAGCTTGGCCTTGAACTCACTTTATAGCCTGGAACTTGCAATTCTCCTGCCTCAGCCCTTAAAGTAGCTGGGATGGCAGGCCTGCATCACCACATCCCATTCGGCCCCAGCCTTTTGCTTGTTAGTCCTGTCTCCTCTGAGATTTGAGCCAGCACCCTCCTCTCTGCCCTGCCCAGCCCTGCAGCCTCACGACCAACCGTCACAGGGTTCATGAGCTTGGCACTCTCTCCGATGGCATCCTCGATGTACTTGCGCTCCTCTTCTGAGATGCTGGGGTGCAGTGCAGGGGACTCATAGGAGACCAGCAACCAGAATAGGTACCAGAAGATCCCGAAGCTGCCTGGGGGTGGGCAGGAGGGAGATGGGAGCAGGGTGACATCGGCCTCACTCAGCCCCGGTGCCACCCAGAGCCATGCATTCAAGTCCCTCACCATAGACATAGAAGACAGAGCTCCATCCTGAATACTGCACCAGGACCCCAGCAAGGGGCATGGCAACCACTGCCCCGGCATAGGAACCTAAGGGAACACGAGGGTAGGAAACAGGCCTGTCTTCCCTGGATCCAGGAGAGCGGACCCTCAGCCCAGGAACCTGCCACCTAAACTGAGATCACAGCTCAGCCCCCCTCACACAGGAGCGGGCCCCCAGCCCCTTCTCACCACAAAAGGCCGTCGTCGCCAGGCGACTCCGTTCTAAGGGAGGGGCCCATTTGCTCCAGATGCCGTGGCAGGCAGGGTATGTGACCCCCTAGGGAGGGAGCACGGAGGTCAACGAGAAGAGGTGGGGTCACAGAGGGGAGCAGGGCTTATGGGACAGACTTTACCTCCACCAATCCCTGCAAGATCCTCACGAAAATGACACAGCCATAGTGGACACGGGCTGCTGAGGGGATCAACATGTTTAAGGTGGAGGTAGCCACAATGGCAAAGCCAAAGACCCTGTTGGAAAAGGTGGGGGAGATGGCACGAGCAGTGAGGCAGGCAGGTGGTCCCAGCCGTCTAGTCTTCCCAGCATCCCTAAAATTTTGCCCTTCCTGCCCACAACAGGACTCAAGGCCACCTCTGAGATTTGCCCTCAAACAAGGACCCTCCCAGCTTCCTGCAGCCAAGTCCAGGACCACGCTCACTTGAGCTCCGCCACACACAACTGCACTTTCCGCCACCCCGAGACTCCACCACTGTACCTGTTGGCTGCGAATTTTTGGCAGATAAATCCTCCAGGAATCTGAGTAACAATGTAGCCCCAGAAAAAGGAGCCATGGATGAGGCCGACAGTCTCTGGATCCCAGTTGAACTGGGCTTTCTGCGGGTCAAATACACATCAAACTAGCCACCCTCCAGACTCATCCCTCCGCCAATCAGCACCCACAGACTTCGTGCCTCAGACCACCGGCAACAAGATCCCCTCCCCTTCCCCAAACCTGCCAATCAGAGCTCACTGGAGCTCCGCCTTTCTATGTTGCCAGGGCTTGCATTTTAGCTACAAGCTCTGCTGCCTAGTTCTACTTGCTGGCTTACCTCAGTATCCCCTCCCTGAACATCCCCAAGTGTGGGGGTGACTGCCTCCTGTTTGTGGACAGACCTGTATGTGCTCTAGGCAGGGCCAAGAAGCAGCTAAATTAGGGGTGTTCCTTACTATATTGCAGCAAAGGTTGGGGCTTCAGGTAAGCTACAGACCAAACTAAGATTTTTTTTTTCTTTTCCCAATTATGGGCATGGCTTCTGGAATACCCAAGTTAAAATAGCATAAATCTGAGCTTGGACGAGGCTTTATGTGTGAGGTGGACAAAGGCAGAGGTCAGTCTGGAAAGGATCTTAAGACAGGAGTGAAACTGTGTACATGTAACCCTGGGACGTAAACGCGGGACACGGCTGTAAGTGAACTGGCTAGAAGATCCAAAAGTGGGCCGAGGTAATGAATATCAAACCTAATACCAGTGTGACCATTCCTAATCTGGAATGGAAAAGGGCGGAGCTTTCTTTATACCAGGGCGGGGCTTAGGAAGGCAGGGAGGGACTGCAAGAGTGAGGTCGGATCTATAGAGAGGCACGGATGGGCAGGACCACGGAATTGTAGCTGGGAAGGAGTATGAACCGGCCGCTTGCGCCAACATGGGCCATGAGCAGCGCTCGCCAGAGCAGCTACCTGCACCACAACGTGGCCCCCACGATGGGTCGTGCTGTTGTTGACCATGGACACGATGGCCACACCCAGGTTGCAGCGGATGCCAAAGCTGATGCAGAAACCCAGGCCGCTCATGATGGCGATGATGTAGCGGCGCGGCAGGCCAAAGCAGGTGCAGTCCACCACAGGCGGGTCCCGTGTGTGCGTGGTCACTGGGCGACCGTCGGCGCTCAGCTCCAGTGTCTCTGCGCCTTCCTGACGCTTCTCTAGCAACCTGCAGGGCGGCGGGAAGCAAAGACTCAGCAGTCCAGGCCCCTCCTCCTGGTGACACAAGGGTTCCCGGCTTAACCTTGCTTTGCTGCCCTCACTAGGATGCAGGCATCTCTAGACCTGTCTTTCCCTCCCTCCATCCAAGAACTCAGGGTTCCCTCTCCTTGTGACACAGCAGTGCATGGCAAAACCCATGTCTCTTGTCAGACCTTGGAATTCCTTCCAGTGCCAGGAGTCCAGGCCACCAGCTCTCTCCTGCCTGGATTCCACTCTAAAGTCAAGATCTTCAATCACTTCCCCAGCCTTCTCCCCTCTCTCCACTAGGGAGTTAGAGATTCTACACTATCCTTTGGAATCAAAGAGCAGGTGCCCGCAAGCCCCTACTGCAAGCTCCAAGACTGTCCCCAGCCCCCTCTAGCAGATGCAGAGCCGAGTCTATTTGAGTCAGCAAAGGTACAAAGAAGGGGCCTGTGTGCAAAGGTGTCTACAAAGCACATGCTTGCAAGCCACCTGGGCTATATATACAGACCCCTCCCCCTGCCCCTGGTCGCCCTGCCCTGCTTCTAAGCCCCAGATATGGGGCTGAAGTCCATTCCCACATATGTGGGTTTGGGAGTCCCTGGAGGTGCCAAGTCCAGCAGTCTGACTTGAGCCCCCTGGGGAATCTAGGGTTCAGACTGTCAGCCTAAGGAGCAGGGAGGGGGAGTGATGGCTGGTGTCCTGGCAGGGGACAGATGGCCCTGGTAAGGAGACTGGCTCAGTCATTCCCCAGCATGACTCTCGCCTCCGCCCAATCTGCATCCAGGATTGAGTGTGAGGATGGATAGGGCTCATGGAGGGGCTGTCTCCCAGCCAGAGAGAGGCTGCTGAAGACAGATGGGGAGAGACCAGAGGGCTGGGGAGACTGCTGAGATGGGACAACAAAGACTGGGGTAGAAACACTAGGGGTAGACGGAGACCTAGAGAAAGGGAGAGAGGGTCAGAGAACAAGACAGACAGACTCAGGAGAGAAAGCAGGAACTAACTGACATTCAAGTAACAGACACAGACGTGGGTGAGGTGGGCGGAGTCTCTGATATCAGAAAATGGAGAGGTGAGGAGACCTCAGGACTAACTAATGGTCAAGGTCAGTGAGGTCCCTGAAGTATGGAGACCTCGAGAGTTCAACGCGGCCCCTCGGAGGCGGGTAGGCAGTCAGGGGATTGGGCTGGATCCCAGGAAGGGGCCAGAACAGATGGAGACGAGGAGACTAGGGCGGGGGAGGAAAGAACAGCCAGACGGGCTGGGGGGAGGGGGGACCAAAGAACACTTAAGGAGGTGGGGAGGGGCAGGCAAGAAACCAGGCCTGTAATCCCAGCACTTGTGAGGCTGAGGCAGGAGGATTGCTGCAATTTCAAGACCAGCCTGGGCTACCGAGTGAGACGATAAGAGACAGCGGAGATGGAGCCCAGTTGGCAGAGTGCTGGCCTAGCACTGTACGAAGGCCTGAGTTCTAATCCCAGCATTGCATATGCCAGGTATATTGGTGCACATCTGTAATCACAACACTTGGCAGAGACAGGAGGATCAGGAGTTCAAGGTCATCCTTGGCTATATAGTTGAAGCCAGCCTGGCTAACACCAGACTTTGTCTCACAAAACAAGCCATATGGGGACGCTCACCTTTAGCTACAGTACAATACGGCAGAGGTAGGGTCCCTCTGAGTTCCAGGCCAGCCAGGGGTGCATGAGAGCCTGTCAAAAAAGGGGGGCTGGCCTGGGGATAGAAAGAGGGGGGCCTGGCCTGGAGATAGAAGGGGGGGCCTGGTCTGGGAAGAAAGAGAGAGGGTACGGAGAGCACCAAGGGAGGGAAGATAGAAAGAAATAGTGGGGAGTCAAAGACTGGGACTCAATGCCCCCAGAATGAACCTAAGCTAGAGAGAGGTCCCTGCATGTTTGCCTCCATAGAACATTACCTGTGAGACTGGAGTTTGACCCAGGTTGATTTCTGATATTTGACTGAAACTGCAGGTGTGGGTCTAGTCCCAGAATGTCGACATGTGCTGTTTACATTAGGTGTGGGATCTCGCTAAGGGTTTTCAGACAGGGATTCTGAGTCCCATACAGAACACAGCTGGCCATTACACGGGGCAGTGCAGGTGGGGCAGGCCAGGCGATGTGTGCATCCAATCCCAGCACTGGGGAGACAGAGGCAAGGTGATCAGTGCAGGGGCCAGCCTTGGCTACTGGAGCCCTTGTCTCAGAATAACAAGAGTCACAAAGAAGCCCCATCTCCTCTCTGAATGACCCCAACTAGGCCAAGGACTTGGTGAGGGAATGTGTTCCTTAGGGTGGAGTGTCCCCAAAGGAAGACGTGTCTCAACTGCTCTCTCAAGATACCTGCCCACTCCCTACATCTCTTTCTCCCTATGCCTTGGTAGGTTTTTTTTTTTTTTGTTTTTTTTTTTGTTTGTTTTTTGTTTTGTTTTGTTTTGTTTTGTTTTGTTCTTTTTTCTGGTTTCTTCCTATTATAGAACTAGGAAACTGAGACTCCAAAAACAGATGTCACAGGTCCAAGGTCACACAGGAGGAAAGCAACTTGGGCCTGATCCAGTCCTGGCCCCCAGCATTGCCCTGCCCAGAACCTGGCCCAAATAAGCAAGGCTCCCTGGCTCCTGGCTCTTCTTCTTTGTCCGAAGTCACCCTGGGTTACCTGGCCCAAGAGACACCCCCAGCCCCCAACAACTAGCCTCACTCAGCTTGGTCTCCAGGCACATCTGCAGCTCAGCGCTCGCTAGAGGCTGGGAAGGAGAACGACCTGTGTTCAACTGATAAGTTTGGTCTTCAGTCATTGCTTCCCCCCCCCCCCCGCACCTCCACTGTCAAAGTGAATTCTGGATTTTGTAAGCAAATAAATGCTTTCCCCCTCCCCAACTTTCTGCTGCTTCTCCTGGGGTCTCTGAGGTTGGAGAGGAAAGGCAAGGCTGGGGACCCAGAGGGAAATGGAGAGGCTAAGAGGAGAACCTGAGGACCATCTCCCTCCTGCTCTCCCCCCCTCCAGCCCCCTCCACCAGCATGTCTTTCTCTCTAGCTCCCCTGACTTCACACTGGTGTATTTTGAGAAACTCGTGAAAGGAGGCGAGAAAAAAGGATGGGGAGGGGCTGGGAATTGGAAACCGGAGAGGTGAAGTGTCTCAGCTCCCCCCTCCACCACTGCCCCCTACTGGGTGGAGCATCTCAGCCCCCCCTCCATCACTGCCCCCCACTGCACCTTCCTGCCTCCCTCTCCTGTCACCTGAGGGTGGGGTTAACTTTGGAGCCAGGTGAGCCACAGCAAGGTGGACTATCAGACTGGCATTGGACTCAGGTGGCCCAGTGAGATCACCGAGGGCCATGTAAAGATGGACCAGGGCCCTGTATGGAGGAACCGGGGTCTAAGGGCACCATGCCCACGAGGCCATCTCCTCCCCGCACTGTGGATAGATATTTTTAGGCTTCTCAGGAGCTGAGTAATTTCTCTGACTTAGAGCCAGAGCTGGGGTTGGGGGTGAGGGGCTGGGAGGTGTCCAGGCTACCTCAGGGGACACTGGGGTCATTGGAATCGTGGTTCTGGGTGGAAGCAAATCTCACCCAGTTCTAGCCTATATCCCTTGGGAAGTCCATATTACTCCCCAAGATTAATTTGGTTTTTGTGGCCTGAAACTCCCTTACCCCCCCAGAACCTGGGATACCCCAGATTTTTTCTCTCAGCTTAACCCCCCTCAAGGACAAGAACCAACAGCCCCAATCCGCTTTAGCTTCAGATTAAATGCCTCTAGGGACAGAACCTGAGAAAGAGGAGAGATGGGGAGAGCCAGGGTGGGAAGATAGCAGTCCAGGGGAACAGTCAGAGATGCCAAGAGAGACAGAGATCAAAGTGGGAGGAAGAGCGAGAGGGGTGCAAGAGGAAGGGTCAGGACTGAACCCAATGGCTCCTGGTCAGAGGGAGGGGACAGAGACCCAGAGGTGAGGGGAAGAGGAACCCAGGGAGGGGAGACAGATCTAAAGTAAAAAGACAGAAGACAGGTGGACAGAGACCCAGAGAATAAGGGAGGATACACAATCTCAAAGAAAAAGGCAAGGCCCAGGTGGGGTGAGGTGCAAGTGGGGGGGCGGGAATAATGGACCAGGCAGGATGGGATGACAGCATCCACAGGACGGAATCCTGAACAGCTGGGTGGGCCTCCCCACACCATGCCAGGGTGTCCTCTCTCTTTTCCCTCTGTCCGTCTGCTCCCGGGTGGAAAGGGAACA
This sequence comes from Arvicola amphibius, assembly GCF_903992535.2. Classification (NCBI taxonomy): domain Eukaryota; kingdom Metazoa; phylum Chordata; class Mammalia; order Rodentia; family Cricetidae; genus Arvicola; species Arvicola amphibius. The sequence continues at coordinate 121,596,929 of NC_052058.2, read as the reverse complement.
TCCTCACCCTTCCCCTCCCAGGAACCCCACCAAGCTCACCGGTGCAGCTTCCCCAGGGCGCGCCCCGCCAGCTTCCGAAACTCCTCCTGCCGGAACTCCATGGTGGCTGTGCCCACGCGGGTGCCCTGCCAATCCCCCCGCCCGCGGGCCCGGGCGGCCGCGTCCGGGATCCCGGGGTCCGCCCCGGCCCGGCCCGGCCCCGCAGCTCCGCTCGGGGGGGAACCAGGCTGAGAGTGCCAGCTGCCCGGGGCTGTTGCGGGACTGAACGTCGGGGGGCGGGGCTGGGCGGGGCATTCACGCCCACCCAACGAGGCCCAACCCCTTGCAGTCAGAGCCCTCACTCTCCTCCCACCCAGCTACCTGGACTGTAGCCAGTGAGCTAAGCCCCTTATCTTGCAGGCTAGACCCTCTCCTTTAACTCTCTGGTCCCAGAGCCTCTACCTGGCCATCTCAAGGCCACGCCCTTGGAACCAAACTCTGAATTGCCTAGTGCCCCACTACAATCCAGTTACCAAATTACTCTGCACCGTCTACGCTCTCTAGGTCCCTCCCTCCTGAGCTCTGTGCTTGAGTGTTGGGAGCAGTGAGACCCCAGATCTTGAATTTCTTGTAATCCCCTGATCTGAGTGCCTACAGCTGCTCTAAGCACGAGACCTTCAGGAGTTCCTGATGTCAGGAGAGTGGTTTCTGGTGGGTTTGGCTGGGGCGTGGCTATCTCTATATAATCTGCCCCTGAACACAATAAAGGGGGCATTCTTGGGGATTACAAGAAATTCAGGATCTGGGGTCTCACTGCTCCCAGCACTTGAGCTCACTTCTCCATCTGATCTTTGACTTTCTCATTTTCTTTTCTTAAAAAAAAAAAAAAAAAATTGAGATGGGGGTAATGATGCCGTTAATTAATCCCGGGACTTGGGGAGGCAGAGACTCTGTCTCAAAAAACAAACAAAAAACAGCAGGGCAGCCTGGCAGTGGTGGCGCACAGCTTTAATTACAGCACTCGGAGTCAGAAGCAAAGTGAATCTCTGAGTTCGAGGCCAGCCTGGTCTATAGCGCAAGTTCCAGGGCAGTCAGGGTTACACAGAGAAAAACCAATTGATTTTGTTTAGGGCTGGGCATGATGGCACACACCTGTTATCCTAGCTCTTGGGAGGCAGAGGCAAGTGAATCTCTTGAGTTCAAGACCGCCCTGATCTATAGAGAGAGTTGCAGGACAGCCAGAGCTACACAGAGAAACCTTATCACAAAAGAAAAAGGTTTTTTTTTTGTTTGTTTGTTTTTGGTTTTTTTTTGTTTTTTGTTTTTTGTTTTTTTTTTTTATTTTTCGAGACCTGGTTTCTCTGTGGCTTTGGGGCCTGTCCTGGAACTAGCTCTTGTAGACCAGGCTGGTCTCAAACTCACAGAGATCCGCCTGCCTCTGCCTCCCGAGTGTTGTTTTTGTTTTTAAAAATTTTAATTCTATGTGTGTGCATAGAATGTCATATAGAGGGCTGGAGAGATGGCTCAGAGGTTAAGAGCATTGTCTGCTCTTCCAAAGGTCCTGAGTTCAATTCCCAGCAACCACATGGTGTCTCACAACCATCTGTAATGGGGTCTGGTGCCCTCTTCTGGCCTGCAGGCAGACAGAATATTATATACATAATAAATAAATAAATAAATAAATAAATGTCATAGAAGGTCAGCATGTTTATCTGCAGTACTTGTATGCCTAGCAGCTGCGCACACTTAAAAGTAGCATTGAAGCTGGGCGGTGGTGGCACACGCCTTTAATCCCAGCACTCGGGAGGCCGAGGCAGGCGGATCTCTGTGAGTTCGAGGCCCCTGCCTCGAAAAACCTAAATAAATAAATAAATAAATAAATAAATAAATGAATAAAGTATCATTGAATCCCCTGGGCTGGAGTTGTGAGTCGCCATGTGGGTGCTGGGAACTGAACCGAAGGCCTCTGGAATTACCGCTGAGCTATCTCTCCAGCCCCATCTTTCCTTTGGGGTGGGTCCCAGAGCCCCACACATGCTAGGCAAGTCCTCACTCTGTATGTCGCTCAGGCTGGCCTTGAACTTGGGACCCTCCTGTTGAAGCCTCCTGTGCCACTGGATCGTCTTTCCCCATACTCTTCCGATTCCACTATTTCCTTTGAGTTCTACTTTCCTCGGGGTTTATCCACCTCCATCCTTGTCTTTCTGCGTTTCAACTCTCCCCTTTCATCCCTCCGAATTCTGCTCCCTACTCCTGTGTCCACCACCACTGCCCTTAGTGCCAGTGGTTCCTTCGCACTCCCTTAGAATATCCCTAGGCTCTATGACTCTCTGGGCCCCATCCGTTGAGTCGCAGCTTCTTCCTGAGTTCTACCCCCACCCCCCCAGATGTGTCCCCTACTCCTGCAGACACCCTATGTTCCATCTCTGCGTTCTGGGGCCTGGCTCCTCCCCTTAAGTCTGTCCCAGCTGTGACTTCCTCTCGTGTCCCAGGATCTATTCCTGCCCACCAAGTCCTCTTCCCAGTAGATTCCAATCCCAACTCTTGGAGTGGGGGGAACCCTAACTCTCTGGTGGCCCTCAAACCAACGCTTTTCCCGGTGCGCCTCCAGCTCCAGGCCTCAGCAGGGTGCTGGTTTCCCCACCGTCTCTCTTCCCGCGTCGGGCCACAAATGCATTTGGGATTAAATTTTCATGATGCGGCCCGGGGTGGGGGGGGACGAGAGAAGCCCATCGAGCGGCAGGCGGACGATCTCGGTCGAGTCTCCAAGTTCCCGGGGAGGAGGGAGGCGGGCGAGCCGCGCACACGCGCCACCTGGCGGCCGTAGAGTCTCCGAATGCGAGGAGGCGTCCGCGGCTCCCGGCCAGGTGTGAGGGAGGAGCAGATGGTGAGGAGGAGGGAGTGGGAAGGGGGCCCCAGCCGCTGCCAAATCCCGGGCGGTCGCCCGCACCGTCACCATGGCGACGGAGGAAGGAGGAGCGCACCCGGCATCACACTTTTCTAGGACCTAGAAACTAGTCCTTCGGTGGCCCAGGGAGGGCCTCAGTCTGGACTAGAGGCCCCGGTGACCTTGCGCTTGAGGCAGCCCCGCGCTCGCCTGCCACCCCACGTTTCTATCTGCCCACGGCTTCTAGATGTGACTGTCCTAGCTAAGGCTTCCTTGCGCCCTCACATGGGCAGGGCTCGCTAGTTTGCTTGCCAGCATCCTGGGGCAGGATCGATGTCGCTGATGTACAGACTAGCGTGGAATTTGTCATCCTCCTGCCTCAGCCTCCAGAGCATGTTACTGAAGGCATGCCCACCAAGCTTGGCTACAGGACAGACACCCTTCGGACATTACCAGCTTTTCTCAGCAGCTGTATGGCCATGTTTTTGGTTTTGTCGTAGTTTTCTTTATCACAGGGTTTTCTGTGTGGCCCTCTCTGTCTTGGAACTCATTCTGTGGAGCGGCTGAGATGCCCCCGCCCCTGAGGGCTGGGATTAAAGGCCTGTGCCCCCACTGCCCGGAATCTCTGAGTTCAAGGCCAGCCTGGTTTACAGAGCAAGTTCCCGGACAAACACGGCCACACAGAAAAATCCTGTTTTGAAAAACCGAACAAAAAAACAAAAGCTAAAAAAAAAAAAAAGAAAACTACGTTTGGGGCTGGAGCGATGACTCCGTAGTTTAGAGCATTGTTGCTCTTGCAGAGAGCTGGGGTTCAATTCCCATTGCCCTTACAATGGCTCATGACCAGAGGATCTGGCGCCCTCTTTTGAATTCTGCAGGTAAAACAGTGTACATGCAGGTAAACCACTCATACACACAAATCTGGTGTGTGTGTGTGTGTGTGTGTGTGTGTGTACGCGCGCGCGCCCGCGCACGCACTCAGGCTGGGACGCCACAGTGCGCCTGTAGAGGTGAGAGGCCGACTTTTGGGAGTCAGTTTCCTCTACCACCTGGGGCACTGAAAAGGATCTCCAGTCCTCAGGTTCAGCAGCAAGGGCTAGTTCTAGGACAGGCACCAATAACTACAGAGAAACCCTGTCTCGAAAAATCAAAACGAAAGAAAGAAAGAAAGAAAGAAAGAAAGAAAGAAAGAAAGAAAGAAAGAAAGGAAAGAAAGAAAGAAAGAAAGAAAGAAAGAGGGAGGGAGGGAGGGAGGGAGGGAGGGAGGGAGGGAGGGAGGGAAGGAAAGAAGGAAGAAAGAAAAGAAAAAGAGTGTAACTCAATGGTGCAGCAAATGTATGCCTGGCATTGCATGTTTTTCCAGTGCTTCTCTGTGTAGCCCTGGAACTAGCTTTGTAGACCAGGCTGGCCTCGAACTTGGAGATCCACCTGCCTCTGCCTCCTGAGCACTGGGATTAAAGGCAAGGCATGCGTCACCACTGACTCCCTTGCCCATGCTGGGCATTAGAGGCCCTGGGTTACAGCAGCACTGAAAAGGGGAAGGAATATTGGGAAGTAGAGTGGGAGTGTCCCAAGGCGAGACCAGCACAGGCTGCGCCAGGAGGAAGTGCAGCTGAGTCAGCAGGAAGGGGTGGAGGTAGACTTGGGTGTGTTTGTAATAGCAAGCTGGACCCCAGGCATGGACAGAGTTCATGGAGTAGTGGCAGGAGACCCAGAGACGCTGATTGAGTTTGGTTGCTAAGAGATCAGGTAGCGTAACCCCCAGTTGCAAGAGAGCACCCACTGCATGAGAGAAGGCCATTCTGGAGAAGTGGGCACTAGAACGAAGAGAAGCAAGAGTCAGTGGTATGTGGGACACTGTTCTGTGAGGCTGCTGGGTGTCTGAAGGAAGTCATGGTCTAGGAAGGAAGGGGTCAGAGTTGAGCCTGGATGCTCTGGGACCATGAAGTGGCAACAAAGGAGTAGGGTTAGCTCTGGGGCCCAGGGGAGACAAAGACAGGAGTCCAGAAGGCCAGGGACGTCTAGGGAACACCAGGGTCAGAGCTGATAGCCCTCTTCCCTTCCACCCGCCATGTCTTCATTTCTGAAGCTGGAAAGAACCGGAAAGACTGTTTACTTCACATTTAGAGAAGACACCAACATGTTCTCCACCTCTGGAGATACAAGGAGATTCTAGTCAAGACACTGACAGGAGGGGCAAGAACACCATCAGCTGCTGTGAAAAGGAAGAGAACGAGGGTTCAGGACCCAGCCTCCTCCAACAGATGCCCGGCTCCACCTTCCTGAAGTCCCGCCACCGGGTACCTTTCTCCGGTGGTGGAAAGCAGCCCTGCTTGCCTCAGGGTTGATCCGCAGGGGAATGGAGGCATTGAGGCGGTACAGTTGCTGGGAGCCTCCCATCACCAGGTGACTCTCTCCAATCTCCAGGGTCAGCCCTTGAGCTCCGTCCTGAGGATGAGGTACAGTCAGCCCACAGCCCCAGCACTGGGAAACTATGGCTACAAGGTCGTACCATGCATGGCTGTGGTTTCAATCCTCAGAACCAAAACAATGCAAACAAAATCAAAATACAGTAACTCTAAGTCTCAAGGAACTCAGACTCGGGAGAGCAGTGACTGCACCTGCTGGTTTTCTGGGTCTGGGGACAGCCCCACATCACTGCCTCCAGAGACCTAACTCAGACCCAGGGTCCAGGCCCCAGCCTCCTCCCTCAGACCCAGGAGTCCAGGCCCCAGCCTCCTCCCTCAGACCCAGGAGTCCAGGCCCAGCCTCCTCCCTCAGACCCAGGGTCCAGGCCCAGCCTCCTCCTTCAGATCCAGGGCTTTGGCTCCTCGATGTCCTGACCCAGTCCCATGGTGTCCAGACTCTAGTTCTTTTCTCTGACTAAAAAGCCAGCACTCACCAACTTTGGGAGGTCAACTTCAGCCAAGAGGAGGTCAGGGGCTTCCAACCAAAGGTTCAGGTGAGGCCGTTCTGGGCTGTATGGGAACAATGGCAGACTGAGGGTGACCACCTGGTCTGACATCCCTGTACCCTCTACTTGGCTTCCTGTCCCTTCCTCCCTCCATCCAACTCTGAGTCTCAGCTCCATCACTGCGTCTCAAGAGACCCAGGATGGTCATCAGCCCAGGTATTCATGAAGGCTCACCCCTCAAGGGTCCCCAGCTCCTGGATCCGAGGGCGTTGCTGAGAGCGGATGTTCTGCTGAGAGATGGAGCCCAGGAAAGGCCGGTACTTCAGCATGCGCCATTCTGAGAGTTGCAGGGGGAGAGGTTGCTGAGGTGGGGTTCCTTCAGGTGGTGCCTCCCAGTCCACAGTGGCTAGGCCACCTTCCCAGACACCTCCTGCTCTGACCTGGCAGTCTTGACTTTAGGAGGTCCTACCCACCTTAGCCCCACCCAGCGCCCCCCAGCAGACTCCTGACCCGGCCCCTTCGCAGCCCCACCTCCACTCTGAGAAGCTCCACCCCACTCCTGAGAGCTGGTGAGGAAATGGCTGACACGCTGGACTCACCTCTCCCAGTGTGCCTGCCCTCCAGGCCATTCCCACTGCCCTCCAGCCTCTCACCTGGGTTTAGCTGTAAACCATACTTGTCCTCAAGGCCCTCCCTGGCAATGGTGACCACCAGCTCCCGCAAGAAATCACTGTTCTAAGGTGAGACAAACAAGAGACAGGATGGTGGGGACAGGATTGGGGGAAGCACCCTCCCCGGGCCTCGTCCATTACATACACCCCACCTGCATCCTCAGGTAGAAGTTGCTGTTGACGGCAACATCATAGGCAGTACAGCCCTGGCCTTCTGTGGAAAGAAAAGAGGAACGAGGGCCCTGCAACCCTCCGTGTAACACCCATAAGGAGAACTTACCCAAGGATCAGACCCAAGACACGGGAAGTGAGACCAGCACACACTACTCCCCAGGCAACTCAGACCAGGTCCTTCTTGGCTTCCAGGCTCAACTCCAGGTTGATGCCCATAACCCCAAGACAGGCCCTGATCCTCTCCAGTGGCCCCCGAAACCACCTCCCTCTATCCTGCCCCCCCCAGGAAAGGTCGCATCTGCGCTAGGGAACCCCGGCTGCCGCACTTGCAGTCTGCCCTCTTTGTTGCCCGTCAGTCCGATCACTGTGTCCCCCAGACATGGCCCTTGTCAACTTTCCATGTAGCTCAGCGGAGCCTCTAGCTTTCAGCAATTCTCCTGCCTCAGCATCCTAAGAGCTAATACGTAAGAGTGAGCCACCATGCCCAGCTCACTAGTCGTCTCTGCTTAAAACCCTCTTCAAATCTTTCCTGAGACAGGTTTCTCTGTCTGCCCTGGCTGTCCTGGAACTCACTCTGTAGACCAGGCTGACCGCGAACTCACAGAGATCCGCCTGCCTGTGCTATCTAGTGCTGGGGTAAAGGCCTGCGCCACCACTGCCCAGTTAACTCTTCAAATCTTCTATCAGACCACTACAGTTCCAGGCAGCCTTCTCTGAAGCCTCCTTAACTCAGTGAAGAGCCCTAGGGCATGTTCCCTGCAGTCCTGGGTCAATCCACTCTGGCTCCCAACACTGACTGGAAGCTCCTGAGATTCGCAGGATCTTGAGGGAAGAGACTTGGTGTCTTCTGAGGGTACTGACTTGCATCCAGCTCAGCATGTGGCTCTCCCAGGCTCATGGGGATTCGGAAGCCAGCTTGGTCCTCCTCCAGCATCTGAAGCAGTTCGTCCTCAGTCACGTCCACGGGGGGAGGGATGGAGGGAGAGTGGCAGATGTTGATGAAAACCTTTCCTTCCGATGAGTTGGTCTTTATGCAGAAACCTGCACAAGTGGGTTTATCTTGGCCATCTGTCCCTAGGCAGTCTCGTTCTCACCCCACACCCACCCTCTCCCTTTTTGAGACAAGGTCTCTCACTCTGTACCGAGGCTGGCCCAGACTTGGGATACTCCTGCCTCCTGAGATTACAGGCCCTCACCACCACCCAGTTCCTTCTCCATTTTAATTTTTATTACATGCACTTATTTTGTGTATGTGTGTGGGTGTGTGCACACATGTGCATTCATGCCATAGCTGTTGGGTGTGTGGTCAGAGAACAACATTCAGGAGGCGCCAGGCTCAGCCATCTTGCTAGCCCTCCTTTCACTCTCTGGCTCTGGCCTCTCTGTTCCCCTCAACCTCCCTCAGGCCCCTGACATTTTCTTACTTTCTTTCTCCATCCCACTTCCCGCTCTGCTCTCTGTGGTCCAGTATTTCTGATCTTCCTACCTTTGCATTCACGTAACTACTTCTGGCCTTTGCATGCAGTTATGACCTCTCTATTTCATCCTGTGTTCCCTGCTCCTAGTTTCTACTGACCTCTCTCAGGGTCTCCCATCCTTGCTCTGGGATACTCTACATCTTTCTCTCTATGTGTACACACACAGACACACACACACACACAAATACATACATGTGTATATACATCTATAAGTATATAAACATTCACATATATGTTCCTATTTATATTTATTTATATTTTATTTATATTTTATTATATATTATAATATATTTTATTATATTTTATTTATATTATTTATATTTCTCACCAGGCTGGGGCCGGATCTGTGTAGATTCTGACCTTTCCGTCTGGGCTTGCTGGAGCTCTTTGGAAGCCTGTGAAGGGAAAAAAAAAACAACCCTCCATGATGCTTCTGTCCTGTCAAAACCCTCATGTGCTTCCCAAATGTTTATAGGACAGCTCATCTGTGATGGATGGGGAGCACAGGTTTTTTTACCAATATTATATTTTTTTTTTGTTTTTTGAATCAGGGTTTCTCTGTGTAGCCCAGGTTGTTCTGGAACTCACTCTGTAGACCAGGATGTTCTTGAACTCATAGATATCTGCCTGCCTGTGTATCCCCAGAGCAAGGATTAAAGGCGTGCGGCACCACCACCTGGCTCACTTGTTATATTACACAGTCTAGGCTCCCTTTTCTTTTTACAGGACTCCCAAGATCACCCCAACTCCATTTCTTTTAAAATCTAGTAAACTTTGAGCTAAACAACTACGATTCCCATAAGCCTCCTTGCTACCGCAGGGCATTCTGGGAACTAAAGCAGCGTCTCTGAGCGCCAGTGTATAAATATTAAACACCCAGATTCCCAAAAGTCCAGTCAGGCCGCACCTGCAGTAGCAGCTCCTGAAACCGCACGGTCTCATCACCCATCGACTCTGCATCGCTTAGCTCTGGTGCCAGAAGCTTCGACTCCGCCATGGCCCTGGAAAAAAAGTCCTAGGCGTTCAAAACGTGGAGAACTTTTCCCGGACAAACGAAGCCAGTTTATTACAGGACCTTGGTCGATTCTAACACACCGTGCACTCTACCCAAAACTCTAAGGTCTGTGTTGGTAATGGTCTACGGTTCCGTGCGAAGAAAGCACTGTCCTCAAGTATGTTGGGTCTCTTGATCGATCCTGTTTGGCCAATGCGTAAATGAAAGGCACACTTCCGGCCTCTGTAACCAAGGAACTGAAGTAGCCACACTTCCGACGACTCAAAGCCCTATCATTCAAGCAGGCCCCGCGCTGACCATTTGTAATAGAAAGCTAAAGTCACGCCCCCCTAACCAGCCAATCAAAAGTAAGATCTGAGGCGGCCCGTGAAACGATATACTTCTGAATCAATAAAACCTACATTTCCGCCCTTCGCTAACAACTGCGAGCGGTTCAGTGCAGAAAGGACTGTCACTCTGAAAATTTAGTATCTCTGTATGTGGCTTTTGTCTATCATGCGTTAGGTTCTGGGTCCGATCCCACCCAGCACACACCCTTAATTTCAATACTATTAGCTACCATTTTTGAGCAAAATGAAGATTTTTGTTTATTTAAAAAAAAAACATGGGGAGGAGAAGCTGGAGAGATGATTCAGTTTTTGAGAGCCTACTGGTCTTCGAAAAGACCAGAATTTGATTCCCAGCATGGTGACTTCAGGTCTAGGGGATCCAACGCCCTCTTCTGGCCTCCTGGGGGTACTCCATGCATGTGATGCCCAAGACCTGCAGGCAGGCAAAATACCCATGCATGCAAAACAAAAGCAAATCTTTGCTTACTTAAAAAAAAAGAAATATTAGTGCTGGAGAGATGACTCAGTGGTTAAGAACCCGTTGCTTTCGGAAAGGACAGGTTCAGCTCCTAACACCCACATGGTGGTTCACAACTGCCTGTAACTCTGGCCCTAGTGACTCCACGGCTCCCTTCTGGCCTACACTGTGCCCATGCGGTGCACAGACATACAAGCGGAGAAACACCCATAGAGTGGTGGTGGTGTACACCTTTAATCCCAGCACTTGGTAGGCAGAAGGAGGTGGTTCTCTAAGTTCGAGGCCAGCCTGGTCTACACAGCAAATTCTAGGACTGAAAGGGCTCTAGAAGGCCACAGCATGGCAAGCACAGCTCTGCTGCCTGTGTCCTTCCTCTTTCCCTTTCCCTTGCTAAACCATAAATTACACCCCTAAAACTAGCCACCAAGGTCTAGTCCCTTGTTTGGCCACTTCCTACTCCTGAGGCTGACCGACAAGGCCCAGTAGTAGTCAAAGTATTGAAGTCCAGCAAACACAAGTCCCCTTTGGCTACCCTAATTAACATGGCCAATTAAAATGAAACACCTCACCCTAACACGGGGCTTGCCCTTTCCCTTTATAAACTGCCATTTGCCCATGTGCCACCTCTACCTCCACTTTATCCAGAGGCAGCCCTTTGTCCCTCCAGGGCCAATATCCTTTCCCCCAGCCATTGCCTCCTATCCCCCGTCATTGTCCCTCTGGGGCAAATAAATCTCCTTTGTGTTTAGAACTTGGTCTTATGCTCCGCTCAGGTCCTTTCTTTCTTTCCATTTCTTTTTGGGTTTTCGAGACAGTGTAGCCCTGGCTGTCCTGAAACTCACTCTGTAGACCAGACTGGCCTCGAACTCAGGGATCCACCAGTCTGTGTCTCCCAAGTGCTGGATCAAAGGCCTGCGCTGCCACCGCCCAGCGACTCCTGTCCCCAAGGCTACACAGAAAAACCTATCTCTAAAAACAAACAAAAAAATTGCTTTTCAACTATCCCTGAGACCCAATGCCAGCTCTTGTTCCCTAGTGGACTCTTGGACTAAAAGCTGCACTATCTGCCTCCAGTTCTTTCTTTCACCCCACCTCCAATTATTATTATTTTTTTTTTTTTTTTGGTTTTTCGAGACAGGGTTTCTCTGTGGCTTTGGAGCCTGTCCTGGAACTAGCTCTTGTAGACCAGGCTGGTCTCGAACTCACAGAGATCCGCCTGCCTCTGCCTCCCGAGTGCTGGGATTAAAGGCGTGCGCCACCACCGCCCGGCTCCAATTATTTTTTTTAAGGTGGGAAAACATCAAGAACATTTTTTTCTGCCGGGTTTGGCGGCGCCTGCCGTTAATCCCAGCACTCAGGAGGCAGAGCTAGGCAGACCTTTTTGAGTTTAAAGCAGCCTGCTCTACAGAGTGAATTCCAGGACAGCCAGAGCTACATGGTGAGACGCTGTCTCAACAAAACAAGTTTTTCCTTTTTCTTTGCTCTTTTTCTTGGTTTTTCGAGACAGGGTTTCTCTGTAGTTTTGGAGCCTGTCCTGGAACTCACAGAGTTTCACCTGCTTCTGCCTCCGGAGTGCTGAGATTAAAGGTGTGCGGCACCACCGTCCGGCCAATTTATTTTTTCTAAAGAGTCAAAATAACAGTATGCTGTCCTCCCAAAGATGGAGCCCTTCTGTTAATGCGGAGACCGCCGCCCCGCCCCCGTTACTGTTATTCAGAAAACTACATTTCCCAGCGTCGGCCCACGGGAGTCCTGGTGTGGCTCTAAAGGGGGAGGGACACGCCCTAGAGCTCGCGCCCCGCCCTAGCCTATGGGCCCCGCCCCTTTGATTGGAGTGGGCGGTGCCGCCCTTCGGACCTCCACGTTCCCAAGGTCCTTCGTCAGGCAGTCCTTCGCGGAAGGCGTTCGGCGAGCGATGGCGGCGACGCGTGTCCGACCCTGCACCCGCGAGATTTTCACGACACTGGAGTACGGACCGGTGCCGGAGAGCCACGCATGCGCACTGGTGAGAGCTTGCCCGGCGGCGGCCGTCTACTCCCTAGTTCAGGTTTACGGGCTGCATTTGGCGCGCGGGTTCCCGTCGTCCTCTGCGGCTTTCTCGGAAGCTCCGCCTTCCAGCTCGCGTGATTCCCGCCGCGGGTCTCGTGGACGGGCTCTCGTGCCGCGCGCCGCCATGGCGTTTTCTCAGAACCCGTCAGGGAGGGGTGGTCACTACGGCCCTGTATCTCGCGCGGTCCTCGGAGACTCACGGGAACGCTCAGAACCCCAAGTTGGTCAGAACTTCCTGTGAGCGCCTGCCCCTATCAGAATTTCCTTGTTACTCCCGTGAACCCCAAACCCCTATGAGTTCCCATGATCCTCAGGGACCATTTGAACCCCCCCTTCAATTTAGTAGGTTTGTTTTAGAGATTTTCATATTCATAATTAATCCTTAAGAGCCTCATGATCCTGGACTTCTTAGGGCTCTTGTAACCCTTCAGGGTCTTCTAGAACCCACTTGGTTTCCTGGTGGAATTTAGTAGGGTGCCTGGGATTTTTTTGCTCCTGGTCCCACAAATTGTTGCAGCGTCCAGGCAGGGAGATAGATGTTAAGGAGGTTGGAGAGATAACCCTCACTACCAGATGGGCTCCAGCTTTGGAAGGACTACATTATAACACTCAAATTTAAGCGTGTAAATCCCAAAGATTAGAGGAGAAAGACCACCGACCTAAATCATCATGGCAAAATTAATTAAAGCAAGCTTCTTTATTTCTACCCTAAGGCAGGGTTCAAGAGGTCAGCCTTGGATGTGAGGAAGATAAGGTTTTATATTTTAGGTTTCCAAATGAAGAATTCGGAAGGCAAAATAGTCTTTGAGGTTTCAGGAGCAGAACATAAACTCAGCAAGTACTAGCTTGCTGAAACAGACAGGACTGTAACAAAGTAGTCCTAACCTCTTGAAACAAAAGTTGTAAGATGGCTACAACTTTTTGAAACAAAGCATGGTTGCTGTTACCTGTAGCAGGCAGCACAGAACTATTTGTAGCTAATTTAAGGTTCCAGGTTGGGCATAGCCCAATCCCTGAGAAACTGGTTTAGTCGAAAATAGGAATGAATGAGCCAACCTACTATGTCTTTACTATAAGATGGTTTCAAGCCTAAGATTGAGGCAGGCTGCTTCATGAAGAGGTGCAGGGAGGTGACACCAAGTGCTGGTTTAGAGGGCAGGATCTAACTCTGGTAGATGGCTGTAGGCTGGTCTGCTATCCCTGCATGGAGTCCAGGATAGGACAGACACTGAGCTCTGGTGACATGGAGACTGACTGTCATAAGGTGGAGTCTAGTGTTGCTTGACCTTTGGGCTTCTCGACAAACAGTTGTAGTGGAGATACCAACCAGAGAAATGCCAGCATAAAAAAATGCTGCGCTAGGAGTAACTAGAAATGCAGTTGCTGGTGAGAGGATTGGGCACAATCCAGAGAATAGCCGCAGATGGAGGCTACTTAGGGGTAGAATGCCCGGAAATAGCAGTAGTAGGTCGAAGGCTGAGATGGATGGATACATGAATTGTGCCAACCTCTGTGCTAAGCATGATTTCACTTAATCCGCAGAACAATGGAGAGAGGATTATTCTTGTTATTTTAGTGACAGAACCCAGGGTTGATGAGCTGAGTCATTTTGCCCATGGTCCACACAGCTAAGGGGTTTTGACATAGTGGCACACACCAGTAACCCTAGCATTTGGAAGGCAAGGCAGGAGAATTATGAGTTCCAAAACAGTCTCAAAACATGAGAGAAAGAGCTGGTCCTGTCACCGTGCTTTGGATTCTGAACCTATCAGTCCATGTGTGTCTGTCTGGCCTAGCTCCTCCCTGTCCCCATCCCCCTCCCGTCCTCCCCATTTACTCTAACAAAAGTCTGAAGTTTACAGTCTGAGCAACTCAACTAAGCAAACATGTTTTCCTTGGCATGAGCTTTGTTTTTGGAAATGTCAATTATTGTACAATTAATTCCATCTAAACATCCTGGATTCTAATTTCTCTCCAAAATAAAATTCCAAAGTTTGGCAACTTTTTGGCTCTAGTTCCCTGACAGAACTCATCTGGACCCAATTGTCTTGGCTTCTTTGGAGACATTTTCAGTTCCCCGTGTCCAACAGACGCTCGTTCCCCACTCCTGTGGCCTGCCAGAACCCCGTGGACATTCTTGTGGGATTTGTTTTTCCCTTTGAAGGGAAGTTTTCCATCTTTTACATAGCAGTCACTGTTAGGAACTCCCATGTACTCATCACTCAGCTTCAGCAGTTAGCAGGCTGTCCAGTGCTCCTTTCTGCTTTTTTCTCTTTTCTCCAGAGTGGTCTAAACAAATGCCAGCTGTGGTGCTGCTTTCCCATAAATATTCCAGTCTTTATTCCTAACAGATAAGGCTTTGCTACACAGTAACCCTGTTATTCAGTCTCATAGCATCAACTGTCATCCAGCATACTTAATGCACAGCTCACGTTCCCTTGCCCCACTTCCGAATGGCTCCGTCCCTATGCACACTTCAATTTAGGACTTTTGGGTGACAGTTTTTCTTTTTAAAAGATTTTTATCTGTTTATTTTTGTTTTTGTTTTGCTTTTTAGTCCTTCCTGGCTGTCCTGGGACTCACTGTGTAGAACCGCTGGCCTTTAAATCATGGTGATCCTCCTGCTTCACCATCCAAGTTACAGACATATGCTGCCATACCAAGCCCATTTTTTTTTTTTTTAAATATTTATTTATTTATTTATTTATTTATTTATTATGTATACAATATTCTGTGTGTATGCCTGCAGGCCAGAAGAGGGCACCAGACCCCATTACAGATGGTTGTGAGCCACCATGTGGTTGCTGGGAATTGAACTCAGGACCTTTGGAAGAGCAGGCAATGCTCTTAACCTCTGAGCCATCTCTCCAGCCCGACCAAGCCCATTTTGCTTAAAAAGAAAAAAGTAAAAATGACAAGTCCAATTGTCAAGGGAAAAGCAACAGAAAGTGGGAAGTAGATGTTGGATTTAATAACCTCAGAAATGTAAACAGGAAGAGAAAGCAGCATGAAGCATGCATGGAGAGTAAGGCACAGTATAGGCCACAGAAATAACTGAAGAGGTGCTGTTGGGTGATTAACGTATATTGGTTCATTCCCTTGTCAGCAGGCTTGGGGATGTTTTAGCAGAGGCAGAGTGTTAGAAAACCCTGGCAAAGCCTGGTAGTGGTGAACACCTTTGATCTCAGCACTCGGGAGGCAGAGGCAGGCAGATATCTGAGTTAGAGGCCAGCCTGGTCTACAGTGCAAGTTCCTGGACAGTTAGGGTGACACAGAAACCCCGTCTCAAAAAATAATAACTAATAATAACGAAGCCTCTGGCTAAGGTTATATGTTAGAGGACTGGAGAGATGGCTCAGTTAGCAGAGTGCTTGTTGCACAAGAGTGAGGACCTGCATTCAAATCCCATGCACACGAGTCAAAATCCAGGGCACCCAGACATGGTGGTGCACAGCTTTAACCACAGTACTCAGGAGGCAGAGACAGATGGATTGCTTCTGAGTTCAAGACCAGCCTGGTCTACAGAGTGAGTTCTAGGCCAGCCAGAGCTCAGAGGGAGACCTTGTCTCAAACAAAACATAAAAAGCAGTACAGCAACACACATGTAATTCCACTGTGAAAGAGGCTGGGGCAAGAAGATCCTTGGGCCTGCTGGCCAGCTAAGTGCTAATTGAAACTGAGCTTCAGGGCTGGAGAGATGGCTCAGAGGTGAAGAGCACTGGCTGCTCTTCCAGAGGTCCTGAGTTCAATTCCCAGCAACCACATGGTGGCTCACAACCATCTGTACTGAGATCTGACACCCTCCTCTGGCGTGCGGGCATACATCAAGACAGAATGTTGTATACATAATAATAAATAAATCTTTAAAAAAAAAAGAAAAAAAGAAACTGAGCTTCAGCTTCAGCGAGAGACCCTCTCTTACAAAAGACGGAGGGGCTGGACAAATGCTTCAGCAGTCAAGAGAACTTGCTGCTCCTGTAAGGAACCCAGACATATGGCAGCTCATAATCATCTGTAACTCCAGTTCCAGCGGCACTGCCTCTGTATTCTGACCTCTATGAGCATTTCATATGTGTAATGCACTCACATACATGCATGAAAAACACTCATACATATAAAAATGAATCAATAATGAGTCTTTTAAAAACCAAGATATAGAGCAACTGAGGAAGACACCCAACATCAGACTTTGGCCTTCACATACATTGTGCATACATCAAGCCTCTGGCACAGACTCCATATCCTGGTCACCTGCACAGGCTGCATGGCATTAACCCTGCTGAGTCCTCGCTGTTCTCCCAGTGGTGGTGGCTGAGATGCAGAGGAGCAGGATTGCAGGAGTGGATGTACTTGGCTGGCTTAGCAGGCCCACAAGACACAGAGAAGCACGGGTGATATTTCTTGCAGAATGCTGGCTGGGGACATGGTGTCCTGGACCAGTGTGAAGTTGACAGAGCTGAGTACTGGAATTAAGTTGAGCAGTGGAGCCCTTGCCTAATATGCTCAAGGATCTGGTTCCATCCCCAGCACCAAAACCAAACAAACTACTGTGTGTTTCCAAATTTGGTCATTTATTAATTATTTTTCTTGGAACATTTTCTATTTAAGCCAGGTATAGTAGTGCACACAGGAGCTGGAGACAGGAAGGTCAGGAGTTCATTCGTGGCACCAGTGAGTTTAGATTACCCTGTCTAAAAAAGAAAGAGAAACAGAAAAAAAAAAAAAAAAGAGTCCTAGATCTTGCTATGTAACCCAGACTGGCCTGAGTACTGGGGCTACGCAGAGTATAGCTGCAGTATTGGCTAACATGAGTTTCAGATGTTTTAATCATAGTAGAAATAATAATAATAATAATGGGTTGGAAGTATAATTTGACAGCACATAGGTCCCTGAGTTCAATCACCAGCATAAAGCAAACAAAAAACAGAAGGAAAAGCACCAGCTGAGGGCAAGAATACAAGAGTCTCCTCAAGGAGAGTCTGGCTAAGCACTGAGCTGTCCCAGCTGCCTCAGGCCCTTCTCCAAACTCTTGTCTTCCTCCAGGCCTGGCTGGATACTCACAACCGCCTCTTGGGCCACTATGTCAATGGAATGTGGCTGAAGCCAGAACACAGGAATCCAGTGCCTTGCCAGGATCCCATCACAGGTTTTTGATGAACCCAGTCATTCGGGAAGGACAAAGGCCTCTCTCAGAGTTGCAGCCGTATACATACCCAGCAACCTGTACTCAAGCTCCTGAGAGCAAGAGCAGCCGTTGGTGGTCGTGGGAATGAGAGTTCTCATCTCTCCTAGTGATAGTCTCACTAATTACAGTTCCTAGTGCACCCCCAAAAAAGCTCTTTGAAGCCCCTCTCTGTTAAATTTCCTTCCTCAAGCAAAGTGTAGTGGCTCATACCTCTAGTTTGGGCAACCCAGAAGCTAAAGCAGGAAGACCATGGGTTTAAAGCCAGCCTGAATTGTAGAGTGAGTTCCAGACCAGCCTTGGCTCCATAGTGAGCCACTAAAAAAAAAAAAAAAAAAAAAAAAGAAGAAGAAGAAGAAGAAGAAAGACAGCTCTGTGGTTAAGTGTTAATGATCTTTCAGAAGACCCAGGGTCACGTCAGGTAGCTCACAACCACCTGCAGCTCCGGCTCCAGGCGATCCTATGCCATCTGCTGGTCTCTGGGAGCACCTGCACTCAAGTGCTCTTCCCACACAGACACACGTATATGCACAGAATTAAAAATAGATGTAAAAATCCCAGTACTCCAGATACAGAGGTAGGCAGATCTCTGAGTTCGAGGCTAGCCTGATCTACAGAGTGAGTTCCAGGACAGCTGATGCTACACAAAGAAGCCCTGTCTCAAATAGATAGATAGATAGATAGATAATTTTTTTTTTTTTTTTTGTTTTTTGAGACAGGGTTTCTCTGCAGCTTTTTTTTTTTAGAGCCTGTCCTGGAACTAGCTCTTGTAGACCAGGCTGGCCTCGAACTCACAGAGATCCACCTGCCTCTGCCTCCCGAGTGCTGGGATTAAAGGCGTGCGCCACCACCGCCCAGCAGATAAAATGTTTAAAAGGCATAGCAAGAGAGGGACTAGAGAGTTGCCCAGTGGTTAAGAACACTGACTGCTTCTGTCAAAGGACCTGGGTTCAATTCTCAGCATCTACATGGTGACTCAAAACCATCAGTAACTCTGACCCCTATGGGCACTGCGTGTACTATGTACATACACACATGCAGGGAAAGCACTCATACACATAATAAATCCAAATGAATAAATAAAAGTTTAAAACTCCAATGAAAAGGGAAGAAGGAAAAGAAAGTTGGTTCCTGGCCTCTGGGACGTGGTGAGCGCGGTGACCAGGGAGTGACTGAAGAAGGAAGGGCTGACACTCTCTGCCTCCCTGGTCAGGCTTCCCAATCCGTCCCCCACTCGATTTGCAGGAGAAACCCTGGCCAGCTGCCTGCAAGCACAAGCTGAGGACATCGCTGCAGCTGTGGATGCAGCAAGGACAGCCTTTCAGACCTGGAGCCAACTGCCTGGAGCTGCTCGAGCCCAACACCTAACCCAGTGAGGAAGCCAGGCCAGGCCTCGTCCCTCGGGAGTCACAGGAGACTGTGGAGACAGGGACTCCATTTCCAAAGAGCCTTTGCTTTAATGGCTCATGTTTCCCACATGCATGTGGGGCTCTAGTGGCCAGAATAGCCGTTGTTTCTCACAGTTCACAGTGTCCTATCGTGGGGGCTCGGATTTTCAGCACTCCATCAGAATCCAAGCTCCCTGCTTCCCATCACACTTTAGAGACAGCTATGAAGATCCCATTTCCCATAATGCATTTAGATCAGAGACTCAGGTTCAAGTTCCCAGTATCTTTGGGACTGGTTGGTAATTGGGGACCAGGACCATTCTATAGTCCCCCCCAGAGTTTTGAGGCTCCCGCAGATTACATTTCCTATATAGCTTTGGTACCTGCTGTCCCTGATAAATTATGGCTCTGCCCCAGAGGCTTGTGGGAATTATAGTCCAGGTTGCCCTGGGCAAGAACCAACTCCTTATATTTTCCAAAGGTTGGCCAAGATTATCCAGAAGCACCAGCAGCTGCTGTGGACTCTGGAGTCCCTGGTCACTGGGCGGGCTGTTCGAGAAGTTCGCGATGGAGATGTCCCACTGACCCAGCAACTGCTCCAGTACCATGCCGTCCAGGCCCATGCCCAGGAGAAGGCACTGGCAGGCTGGGAGCCTATGGGTGAGAACTTGTAGGCCCCAAAGCCCTCCCGATCCGGTAAACCAACCTGTCCAGCCCTCATTATGGACTTTTTGCAGGAGTCGTTGGCCTCATCCTGCCAACTTCTTTCTCTTTCCTGGACATGATGTGGAGAGTCTGCCCTGCTCTGGCTATGGGTAGGTGAGGGCTGTGTCCTCCCCATCCCCTTTTCTCAGGGAGGATGTTTGGGGTCTGAGGGAGGAGGGCTGACACCTGGACCTTGACTGTGTGAGAAGAAAGAGCCAGAGACTGGACTGCAGAATTCCTCAGTTGTTCCCCTTCCCCAGGCTGCACTGTGGTGGTCCTTGTGCCCCCAGCCTTCCCAACACCTCTCCTCCTGGCTCAGCTGGCAGGGGAGCTCGGCTCTTTCCCAGGGATCCTCAATGTGGTATGTGGCCCTGCCTCTCTAGGGCCTGTTCTGGCCTCCCAACCTGGAGTCCAGAAGGTGGCCTTCTGCGGAGCTGTGGAGGTATCTAAAGGGCTGGGAGTGGGCTGGGCATGGCAAAGGGCCAGGAGGCTCCTGCTCCAGCTGAAACCCGTGGGCCTCCCTCAGGAAGGACGCGCTCTGCGACGGAGCCTAGCAGGCAAGGGGCCCCAGCTGGGCCTGGCCCTTGGCACAGAGTCCCTGTTGCTGCTGCTGGACTCAGCAGATGTGGACTCGGCTGTGGAAGGTGTGGTGGATGCCGTCTGGTCAGACCGCAGCCTGGTGAGACCTGTGTGCTCGTCCTCAGATCCAGGGGTCTGTCATATCGCTCCAAATACTTGGGGTGTTCACTCTCAACTTGTTTTACTTTCTGCTCTTTGGACCTTTGTAGTATTTAAGACAGGGACTTATGTAGCCCAAGCTGGCTTCCAAATCATTATGTAGTCCAGGCTAGCCTTGAACTTCTAATCCTCTTGGGATTACCTGTATGTACCATCAACTTTGTGCACTGCACCTCTTGTCTACCGCTGCTCCTCCATCCCTGAGGCCTGGCACTCTGTGGGAGCCTGTTCTCCCTACATTGCCCCTGACTTTATTTGTCTATGGCTGCTCCTCCGGCCCTGAGGCCCGGCCCTCTGTGGGAGCCTGTTCTCCCTACATTGCACCTGACTTTGCTTGCTTCTGATGCACTTTTTCTAACAGGGGGGGCTCAGGCTCCTCATCCAGGAATCTGTATGGGATGAAACTTTAAGAAGACTCCAGGCTAGGATGGCAAAGCTGCGGAGTGGACGAGGACTGGATGGGGCTGTAGACATGGGGGCTCGAGGAACTGCTGCCCGAGACCTGGCCCAAAGCTTTGTGGATGAAGCCCAGAGCCAGGGTGGACAGGTAAGCCCCAAACACAAAATGGAGTCTTAGAGCTTGGCCACCCAACCCCTGGTTGAGAGTCAGAAACTGCTGCTTTGGGACAAGCCTGAAACCCCTGAGTCTGAGAGAGAGCTAAGGCCTAGACTCCGGAGTGTGAGGGAGGAGGACCAGGTCTAGATGTCCAGGTTGAGCGAGGAAGCTAGAGACTGGACCCTGGGTCTGAGGGAGGAGACTGGACCCCTGGATACCTAAGTTCAGAGAGGAGAGCTAGAGCCTGGAGCTTTAGGAAGGAGGGTTGAGATACAGTCGGGTCTAGGGAGGACAGACATCTATATCTGTATCTTTCTCCTCCTTCCCAGGTATTCCAGGCTGGTGATGTACCCTCCAATAGCCCATTCTTCTCTCCAGCCTTAGTTTCCGGCCTGCCTCCAGCTGCCCCATGTGCCCAGGCCGAGGTGAGACCTCTGAGATTGTAGACATCCTTCCCTGCCCTTCTGTTCTGAGTGACCCTGAGACCTGGGGCTGTGAACACACTAGACTGTCACTACACTGCTCCCCAAATGGGTGAAGCGTTGACAGGAGGGGCTTGTTCCCAGCGAAGCCCCTGACACCCCTTCTAGGTTCCGTGGCCTGTGGTTGTGGCTTCCCCTTTCCGCACAGCCAAGGAGGCACTAGCCCTAGCTAATGGAACACCACGGGGAGGCAGTGCCAGTGTGTGGAGTGAGAGGCTAGGGCAGGCCCTGGAGCTGAGCTACGGGTAAGTCTGTGCTTTCCCCTCTGCCACTGCCCTACCCCCTCAGGTGTCTCCCTCTCATCTGCCCCAGCTTCCTGTCCCCTGCCCCTCCCACCCCCTGGTGTCTTTACTTGCCTCACAGGCTCAAGATGGGCATCGTGTGGATCAATGCCCACGGTCTCCGAGACCCCGCGGTGCCCATAGGCGGCTGCAAAGAGAGTGGATCTTCCTGGCATGGGGGCCCAGATGTGAGTGCTCACCTCTCGCATTT